>NC_081413.1:663298683-663653683 GCF_030272615.1 Cryptomeria japonica
AAGTATGTGTATTAATGGGTTTATATATATATTTGTATATATATATATATATATATATATAGGTATAAGATTATAATGGGGATATTCATTAAGTGATTGTTTAGCCCAATGGATTAATTTGGAAATTAAATGAATTAACCTGTAACATTATTATTATCACCTTTGGGAGAAGTACTTTTATAAGCTATTTAATTTGGGAATTGTTTTAAAAAAAACATTATTCTCCGTTTAGTAAATTATTTTAAAGAAGATGGACTCTTTCTCTTATTGTAGTGTTTAACTTGATTAATTCTAAACCAAGAGGTAATGAGATTAGTGAATTTATAAGAATATGGAATTTATAATATTTAATATTGGATAAAGAAAAATATGACAACTTGATTTAAGATATATAACTGTGCTCTAGATATCTTAATGTGTTTTATTTCAATAATTAACAAAACTTTTTAATTAAATATTTATCTTAAGAGGAAATTTGTAGTGGCATAAATTATTTTCTCTAAAATAAAAGGGACTAAATCCTGCGAACCGAGTTAACCCAAGTGGAGTCTTTCATCAGATAAATTAATTAACTTAATGATGTTTGGCACCTTAATTGTATCTACTCAATTAGGCAATATTAATGAAATGAAATAGTAATGGTGTTGACATTTAGTAAATAATTGATATCAAACCCAGTAATTATATTATTTTTAATTTTTTCTAATTCTTCTTAATTTGTTCTAATTCTTCTTCCATAGCTTTAATCCAGTGTTTATCTTCGTATGCCTCACTAATTGATGTTGGTTCAATTTGAGAAATAAGACATACCTCTTCATTTTCCAGTCTTCCTCTTGTCATAACTCCTTGATACTTGTTCCCAATTATCTGATCTTCAAAGTGGTTCAATCTTACATACCGGGGTGTCTTTGTTTGTTGCTGTTCTTTCAGTTACAGTGGAATTTTCAGATGATACCCGTGTAACTGGATCTTCATTCTGTACTAGTGTGTTCAATGTAGGTTCATTTGTCAATATCTCTATTGCTAGTTCAGAGTCTATATACCTTGAAGTTCCTCTAAATTGTTCATCAATTTTCAAATTTGTACTCTGAACAATTTTCTGCAATGTCTTGTTAAAACATCTATAAGCCTTTCTCTTAGATGAATAACCAAGAAATATTCCTTCATCACTTCTAGGATCAAATTTGTCAATATACTCATCTCTTCTAATATAGCATTTACTTCCAAATATTCTGAAATATTTAAGAGTAGGAGTAATACCAAACCATAGTTCATGAGGGGTCTTACTAGTTTCACCTTTGATGTGAACTTTGTTGAATGTGTAGACTGTTGTGCTTATAGCCTCTCTCCAATATACATGTGGTAGATGTTGTTATTTTTGATGAGGATGTTTTGATTGTCATTGATGGACACACACTTGCTTTGAGATCACTTTTTGTATATATGAGTTATGCTCAAGCGATATTTGTTCCAACCGATATAATGTATTATAGTCTTTAGATTATCGGTGTTTTGCAGAAAGTATTTACCAATCTCAAGCGGTATAAAGACCCAAGCGCTGTGAAGACTCAAGCGGTTCGAGGATCCCAAAGTGATACGAAGAAACAAAGCGGTTGTCATCATTTTTCCCAGTCTTCATTTTGACAAACCGATAATTGGTAAAATGTGTGAACCGGTAGTCGGCAAAATATGTGAACCAGTAATAGGTAAATGTACCAACCGGTATTACTCTGTGATGAGTTACCAACCGGTATTATTTTTGTGATGAGTTATCATCCACCAAAACTTTGGCGGTGATTCTGTGTCGTGTTACCAAATGTGTCCAGATGCACTGAACCTAGGAACTTGCAATGTAATCCTATTGGACCAACATGAAATCAGATTCCTTTATAAGGACATCATGTCTAGGGTTTTAGAGTTATTAGGGTTTTAGGTGGTTGATGAGGTTCTGTATGTGCAATCATAGAAGAAGATTAGGTCTGTGTGAAGAAACAGAGTGTGGAGATTTTGAAGACTGAAGTATGCTAAAATGAATTAACAATGAGTTGTCAAGGATCTAACCAAGCATACTATGCTAGTATTTAGATCACTCACTTGTTGATTACTCACATCTTTGACAAGTCTGAAACCCTTAACCGGGTAGGCTTGGAAAAGCCTTTGTAAATCCTCTAACAAGGTGGTTCACAACTGTGGATCTGAAATCCTCTCACAAGGTAGTCTTTAATCGAACTTATCTCCTAACAGAGATTGAGATTCCTAACAGGATCTGTTCTGGTGAAGAACATTGTATGATCTTAACCGGTCTGGTTACTATTCTACATATAGTTACTTGTGAGCTTCATCTCACTGTGGTTTTTCCCATTTTAGTTTCCACGTCAAAATATCTTGTGTTATGGTGATTGTGCTTCTGTGGGTGAATGCCTTATTTGTTGTTTGGTTTGCATTTGTGTTAACCGGTTTGTTAGTAAAACTGTTATACCGGTTTATTGCTAATCTATTTAAGTGTTTGAGTTCAGTATTTTTTGGTATACTGATTCACCCCCCCTCTTAGTATTCATCAATTGGTATCAGAGCCAACCTTTCTATAAGTTTAACCACTTGGAAGGAGATATGGGGGAATACACTATGAGGGAACTTACTCATCATCTCACTCAGATTGAGAAAGCCTTTGATGAACTCAAAGTCAAATATAAAGCCTCTCTAGAAAAGAGAAGAGAGCATGCTGAGAAACTGATGGAGCTTACTGAAAATAGTTCTTTGGATGAAGCAGACATGGAAGCCCTAGTTGAAGAAGTTGAAAAACTGAATGAATCTAATGCTAACCTAAGAAGGAAACTGGAAGGACTGACTATCAGAATGTGTCAAGAGCTTGAGAACCGGAGGAAAGCTGAAGATCTGGTAAAAGACAAAGATCATGAGATCTCCAAGCTGAAGCAAGAAATCAGTGCACTTACCACTCATTTCCAAGAGAGTAAAGTGGAAAAAGAAGAAATGCAAGGTGAACTAAACATGGCTATTTCTGAGAAGGCAACCTTGAAGGAATCCAATGCTACTATTTCCAAAGAACTCACTGAGTCAAAGGAAATACTTGCCAAATTCAATAAGAGCACTGTTAAGCTAGAACAAAAACTTGAATCAACAAAACCGGTAAAGAATACCACTGGACTTGGTTTTTCTGGTTATGAGGAAGTTGAGACCTCTAGAACAAAAGATGGAGCATCAAAGAAGCAACCGCTACCAAAGGATAAAGGTAAGAAAAAGTTCAAACTTGTTAGCTTTAATTGTCTCAAGGAAGGACATACTACCAATGTATGTAGAAGTAAGGCTTACAATAATTTTCCCTACTTTCTAAACAATAAGCCTAGATCCAATAGATTCAATGGTAACTGTTATGCATGCAACAAGTTTGGGCATAGAGCATTTGAATGCAGGTCTGTTATACACAACAATGGAAGATATCCTCAAAGGAGTCAAGAAGTTTTTCAAGAATCCTCTATGAACCAGAATCCAAACTGGTATAATGCTTATGACCATTAGTCAGGTTGTGGTGGCTATCAAGCAGCAACTGGTTGGAGAGAAACCTATTTGATTTGTCATGGTAGCGGTCACACTACTGCAACATGCAGGAGGAAGAATGGTAGAATGAACAATGGACCATGGAGAACACCTGGAGTGGTATGTTATCATTGCAACAAACCAGGACACCTTGCCAGAACCTGTAGAATGAGAAAGAACATATCAGATGATATACCGATCACTCTGGAAGGAAAGAATGATGTTGAAACTGTTCAAGCAGATATGAAGACAACATGGAAGATGAAACCTGAAGAAATATCACAAGAAGAACTGGTTTCTGCACCTAGTGTGGAAGTCGCTGAACCGGCAAACTAAGCTTTAGAAAAGCTTAGGGAGAGAAAATCGGTGAAATGTTTCGAACCCCCAGTTTATATCGGTAAAAGACCTTAACTAGTATGTGATACCTGTCATTTGGCAGAAGACTGGAAATGGTAAAAGACAAATTAGGGTTTACGCCCTAATGGTGGAGCATTTATTATGGTAGGTGAAGAATTCATTTAAAAGGGATTTTCAAGTCATTTTCACTTATCAATTTGCAAGCGAAGAAATTTTCAAGTGCAGAGTGACAAAAGGCGATTTGTCTTGCGATTTAGAGAGATTTCAAAACTTTGAAGTAGAATCTGGAGATAATATCAATCAGTCAGGTGAAGAACACAAAGTGGTAATCTAGCAACTGAAGTAGTGTGTGGCGAAGCTAAAGTTGCAAACCCTAAATTATGGATTTCTGAAGGTATTTATCTAAATTCTTTTTTATCTGTTTATCATGGCTTCTCCATCGCACTCCAATTCTAGTGCACCTGATGATTCAGTAGATTTCATCCAACAAAAGGTGAAATACAATGCCCTATCCCAGATACTCATTAGTATTATAGTTGAGGAAGGTATTTCAGATTATATTGATTGCAATATAGAAGACCTAGGATCTCTAGTGATCCATTCTCAGTTAAGTTTATTCTGCGGGAATGACAAGAAGATCAAACCAGAATACAACATCCTGGAAAGAAAGAAACTTCACAATGCGGTCTATTTTCTTGAAGAATTTACATAAGATCACATCCGCATCATTCTAAGTAGAGTGCACAGTGACAAAATGTATCTAGAAAGGACACATGACATCATGCCGGAAGCAATTTATGTCATCATCAGTTTCTGTAACGTTGGAGATGTGCCAGCCCTAAGTCATGAAGATGGAAATGAACAAGCTCACTGGTTCTATGAGTGATCAATGGGGAATGACTATCAATACCATCAAGGATGATTTGGTCAAGTATTCTTGCATGGTGATAGGTTACTAGACATTCTATGCTAGCAGAATTAACTCTATCTCTACTACAGCGGTAAATGCCGCCTACAAGATGATCATGGAAGATGCCTCATTTGTTTTATGCACCTGTATGCAAAGGCAACTTCTGGTGAACCTGAATTCTATTAAACAGGACAATGCCTTAAGATTTAAATTTGGACAACTATTGGTAGGATTGTTTTTCTACTTTCAAGGCTATTTCCTATGAGTCGGTGATATACAATGGTCTGCTAACCAACCGGTTACCAAGAAAATCAGAGAGAGTCTTCAAGTGGTAGGAACCGGTCATCTTGAAGTCCTGAACAAATACTTTGATGAGTTCAGATGCAAAATGAGCCAGAGGATGAGAATATCTGGTGATATTGTCAAGAAGTATGAAGAGGACATTTGCTTTATCATCAGAGTAGATGAGTGCATAATGGAGGGGGTTGAGCCCAGAAAGGAAGAAGTGGATCCCATGGGATATGAAGTAATGTATGACATGCTAGACAAGTATGCCTCTACCCTATTTTCCTCACCTCTTGATCCTAAGAAGAAGAGAACCGACACCTATTAGGAGAGGGTAACACCGGTTGAAGAACCTTTAGTAAAGAAGGGAAAGGCAGTGCCATCTGTATCGGTACCTATTACTTCACCAAGTCCTAAAGTGACCAAGCAGTCACTGGCAAAGAAGAAATTGAAAGTTGCACTTGCCAAGGTCTTTGAAAGGAAGCAAAAAACTAAGAAAACCTCACTAGATTCTGAGGATATAGAACTTGAGGTGCAGCCTAAAAAGACTAGGCAAACGAGGAAGAAGACAAAGACAACCAGCAATGAACTGGCATCATTAGCACTGGTAAATATAGACATTTCCTCTTACAAACCTTTGACACATTTTCAAAGAACTATCAAGAATATTAGGAGAAAAGTGCTAAGTGATTTAATAGATCATTTTGATGATTTTAATGACAATGAAAAGGAGGAAGTAGAATGGGAAGTTATTCAATATTTATGTATTAATGACCAGTCACCATCAGAAATTAGATCTGTGCCACCGGATTCTTTATATAATTCTCTAGATAACAAATGGCGCATTGCCATATAAAAGAAATAGGAAATAAGAGAAGAAATTTTTGCACAATATTTTCTTGATGTGTCAAATTCAGAGCTATACGAAGTTATGGATAAATACAAAGGCCTCTTCTTCATGAGAAGAAGAAGACTCTTGTTAGTGGAGGGGAAAGTTCCTAAAGTGGTAAAAGATACACACTCACATGCCAAAGCCACTCTGAGGTTGCACCAGGTGTCTGAAGCTAACAAGAAGTCTGAGCAAGAACCGGAAACTGGAAAACCAGAGGAGGTGTATAACAGTGAAGGAGAATCAGTCACTAAATAGATGGACACAATTGGAGTTGATGCTTTGGATGGTGAAAATGTCACTCCAGATGCAGCAAAGGAAAAGGCTGACAAATAGAGAGTGGACAAAGAAAAATAGGACAAAGAAAAGGCTAACAAAGTGCAAGTGAAGAAAGAGAAAAAGAATAAAGAGGAAGAGGAGGAGAAGAAAAAGGAAGAGGAGAAGAAGAAAGAGGAAGAGGAGAAGAAGAAAGAGGAAGAGGAGAAGAAGAAAAAGGAAGAGGAGAAAAAGAAATAGGAAGAGGAGTAGAAGAAACAGGAAGAGGAGAAGAGAAAAGAGGAAGGGAAAAGAAAATAGGAAGAGGAGAAGAAGAAAAAGGAAGAGGAGAAGAAGAAATAAGAAGAGAAGAGGAAAGAAGAAGATAGAAAGAAGGAAGAAGAAAAGAGAAAGAAAGAAGCAGAGGAGCAAAAGAAGGTTGAAGAGGAAAAGAAAAGAGCCAAAGAGAAGGAGGAAGCGGCAAATAGCACACAAGTGGAGACCCCAAAGGCAATTGGTGGTCAAGCTAAATTGACTAACATTGCCAGTCCCATTGACCTCCAATCTGTGAATGAATCAAAGATATTGCAAAGCATTAAGCTTGCCCAAGAGCGACTGGAAGTGCTAAGGAGGAAGAAGGAGCAAGATGTTATTCAAACTACGGTCGAAACTCTTACTAGTTTGATTGCCGATACCAACCTCCCCAGTATCGATTCCTCTCTAGCCCAACTGAAACTTTTATACACAGTTGTAGAGGACCAGGTGCAATGCCTGGAAGATGTTGCTGAAGTTAATGCACAAAAGAATCATCAAAAGGCATTGAACATTGCCTTAGTGATGAAATTAAATGAGATCCGGTCTAAACTTCAGAAAGAACAGAAAGACATAAGAGATGCTATGGATGAGGGGAAATTACTGCGCAGTAAGATAAGCCAACCCCATCTATTTTGTGATGATGTGCTTGCACAGAAGGAAAAAGCTACAATCTGACTTGCAGGCATATATAAGCACCTTCAAGATGCCCTATGATTCCTTCACCACATATGGGCAAACCGTTCACTGGTTTCAACTCCAGACTACCAGAATAGAGTTGGAGATCAGCAACCGGATCTGAGATTTGTAGGAACTTCAATTGGTTCTACTACCTCGACTGCAAATACTTCAGAAGTGCTATCTCAATCTGGATGCTTTAACGGTCACTCAAGAGATGAGTACCTTGGACGCCATGGAGGAATAGGTATCCTAGATGCAAACGGAAAGTGAGGTTGCTACCTCATTGCTTTAGTCATGGTCCTTATCCATGAAGACCTTCATGCAGGATTTTAAATCGGTTTTTCAAAAGTTTTACTCATTATTGTCATAAACATTTATTATATTAATGATAATGAGAAACATGGGTTATTGTGCAATACTTTGTCATTGTTGGCAAAGGGGGAGTAGTATTTAGTATTTAAAATTTTGGTGAATGCCATGTATGCTTTCATGTTATCTCTTTATGGGACTAGTATACATTGTATTTTCTACAAAAGGGATAGTGTATATTCTTAGGGGGAGTAATTTTGATTATGGCATATTTTTGTTGTAAAACACTTAGATGTCAAATTTTTTCCTAAGTATTTCCATGAATGCCAAAGGGGGAGATTGTTGGAATTTTTGATGATGATGTTGTGATTGTCATTGATGGACACACACTTTCTTTGAGATCACTTTTTGTATATATGAGTTATGCTCAACCGGTATTTGTTCCAACTAGTATGATGTATTATAGTCTTTAGACTATCGGTGTTTTGCAGAAAGTGTTTACCGATATCAAGTGGTATGAAGACCCAAGCGGTGTGAAGACTCAAGCGGTTTGAGGATCCCAAAGTGGTACGAAGAAACAAAGCATTTGTTATCATTTTTCCCAATCTTCATTTTGACAAACCGGTGATTGGTAAAATGTGTGAACCGGTAATCGGTAAAATATGTGAACCGGTAATAGGTAAATGTACCAACTGGTATTACTCTATGATGAGTTACCAACCGGTATTATTTTTGTGATGAGTTATCATCCACCGACACTTTGGTCGTGATATTGTGCCATGTTACCAAATGTGTCCAGATGCACTGAACCTAGGAACTTGCAATGTAATCCTATTGGGCTGACATGAAATCAGATTCCTTTATAAGGACATCATGTCTAGAGTTTTAGAGTTGTTAGGGTTTTAGGTGGTTGATGAGGTTTTGTATGTGCAATCATAGAAGAATATTAGGTCTGTTTGAAGAAACAGAGTATGGAGATTTTGAAGACTGAAGTAATGCTGAAATGCATTAACAATGAGTTATCAAGGATCTAACCAAGCATATTGTGCTAGTATTTAGATCACTCACTTGTTGATTACTCACATCTTTGACAATTTTGAAACCCTTAACCGGGTAGGCCTAGCAAAGCCTTTGTAAATCCTCTAACAAGGTGGTTCACCTTCTGATAACATACTTCTAGCCGCATCCAAGATGGTTCTATTTTTTCTTTCTACAACTCCATTTTGCTGGGGTGTTTGGGGTGCTGATAGTTGTCTTCTAATTCCATTTACTTCACATAATGTATTAAATTCCTTAGATGTAAATTCACCTCCTTGATCTGATCTCAGACATTTGATTTTCTTACCGGTTTCATTCTCTACCATTGCCTTGAATAGCTTGAATTTCCCAAGTGCTTCTGATTTTTCTCTGAGAAAGTAACCCAACACATTCTAGAATAGTAATCAATGATTAGCATGAAATATCTATCACCTTGTAATTTTTTAGTTCTAGTTGGACCACATAAGTCAGTATGAATTAAGTCAAGAGCATTATTGGATTTTTCTGGAATACTTTTAAAAGATGCTCTAACTTGTTTTCCAAATTGACATTCCTTACATACGAGATTATGAGGTTTAACAATCTTAGGTAAATCTTTAACTGCCTTAGTAGTACTGATTTTTACAATGCAATCAAAATTTACATGACAGAGTCTCTTATGCCATAGCCAACTTTCATCAATATGTGCAATCAAGCATGTCTTTTCACTGTTATTCAAATGAAAGATATTACCTCTAGTTTGATTACTGGTTGCAATTTCCAAACCAGTTCTGTTCATAATTTTGCATTTCTCATTCTTGAATTGTAAATGAAATCCTTTTTCAACTAATTGACCAACACTCAAAAGATTATTCTTTAAACCTTCAACATAGTAAACATTGTCAATATTATGCTTACCATCAAGAGATATAGTACCTTTAGCTTTGATCAAACAAGCTTTATCATCTCCAAATCTTACTAGACCTCCATTATATTCTTGAAAAGTCAAGAATTTACTTTTATCACCAGTCATATGATGTGAACATCCTGAATCAATGATCCATTCATCCTTAATTTCAATTTTAGCTGCCAAGGCCTGCTCTACTATTTGAACAGTAGGTGTCAGTTAATCTTCTGTTATAGCAACAAAGACCCATCCATTGTCTGTCGGATCCTCATCAGAATCATCAGTGACTCCTTCATCAGCAAGATAACAAGACTTGTCTTTATTCCTCTTAAATCCGTATCTCTAACATTCAGGGTTAGGCTTGTATGTTCTTCTAGCTTCTTCTTTCAATCTTGCATGTCTATCAGGACATCTTGAAGCCATATGACTAATCTCCTTATAGTTAAAACATTTAAAGGGTGCTTTACCTTCATACTTACTTCCAATTGGACCTTTAGGAATTTTCCTTGCAAATAGTGCTTCAAGTTCTTCAAGTTCTTCATTTTCTCTCCTGTTTTCTTCAAGTTCTCTTGCATAAAAGGCTTTCCAATCAGACTTGTAAAATGATGATGATGTAGATGTTGATGCCTTAAAAGCTAAATCTGTCTTTATAGTAGCAACAGGACCAAACTCCTCAATTTCAAAAGCTGAAAGTTTTACAATCAAGATATCTCTAGTTACTGATGTATTAGGCATTGTTCTTAACTCATTTATAGTAGTAAATTTCATTTTGTATGTTGGTGACAATCCTCTTAAAACTTTTGAAACAATTTCATCTTCACTTAAGGTTCCTCCACAACATTTAATACCCAAAACAATTTCATTTACTCTTTCCATAAAAGCAGAAATTCTTTCATCTTCTTCCATTTTCATATTTTCATACCTGACCCGGAAGCTTTCAAGTTTTACAATTTTGACTGTAGAATCTTCTTCATTCAATGTTTCCAAATGGTCCCAAATAGCTTTAGTAGTAGATCTATCTGATAATCTCATGATTTGTTGATCTGATAATGTGCTCAAAAGTGCTTCTCTTGCTTTGCAATCATTTTCCTCATCTTTTCCTAAGGTTGGTGGATTAGGATGACCGGGAGTAAGAGCAGTATAGCCATTCTTTATAACTTCCTAGATGCCCTTTCCAATGCAATTCAGATGTGTCTCCATCCTGATCTTACATATGCCATATTTGGTTCCATCAAGTTTAGGATTGTCCTTCTTGAAATAGTTAGAAGACATTGGATCTCCTCAAGCTGTTAAACTTCTGCAAAAAGAGGACTAGGCTCTGATACCAATTATTAGGTCCCAGAGACAACTGAGAGGGGGGGGGGGGGTGAATCAGTTGTCAAATGAATTTAAACCAAAGTTAATTTAACCAAAACTCAATGCTTAATACTGGTAAACCAAACTTAATATCGATAGACAATTTATCAGTTAATTGCAATACCGGTAAAGATAAATGCATGAAACTAAAAGACAACAACATCCACCACACATAACACCAATATTTGTACGTGGAAACCCTATAAGGGGAAAAACCATGGTGGGAAACCTTACCCACAATTAGATGATACTATTGTAGATAGTATGTGTATAGAATAGGGGGTCTGCACATGTAGAAAGGCCAAGTGCCTAGAGCTCACTGCTCAAACACAAATAGGAGTCACACTGACTACAATTGGATGGTTAAATCTAATAATGATGTACTGCTCAAAATAGAATCTTCATATGTTGGATTCAGTACCGGTTCAGTTCTGAGATGCCTTCACAAAACCTTCCTTCTACCTTCAAATGATGTTTGTGTGTATAGCTCTGATTATTCTCGCATATACCTTATTACAATCCTTGTTGCATTCACCTTCCTTTACTTCCTCTTTGATCAAATAAGATCTTACATATATACTGAAGCCTAGGACCAAAATATATAGGTCGGCTTTACAAAAGATAATACATTAAAAAAAATTTACAAGTAAAACAATAACCGATACAATATATGATTCAACATGTCGGCTTAATGCATTTACAATAATAATAAATCATCTCCATAGCATGTTGTGCTGATATGGAATAGATAAGCCTATCGGTGCTTATCTTGGACCTATTTGCTAGTAACAACAAATATGCAAACATGAATATACCAATGAACAAGTTTCCAAGACAAAGTTTCCGAACGATATCTTCGACATAACCAAGTGTTTTCCATGTCATTCCAAGTGTCGGTGAACAAGATACCGGTGACTATAAGTCACTTGCTTGCTGGTTAACATTGCCATAGTTGATAAGTGTTGACATCAATGACAAAATCATATCAACATATCCAAAATACCAATAGATTACACATTCTTGATCCTAGTGTTACTACAGATTATGCTCAATACATACTAGCACTTCCATTTCCTCATATTACCGATCTAGCAAATCCTCCTCCCAGCTCAGGAGATGATGATGACGATTCATATCATCTAGGTGTCAAGAGATGGAGATGGAGATGAGAGCTTAGAGTTTCTCAGGAGGGTGGGGGAGGTGGAGATGAGGGTGGGGATGGAGGTGGGGGTGGTAGGAGACCTGGACAAAGAGGAGGTTGATTGAGAGTCCATGGAGGACCGTTTGGACCAGTTGGCAGGATTGGGAGTCTGTGTCCTATGGGTGGGAGAGATGGTGGATGGATTGGGAGGGATGCTAGTAGGGTAGGGATGAGATCACTGAGAGGGTTTCCATTGACAGGAGGAGGTAGGATGACTAAATTAGATGGGGTTTGCGGGAGAGGCATTGATTTTGGTCAGATTCAGCTAGACCCTAGAGTTATTGTAGCTCATGGTGAAGAGGATGAGGATCTAAAGGATCATGTTCCACTTATTAGACAACGGGTTCGGAGAGCTACTCGGATTGAGATTCCAGCAGGTGGACAAGGAGGTGGTGAGGAGGGGATTGGGGCACCAGAGCACAACGTGCCAGAGCAGTATACCATTGATAGTCTTAGAGCATAGATTGATCAGCTTCGAGCACAAGTACAAAATTTCATGGTTGAGAGGGATAGAGTTGTCAAGAGACAACATGATACTTAGGGTCTCCTTGATCATATTCAATAGGTTGGATCAGGCACTCTCTCAGCTGACACTGTTAGAGCACTAGTTCGGGTCGGGAAGGAGATTTCCCATTGGCGATGACTATATGAGGATGTAGTTGCAGAGAGCTAGAGAGCAGGTAGCTATCATACCACCGTGTTGATGGATACTAGCAGTGGTGGGGTCATGGGGCCTCCTCAGAGGAGTGGTGATCATGGGAGATAGGTCTTTGGAGGATCTTCTTGCCCACAGCCATAGAGACGGATAGAGTTAGGTGGTAGTGGTACAGGACAGCCATGACTTGATTTGGAGGCACTTGTATTGTTTATTTGATATCATTGTATACTTGGAATTTTGTTGTTTTATGATGATCTATATGCAGATATGGACTATTCTATATGATGGTGATTTTTATTGTGCAACGATTACATGGATGATCTATATGATGATGATTTTTGTCTTTCTTTTCCTTATGATAATGATGTTGGCATATGCACACTCCAATGAGACATTGTAGGTGATTGAAGGTTTTGTCATTGATGGCAACCTTACAATCCTATGGCACCGGCAAGGCATTACACCGGCAAGGCATGACACCAGCACTAACAAGATCAGACTCTACATCGGCACTCAGACCATCAGCACCGACAAAGAAAGGAAGCATACCGGCACAGAGACCGACAGGATTTTTGTTATATTGTATTTTGTTTATTATTGTAAAATCTTTGTAAGCTGACTTGGCATCATTGTAAAATGACTCTTATATAAGAGAGATCATTATAGAACATTTATATGTAAGTAAGTAGATCATATTTAGGTGAAATAAGGCAGACCTATTATGCGAATTATAGGTTAAGGGTTTATGTAAGAAGCAGAGCAGAAATCGGTACTAGATCTGGCATTATAGATGTTATTCTGAAGCAGTACAAGATACTGGATTTGTATAATCCATCATTGTAAGTCAATGAGACTTCCCATAGAGCAGTGAGCTCTAGGCAGTTGGCCTTCCTGCATGTGTAGGCCCCTCTTAGAGCAGTAATATTCTCTTATTGGCTAGTAAGTGAATATTATGGGTCACAAATCCCACCGAGGTTTTTCCCACACTGGGTTTCCTTGTTAAATCATTGTGTTATGGTGTGTTTTTCATGTGGTTGCTTTTAATTCTGTTTATTGCATTATTTCTTGCATACTGGTACACTGTTATAATATATTCTATATATTTTAAGTTAAGAAATTCAATTCACCGATTAGATACTAATTCACCCCCTCTCTCAGTATCTGTGGGAATCCTAACAATTGGTATCAGAGCCTGGTCCTCTATTTTCATAAGCCTAACAACTTGAGGAAGATCTTGACACCGGTAGATATGAAAAATCTGATGAAGCAACTAGAAGAAGCTCTTTTAGACTATGATGTAGAGAAACTAAAAAATATCAAACTAGAAGATTATCTAAAGGCAGCTTAGGATATCATTCAGGCACTTCAAGAAAATCTTACCATTTCAAGAAACAATAGAAGAGAACTTTGTGAAAAGATGCAAAATGAAAATGATGAAAAAGAAACTCTTAATGATATGATAAACAAGTTGAAACAAGAGAGCATGACAACAAAGAATGAGATGTGGGATATGACTATGAGATTTTGTAAAGAAATTGAAGATAGAAAGAAGAATGAAGAAGATTTGACCAGAAGACTAAGTGATGCTGCAAATGAAAACACAAGACTTAGTTATGAAAATGATTTGTTGAAGATAGATCTGATGCACACTCAGAATGACTCCAATGAACTGATGAGGCAGAAAGAAGTCTTAGAAAGAGAACTAGATACTGCAAATCAACATAAAGAGAAATTCAAGAAAAGCTTAGAGGAACTTGGTAACTTGCTGAAGAATCAAAAACCTAAAGGTGACACTTCTAGAATTGGCTTTGAAGTTGGTGAAAGCTCCAGTACTGCAAACACACAAGATCATAGAAAATCGGTAAGGCAACCTAATGCTTATAAATTCAATGGAAAATTCATTAACTGTAATAAGTATGGTCATAGAGCAAATGAATGTAGATCTAGAAATTATCAGAATATCAACACACCCACCGGTCAATGTTCAAAATGCAACAAAGTTGGTCACAACTCTGAAAATTGTAGAATGAATGTGAGATGTTATGTTTGTGGAAGATTTGGACACCTATCTAATCAATGTAGAACACAAACTGACATAGGTTATGGGAAAGCTATTCAGAAGAATAATGTGACTTGTTATGCATGTAACAAGATTGGACATATTGCAAAATTTTGTAGAAGTAAAGGATTACCAACAGACAACAAAAGTTCTAGCTTGAAAGGTAAAGAAAAGGTTGAAGAAGTAAAGCAAGAATTCTCAAAACAATGGATTAGAAATTTAGACCTAAATATTGTTGGGAATACTCCTCCACCGGTAGAACCAATCAATGCTTCACCGGTAGGACAGAGTGATGCTTCACCAGTAGGACAGAGTAATACTCCACCGACAAGAAGCTCTTCATCAAATTGAAGAAAATTTTCTTGAGGGTTTGGAAATCATGAGACATATGCTATAATTCCCTTGGTAAATGGTGAGAAGTTTGAAATTATTTCTATACCGGCAGAAAATGTTAAGTGACTACTTAACCGACATGCATTAAATGGGGTAGATGGAAAAATAAACGTTATAAATTTGTGGTTTTGGCTCCATTTCACTTCACCAAGATTTCAAAACATTCGAAGAGCGCAAAATTTGCAGAGCTAAGGGATTTCGAGCAAAGAGGTAAAGAACTTCATAAATCAATCCATCCAAAAGGCAGAAAAAGGTATTTATCATGGCATCCTCCTCTGCACCTGAATTCATAGCAAACCCTACAGTAGTTGAGGTTATAAAATGCCCTAGGCCCATATTTCAACTAGTTCCTGAGGTAGCTAAGAAAGATGACAATGTAGGTGCTTTTTCCCAAATTCCAAAAGGAGTTATTTTTGCAGAGGATCCCTGAATATATATTCATTGCAACATAGAGGAATTAGGAGATGAAGAAATCAAAAGCATGTATAAATCTATCATATGTGATAATTCTGGTAATGTAAAACCAGAACATAAAATTGTTGAAACCCTAGGATTCACTGAAATCCTCTTCATTCCCAAATTTCCCAAGGAGGTGATTAGGATAGTTTTAAGCAGGGTACATGGTTCATTCTTTTGGCTTGATTCAGTACACAAAATAACAAAGGAAGTTGTGAAAGCAGTAACAGGGTTACCTTCCACCGGTAACAGACTAGACAAAACCAAGAAGGTCTCCAATGACCTAGTAATGAACTTAACTAGTGCAACATCAGATAGAAGGTCTTTGAGAGTTAATGATGTGACTGATATAAATGTGAGATTTGTTAGCATGATTTTAGGGTACAAAGCAACTCATGCAAACACACTTAACTCAGTTTCTAGTTTATGCATTAAAAGTGCTTATGACATGGTTAAAGACAATGTGAAAATTGATGTATGTGAATGGTTAAAAGATGAGTTGATTGATAACTTAGGCAAAATCAAGAAGGATAAGAAAGGAACTTTGAGATTTGGAAATCTACTTGTATGCTTGATTCTACATATAACTAAACAGGTTCCCGGTATCGGCCATAAGAATCTTGGATTTGATATACCGGTAGGAAAACAATTGACAGACTTATTCAACAACATGGGTGAGAACAAAGAAAAGAACATTCATGACTATTTTCAAGCACTAAAGGTCAAGATGAACAAAAGAATCAGACTATCACAGAAAATTGTCAACAAATACAAAGATGATATATGTTTTGTAATAAAAAAGGATGAGATCTAGATGGAAGCAGTCATCCCAAGAACAATCTGGGTAACAGAGATGGGTTATGAGACTGATGATCATATAATTGAAACTTATGCTAAAGCACTTCTGGAAGCACCAAATGAACCAAAGGAAGAAGTATTTGGTAGTTCTGAGACCATAGAAAAACAAATTCAATCTAAGAAAAGAGTGAAAATGGTTGAAGCAATTGTGAGAAGAGGTTCTAGTTAGGCTAAGGCTATTAAAGAAGATGTATTGAAACAAACTGGTATCATTGAAGATGAGTTAGGAACTCTACAGCCTAAGACTCACCTATCACCAGTAGCTACTTCTTTGGAAAGTGACATGCCTGTAGCTTTCAAAAGAGTTGTAAGGAAAAGGGATTCTTCACCGGCATCCACACCTTCGCCTAGAAGGACTAGACAAAAACAATAGGCAGTAAGGTCACCAGTTGGAAAGACAACACCAAAGAAAAAGTTGACACCAAAGAAGAAGAAGGCTAAACAAAACTTGGCCCCTCTTGACAAATTGCTATATGAAATCACAAAGGAAGGGAAACTCAAAAACATAGGAAAGGTCTATGATACACTATCAGCAGATGACAAAGAACAAGTTGAAAATAGTGTTATTTTACACATGGACATCTATAAGAAATTGTTAATGGAAGTAATAAATGATCTACCAGATGAATTGTTCAAATGACTGGAAGCAAGAAGACAAGCTGTTGTAGAGCTTGATAAGAAAATCAAAATTGAAAAGTTACTTGTTGTTTATCCAATAAACTCACCTAAGGAGATAGATGACTTAATTGCAGAAGCCAACTGATCAGTATTCTCTACTACACACAGGCATATTGCATTAATGGTTGGAAGAGTGAATGAAGTAACAGAGGAAACAGAAAATGCATGGGACATATTTCTTGTTGAGAAAGAAAAACAGGAAGAATACAGGAACCCCAAACCAATAAAGGTATACCAGAAGGAGAGAGACAATGGGAAAAGGAAAGGTTGGTGGACCTCTAAGTATCAAAGTTAAAGATAGCCTATCCCCATCACCTCAAATTACATCACCGATAAAAACTATTGAAGATCAACTGGAAAATGAGAGTATGGACACAGAGGATACAAATCCTAATCCTGAGGTACTGTACACAGTTGATGTTGATACACAAAAGGTCAACATTGTGATAGATAAAGAAACAACTGGCAAAACAGATATAGCTAGTGAGCCACCGGCAACTGATAGCATTAACAATACAACAGAGCAACAGATAGAGACTCAGACTGAGACTAAAACAGAACAACAAATAGAGACAAGTGGAGCAACAGGCTCCAGAACAGGAACAGGTTCACATGGAAACAGTGCCACCGGCAATAGGAGAAGATCAAAAACCATTTCTTAAAGAAATGGAAACATAGACTGACCTACTAGAGGTCACTACAAGCTTGGTTACTTCCTCCACCGACAAAATTCAGAATGTTGGTTCCTCCTCAACAGGTTACAAATCAACAAATGTAACTGAAGTACTTTTGGACTCCATCAAAAAGATAATAGGTTGTAGTTCACAGGCTTATAAAGCTATAGCTGACACAATCCCAATTTTGAAGGTAATAGCTCCTAACTGTAACATAGACAATAAGGATTCTTTAAAACAACTTGATACTTTGTGTAAATACATCACTGAGAACATAGTGACTATTGAGCAAATAAAGGAAGATACATTGAAGAATAAGGTAGAAATTGAAAAGCAAAAATTCTTTTAAGATCAGATAAAGAAGTGTACTAGGGAATTTGAAACACTTCTACCGAAACTATGCAACTTATTAAAGGAATTTAAAACGTTGTATAAAGATACTTGCAAGACAAACTTTTTGACAGTAGACATAGATAAGAAAATAAGCAAGGTACAGGATGAAATCAATAAACTTGCAGACAATTTTGTTAACTCACCTGATACTTTATCAGTTTTTGAGCAAAGGATAACTAGTTTTGAGGAAGAATTACTTAAGTTAGAAAGAGAAAAGGAGAGAATAGTAAATAAGGCAAAGCATTTGAGACTAAGACTGAGTCCAAGATTGGACTATCTAGCATCATTATGGAAGGAAATATCTAAGGCACTAGTACAGGGACAGAGAACACCGGCAGAGCATATGCAGCACCTCACCGGTACAGTTAAAAGAACAGAGACAATAATAAAGGACAACAAGAAGTTTATGGAAAGTATAAACTTGATTTTGGCAGATCTTTTTCAAATTGTAACTACCCAGTTACAAAGTTGAGTGAGACTACAACTCTACTAATATCTTGGCAACCTTTTTCGTTGATGCCAAAGGAGGAGTAGTAGTATGAGAAAATAACCGACAGAAGACTTATCTGCTCAAGGGGAGCTCTTATATTTTTGGAAACATTTTTGGATTACAGTTTTGGATACACTTTTGAATTTTCTCATGAGTGTTGCCATCAATGCCAAAGGGGGAGATTGTTGGCATATGCACACTCCAATGAGACATTGTAGGTGATTTAAGGTTTTGTCATTGAGGGAAACCTTACAATCCTATGGCACTGGCAAGGCATGACACCGACACTAACAAGATCAGACTCTACACTAGCACTCAGACCACCAGCACTGGCAGAAAAAGGAAGCATACCAGCATAGAGGCCGACATGATTTTTGTTATATTGTATTTTGTTTATTATTGTAAAATCTTTGTAAGTCAACTTGGCATCATTGTAAAATGACTCTTATATAAGAGAGATTATTCTAGAACATTTGTATGTAAGTAAGTAGATCATATTTAGGCAAAATAACACAGACCTATTATGTGAATTATAGGTTAAGGGTTTATGTAAGAAGCAAAGCAGAAATTGATACTGGATCTAGAATTATAGATGTTATTCTAAAGCAGTACAAGATACTGGATTTGTATAATCCATCATTGTAAGTCAGTGAGACTTCCCATTGAGCAGTGAGCTCTAGGCAGTTGGCCTTCGTGCATGTGTGTCGTGCCCAACTTTTGGGCACAAAAAATGGAACAACAAATTTTATTTTTTTTTGACAACATGAACTCGCAACATATCCTACATTATAATAACTTTATTAGAGTTTTGTCTTATCTAGGATGTAAGTAAATTTACTTACTAAGGTTGGGTTAATTAACCAACTCGAATGAGCGACTTGTTTGGTGGAGATTAGTTAGTATCACGGATTAGTTAGCTAGCTCAATTACCTAAATCAAGTTGTCGTTAAATAAAACAAGGGTTAATTGGTTATCTTAATGTATTAAATCATTCCCGATCATATAATGATAATACTATTAATTAATTGATGGACGCGCAAATTTATTATTTAAATCCAACCGATATGGTTTAAATTTTTATAACACCATTTGCCCACTAAATCCGATATTAGGCTAAAGCCAATTCTAATTTTCCCTAACCTCTTAATTTTGATGATTCAATTTTAATCCGGCCAAAACCGGTCTCAAGGGCTTAAGGTTCATAAAATTAATTTACAATTTCTCCCTTTTTTAAATTTTCCCCATTTACAATATATACTAATGTCCACATTTTAAATTGAGGATAATCTATTGACTAATTAAATAAATTAATTTGGTTTAGGGTATAGTGTTCCAAATATATTAACTCTTCACTTTTAGACCCCTTTGAATTAACTATATTAAAATTTAAATTCTCTAAAGGATAAAAACATATAATAATTCAATTATTAAAATAACCCTAATTATTAATTAAAATTAAATTTTAAAACTCCAATTTAAATTTCCCATCTCTAATTTAAAATTCTTTTAAATAAAGAATTCCCTTATTTATAAAATACTAACCCTAACCCGAATTGGGTTAGGGTTGCATTTCTATTTATTCCTTTTTTTTTAATTTTATTTTCTTATAAATTTATACCCTAACCCGAAATGGGTTAGGGTTTATTATACCATTTTTTTTTTGTTTTGGAGTGTGTGAGTGTGATTGCAGGTATGGGGCGGATTAGGGCATGGCGGAGGGTTTCAAAGGGGGCGGAGGAGAGGCGCGGGGTTCTCCCGGACGCCGTTGTGCGTACACACAGTGGCGGGCAACACCGCCCACTATGTGCACACAGTGGCGGACTGTATAACTGTCGCCCACTGTGTATACACATAGTGGCGGGCGCCGCTCACTGTGTGTAGCATAGTGGCGGCCACGGCCGTTCCACTATGTTTACACACAGTACGGTGCCTTCCACGCAGCCCACTGTGTGTACACACAGTGGTTCGGCTGGTACCCTCGTTTTCCCTTTTTTTTTGTGTTTGATTTAAATATGATATATTTTAAAACTATATATATATATATTTATGTGCACATATTTATATATATATATATGTAAATATATATATTTGTATATATATATATATATATATATATATATATATATATATATATATATATATATATATATATATAAACACTACTATAACCAGAACATAAACATATATATACTTTTTTTTTAAAAGGTATCCATAGAGTATGTTTTCAGATGCAGGGATATATATATATATATATATATATATATATATATATATATATATATATATATATATATATATATATATATATATATATATATATATATATATATATATATATATATATATATATATATATATATATATATATATCAACCTGATAGGGTTAGGAACTTGCTTTGAATTATTTTTAACACAGAAGCATGCAATCCTTTATATTTTTTTTGTAACAGGAATACACAAGTCCAGATTATGTTTCTTCTTTTGCTTATTGTTGCAGGGATATACACATATAGAAATTTATACATATTTATATATATACAAGTATATATTTTTCAATATATATATATATATATACTTATATATTTATAGATATATATAAATAAATGTTAAGACAATAGGGCTGGAAACCCTTATTTTGTTTTGAAGTTCTAACACCTAAGTATACATACCTTTGTCTTTTAACCGCAAAATGAATAAGTCTTATTTTTCTTCCCTTTTTTTTTTAACAGTCTTACAACATGTTTTCTACAGCAATGTATAAATGTTAGTTCCTTTTCAGCTATGCCTAAACAGTGTTCAAAGCAATATAATAGCAGTAAATAAACTATACAAGTAAATATTTAAACCTAATGCATCCCTTTCTTTTTTTTCTTTAAATTGCAGAAAATAAACAAGATAACAGAGACAAGATTTAGATGTAGTCTACAGCAACATAATAGGCATCAAAATTTAAGTAAAATTTACATTGCTTACAGAATATTTAATTACAATGGTCCATATATAAAATGGGTGAATAATCCAACCAGTCTCTCATTCTAAATCTTTATACAGAGAATAAAAGAAAACAACCTAAAGCTCTTTATTTACATTTTTTTTTTTTTGCAACAATTCATAAAATTACAAATTTTTTTTTTTGTTTTTTTTTTTTTTTCTACATCTAAATAGGAAATCTGTATCAGAATAAAAATTTGCAACTCCTAGATCTTTTCCCAGCAACCTGCATATAAAATTTTAGGGCTGTGACCATGGGATGCTCACCTCCCAGCCTAGGCTTACCAGAAGCCACCCCCGAGCTTGGAGAATCAAGACCTAGATGGGGTTACAACCAAGCAATACAACAAGCAAAGGGAAAAAGAAATCAACACAACAGACACATCCCTTCACAAGCTGAAACTCCATCACAAAATGTGATGCCTTACTAGGGTGGAAGTGGACCAAGTACCCTAGGGGAGAAATCTGCTAAATAGAACTTACAGCCAACTCATGGCACCCATGAAAGCATAACCAAAAATCATCCTTAATCCCTGCACCCTTATGACCCCCAAAAAGGCAAACATGCCATATTTTCTCCCCCTTATGACCCCCAAGAGAAATAACACAAAAGAAGGCAGCAAGGGTCTCATGGACAGACCCTTGAGATCACTCTCAAAATGAGAGCCTCTCACCCTAAGGGCTGTCAAGCTCCTTCCACCCCCAAGACCAATCTTTCCTCCCAAGGAAAGGATGGTCTTGAACACTCCCCAAACACCACAATACATAAAATAGAAATAAACAAGAAAACACATAGATTTTTACAAATACAACACAAATAAAGAGTTACAGCAATTTCCATTCAAGCATTCTATAACATTTTTACATTTACATAAGAGGGAAAAATAATCACCAGCCTTGACCTGCCAAGGGAAATCTAGGGGAAAGCTTGATGAAGAGCTGCCCAATCCTCTAATATTTTTCTCCAATTCCTTAGCCCCAATTTTGCTATCCTAAAAAAAAACTGGTTTTCCTCCAAAATTTCTCCAAAAATCTCTAAGGATGGAGAGTGGGTGATTACCTCACTAAGCTTCCATTCTTAGCCTAAGAAGGCCTCTCTCACTCCTTCCAACCTCTTGGATAGAGTGAGGGATCGCCCATTGGGTTGGTCTTCCCTAGGTCTTACACACTCCCTAACCTAGGTACCTAGAGAAGAGAAATGGAATGGGGAAGAGGGATTACTCCCTTCAAGAAGGTTATCCTACCAAGGAGGGCACTCCTATAGATGGAATTCGTCCATCTTGGGAAAACCACTTTTTTTGGTGGTTAAACAAGTCCTAAGGGAAAGACACATGGCCAATTTTGGCCTTCACCCATAGGTACCCCATGAGGCCTAATAGAAATGCTCTAAAATTGACTCCAGGAGTTGATTTGACCCTCAGAAAGTCCACTTGAAGTTAACCTACGGGTCAACTCTGAGTTGACCCTCCTTGTGGCTCACTAACCTAGATTTCTTGGTTCCTTCAAAGATAATTAGGAGATATAACAATTAACAAAAATAAAACTCTTCAAAAAGGTGACATGACAAATTGCCAACACAACATACTACATAGGTGTCAAGTGACACTACAAAATAATTCCACATCACAATACACACATGGCAATTGTCCCTTAAATGATTTAAACAATTCAATAAATACAATTTACACTCATGCAACATTTTACATTTACGAATAAAATACAATACATACGGGGTGTTGTCTCTCCAAATAGACAACTTCTAGTTTTACTAACGCACATAGGCCTAGGCTTGATTCTCCATAATATTTCCATGGTCACATGGATAATTTCTTGCACATCTCAATTTAAACATTAGTACTTCCCAATAGCCTCATATAATCTAAAACACATAATCAGAATACAATACATTCATTCTGCAAAGACTTGTCATTATAAAACACGATTTGTCACAAATCAAAGCAATTCATCATAATCCTCAAAATTTGATCCATCTACAAGATATGCAAACATATTTCTAGCATTATAACAAATCCTGAAATTTAGATAATAACATACATCATCACAATATTACCCTAATCTAGAATCATATAATATTCTATAATCCACAAGGCATAGAAATGGAGCATCAAATATATATCAATATTACCAAAAATTGTGGGACCATATAAAGTTCTATATCCATAGTGTGTCAAAACTAGCATCCATAATAGTTCCAATATGAAAATAACTGAAGAGATAGGATGGGTCGAGGTAGAGCCTCACAATGTGCAGGCCCCTCTTGTAGCAGTAATATTCTCTTATTGGCTAGTAAGTGAATATTGTGGGTCACAAATCCCACCAAGGTTTTTCCCACACCGGTTTTCCTCGTTAAATCATTGTGTTATGGTGTGCTTTTCATGTGGTTGCTTTTAATTCTATTTATTGCATTATTTCTTGCATACTGGTACACTGTTATAATATGTTCTACATGTTTTAAGTTAAGAAATTCAATTCACCGGTTAGATATTGATTCACCCCCCCCTCTCAGTATCTGTGGGAATCCTAAAAAATGATCTATATGATGCAATGATAAATGTTTTTGATTTTTGTTTTTGATGACCATGGATGCAACTAAAAATGATTACTAACTTAAATGATGCAAATACAATGATCTATATGGAAATGCAAATGAATGATTGTGCAATATGTTATTCAAATATTTTTTATTTTTTATATGTAATTCTTATAATGATGAATGAATCTAAGTGCAAAGATGCAACGAAATGATCTTTAATGAAATGATAATGCAAATAATAATGATGATACACTACATGATTAATGAAATGCACTTAATGGAATGCAAACTAATGCACTTTTTGAAATGCAACTAAATGAAATGGATGATGATTAAAATGATTCTAAAAATGAATGCACCTACAATAATCAAATGCAAATTGTGTTTGTTTGTCCAAGTATACTCAATCTTTATTCATGACCATT
The DNA here is from genome assembly GCF_030272615.1 of Cryptomeria japonica. Classification (NCBI taxonomy): domain Eukaryota; kingdom Viridiplantae; phylum Streptophyta; class Pinopsida; order Cupressales; family Cupressaceae; genus Cryptomeria; species Cryptomeria japonica. The sequence goes on from NC_081413.1 coordinate 663,323,347, forward strand.
GATCTTTGAATGAAATGAAATGCTTATAATGCAGTTGACATTGAATGCTTATAATGCAGATGAATAATGAACTAATCTAAAATGGTCTAACTAAAAATTATATTGCCATTCTTCATATGCTTGTCTTGTAACAGTTCTTGATTTCATCATTGAGCTTTAAAATGTTGTAAGAAAATACAGGCAACTTGACATAATGATCCAAGATGACCCGAGTATTTCTTACATAAATTTTCATATAGCAAGTTAATATAAGAAACTTGATAAAATGAATCAAGTTGACCAGAGTATTGCTTGCAGAACAGACAACGATTATCTCCTTTCATGCATGACTTGGAACGTCCTCCTTGATCTTTTGCCAATCATATCCTTAGACAAGTACATACTTTAGTAAGAGATAAACCACAGACAACAATCAAAGAAAAATAATCATGCCTCATCATAGCTTCTCTAGTCATGGACATCCTTGAGTCACATAGAGTACATGATTAGAAATAAAATCAAGATATAAACATTGAATTTTGTATGTCATTCACATGTTCTTATGGTCATTAACTGATATAATAATATTGATAAATGATCTTTGATAATCTTTTATTACTTGCTACTTGATTCTTCGGTTTTGGAGTTTCACGATTCAGTTATTATAAGACGTCTTGGTCTTCATTACTTTGTTGCTCATTATCTGTTTCAAAACCCTAGGTGTTTTTTATTTTTCTAAGTTTTCCGAATATTTTTTATTTTTTAAAGATTCAAAAGATCACCTTTGCAAAAGGAATTAGGATTTTTCCCCCAGCGGAAATAAAACTTTATTATGGATATATGAATTGCTCAAGATCCAAACCATGGCAGGATACAAATGCAGATTGATTGATTTTGATAAGATCTAAGATAGTGACTATGACAAGTGTGTCAAAGATTGATAATTGTTGGTAAGCGGCATATTTCCTGTGAAATGGTTCAAAGAAATAGATGTGAAAGATGGAATGGATAACCTAAGATAGATGGAAGCAATAGATGCGATATGATGGAGTGAATAGGTGCGCAAAGCGATCTCATAGATGGAGGAACTCACTTTTTAGATAGCGCCTGTTTACCAGGTTTTCACCATCTAAATTTCTTGCATTTTTCTCTCTCTTTTCTCTTTTGTTTTTTTTTGTTTTTTTTGTTTTATGTTTTTTAGGGTTTTTCTGCTTTTCTAATTTTTACTGATTTCTTCAGGACTTTATATGCTTTTTATTGATTTTTTCGAGGACTTTATATCTCAAGCATAGAATTTATTGAGATGAATAGAATTGATAGGTTTATCAAACCAATCACCTTCAGGGGTAGATAACTTGTATGATCATGATCCATATGCTACTACTATGACAAAAGGTCCTAGCCAATTTGGTTCAAATTTTCCCTTCTTTTCTCGGTCTTGCTGATTTCTTGGATTCTCCCTTAGAATTCTATCTCCAATCTAAAAAATGTGCAGCTTGACTTTGTGGTTATAACTTCTTGACATTCTCTGTTGATATAATTTCAAATGATCTGTTGCATTTTGTGAGATAGTGCGGGTGGAGCAGGGGGTAATGGTGGAGTAGGCGGTGATGGTGGTGTAGCATCTAGCCAGAGTGCCATTTGAGAGTTGTTATGTATTTATTACTTTATTGTTTCGGACTGTACCTGGATGGCTCTTGGTAGCCATTATATTTTGACATCATTGTACTCTGATGCATGTATGTTTTTTGTGAGATTATATATGATGTGATATATGAGGAGATGATATGTATGGTTTTATGCAGGATGATGATTATGATTTATGCTTAGATTCATGCTATGGATGATTTTGCTTTCTATATGTGTATGGTGATGATTTGATGATTTCTATATGCATGTTATGGATGTGGTGCTAACATGTGGATACAGGTTAGTAGATGTATGATGCTTTGTTTGTAATGCTTTATAAATGTGATGTGGTGATGACTATGTATGCATAATGATGAGTGAATGATGATGATTATGGGATAGATAATACTTGTGTATGTTGATGATATGATGATATGAGTAAATGATGTATGTTTTTAGGATGAACCTAAATGAATCAAATGTTTATGCAAATGTTTAGGGTTCTAAATAAATGCATTTTAAATGTATAAACAAATGTGAATATGAATGTTTATGTTATGATTCTTAAATGAATGCACTTAAACAAATGTTGAGATAAATGTTTATGTTATGACACTAATTGTATGCACTTTATATGGATAAACAAAATGTAAATACAAATGTTTATGTATGAATGCACTTTAAAGAAATGTATCTAAGTGATTTGATGTAAAAATGAAACTAAATGACTTAAAAATATTCAAAACATAAATAAGTGATAAATGAAAGTGAAATGACAATGCAAATAAATACAACTAAGGGATAATGAATAACTGCACCTTAATGCAATTAACATCATAATGAATAGCTGCACCTTAATGCAATTAACATGATAATGAATAATTGCACCTTAATGCAATTAAAATGAAAGGAATGCATAATGAATGTTGTTAAAATGAATGCACTATATGGATGAGTGTTCTTGATAACAAAATGCACTGAAAGAAAATGCAAGTAAATGATAATAAATGCACATGATGTGTTAAATTCCTTAATGGGATGAACAAAGTAATGCACTTAAATGATAATGAATTGAATGCAGTTGATGTCAGTAACATGATAATGTCAGGCCTACGTTATTTATGAATGCAAGTTGGTGAGAATTTGCAGATGCAGAATGCAGATGATGTATCAGAGAAATCCATCGCGATTTTTGTACCCAAGACAAACTTATTAGGTGTTTTCTCATATAAGCTTGAATTTCTTTGCATCCAAAAATTGATATGAATAATGAATGAATAAATGGATGGGTGATATGCAACGGAATGCAATATAAATAGATGAGATGAAATGACATTCCATAGAGTATTCATAGTGTGTTATTTTCCTCAGCAAGAATGGTAGTATCGTTCTTGGTCGAGGTAGTAGGAACCAAGTTTGGAGCATTTTACCTGTAAGCAAGCATTTTAATACAAGTAAAAGAAAGTGATCCTCCATTCTAGTTCATGCACAAATGGTTGAGGTATACATTGTAGTCAGTAAGCGATAGTGATCCATGACTAGATTTTGCATATGATCACGTAGCTTAGTGAACTTCCCATGTAGACACCATTAGTAAATGCCTTAGAACTTCATTGGAATAATTCACAGACAATAAACAAAATGATACTTAGGAACCATCCTGGCTACTCTAATCACTTGTGGATATCCCAGAGTAGTGTAGGAACCTGATATGAATAAATAAATAACTAACAAACCAACCAAGTACTTGATAGCTTAAATAGAATTTTTTTTGTCAAAGAAAATGTTATCATGTCTGTGTTTTGGAAGGAAGGATGCATCCCTGCTAAGACAATTGTGTGTAGATGTTTTAATTGTTTGGTTGATTTGATAAGTGATCACCATTTGAGTAGCTCAAAATGTTTGTGTGATGTCTGTTGTGATGTGTATGTACAAATGATTTTATGTGTTGCCATGTTTTTGATTGATTTTTGATGTTTTTATCATGTTTTTGGATTTTGTGAGTGTTTTTGAATGTTTTCGGTATTTTCTGATGTTTTACGAATATTAACGGTATTATTTCCAGATAATTTTGAATGAAGAAATCAATGAATCACAAGTAATGTAGAATTCATTTCCATCAATAGGTTAAGAGCATTGCCCCCAGTTTAGACATTACTATGAAAAACAGGATGCAAGACGCATGAAGTACTAACCCTGATTGTAGATCAATAACAAGCCATGGTTTGAATGATGGGTGAATGGATGCAATAAATGTCATCGCAACAAGTCTGAAAGAAAATGGAGCCATAGCCTTTACGAGTGGTGCCTATTTGCCAGGTTTTCACCATCGCACTTACCCAAGGTGCCACTCGAGTGGTTGTTCACCGCTTGGATGCATGATTTTTCTCTTTACTATTTTGATTTTTTTGTATTTTCTTCAGGACATTTTTCTGAATGTTTTTGGATTTTTTATGGTATGGGATGGAGAGCCTGGTTCTCTGTATAGTTTATGTATGACACTATTAGAGGTGCATGTTGTTGAATGGATCTGCTAGTGGTTCTCCTTCTGAAGTTGCCAACTGATATACCCCAGACCCAAATACCGCAGTGATAACATATGGGCCCAGCCAGTTTGATTCAAACTTTCCCTGATGTTCTATGCTTGGTTGGTTATGAGGATTCTCCCTAAGAACAAGATCACCTACCTCAAATGTATGAGGTTTAACCTGATGATTATAGCTTAGTCTCATTCGCTATTGATAGGCCTTGAGGTGGTTGTATGCAACTTGTCATTGTTCATCAAGTAGTTCCAAGTATTGAAGACGTGAGACTCGGTATGCTTCATCATCTATCAGATTATGCAAAGAAACCCATAAATATGGTATCTCAATCTCAATAGGAAGGATGGCCTCTGCTCCATAGACCAGTGAGCAGGGATTTGTGCCTGTAGGGGTTTGAATGCTAGTTCGATACGCCCATAGTGCTGGACTTAATGGAACGTTCCAATCATGGCCAGCATCATTCAATGTCTTCTTGAGGATTCTCAATATGTTTTTGTTTGATTCTTCATCCTGACCATTGCCTTGTGGGTAATAGGGAGTGGAAAAGCAGTGTTGGATTTGAAACTTCTCACAAAACTCATAGACATCCTGATTTTTGAAAGGAAGCCCGTTATCTGTGATGATGGGCATGGTTACATCATACTGGTAGATGATGTAATTAAGGATGAATGAGGTGATCTTCTTATCGGTGAGTTGGGTAAGCGGAACGGCTTTGATCTACTTTGTGAAGTATTTGGTGGCAGGAATGATAAATTTGTGGTCGTTGGATGAAGATGGATGAATTTTACCCACAAGGTCATTTCTACATTGACAAAAGGGCCATGGTGTTGTGATTGGTTGCAATTTTTGTGTTGGTGCATGTATTAGGTCTCCGTGAACTTGGCATTTCTTGCATTTTCTGACAAAATAGTAGGAGTCTTTTTTCATGGATTGCCAATAGTATCCAGAGCACATGATCTTCTTTGCGAGTGAAAGACCATTTGAGTGAGCCCCACAAATTCCTTCATGTACCTCTTCCAAGGCCTTTGTTATCTCATCTTGTTCTAGTCATCGAAGAAGAGTACCATCAAGACTTCATCGGTATAGGGTTTTGCAATGATGGTATATCAAGCAGTTTGGCGGATGAAGGTTTTACATTGGTTATTAGATTGGTTAGGAGGGAGTGTGTGATTGTGGAGGTAAGTGTAGAACTCACCGTACCATGGGGATTTGGAACCGACAAGCCGACATAAAATTTTTAGTTTTGGGGATATAATACATGGGGATCCAAAGCTATTCTACCAAGAACTTGTAGCGTGTTGAATTTTGTGGAAGATCTAGGAGAGACGCAATTGTATCCATTGTGTCAGCAGCTCTATTTTGATCTCTAGGTACTTTCTCAAAGGTGATAGTTGTAAATGATTCTTTGTAACTATCCACCATCCTTTTGTCTGGCATGAGCTTATCATCCTTAGTTTGATACTCATCAGTGACCTGTTGGATGACTAGCTGAGAATCTCCATATACCTGTAGCTCTTATAGATGCCATTCTATATCCAATCTGAGTCTTGTGATCAAGGCCTCATATTTTGCTATGTTATTGGTGCATAGGAAAGTGAGCCTATATGACTTTGCGATGTTGTCACCTTGAGGTGTGATGAAAAGAATACCTACCCCCGATCGATGTCTAGTGTATGAGCCATCAAAGTAGAGCTTCCACGGTTGTGTAGTTGTGATCATGAAGATCTCTTCATCTGGAAAATTGGAAACAAGAGGATGGTCACCTGTGAGGGGTGCATCGGCCAACTGATCTGCAATAATTTTCCCCTTGATAGCCTTATGGTCCACGTACTCAATGTCAAATTCACTCAAGATCATAACCCATTCGGCCAAGCGGCCTATCATTGTTTCCTTGTTGAGTAGGTACTTGAGTGGATCAATTTTAGTAATGAGTTGTACCTTGTGTGCCAACATGTAGTGCCTCAGTTTAGTGGCTACCAAAATAACTGCTAGGCAAGCTCGCTCAATAGGTGTGTAGTTAAGTTCATAGCCTACCAATGTGCAAGAGATATAGTATACAGCATATTCTTTTCCTTTTGCATTGTGTTGTGCCAATACCCTAGACCCAAATACTATAGTGATAACATATGGGCCCAGCCAATTTGATTCAAACTTTCCCTAATGTTCTATGTTTGGTTTGTTATGAGGATTCTCCCTGAGAACAAGATCACCTACCTCAAATGTATGAGGTTTAACCCAATGATTATAGCTTATTCTCATTCTCTATTTAAAGGCCTTGAGGTGGTTGTATGAATCTTCTCGTTGTTCATCAAGTAGTTCCAAGTATTGAAGATGTGAGACTCGGTATGCTTCATCATCTATCATATTATGCAAAGAAACCCATAAAGATGGTATCTCAATCTCAATAGGAAGGATGGCCTCTGCTCCATAGACCACTGAGTAGGGATTTGCGCCTGTAGGAGTTTGAATGCTAGTTCGATATGCCCATAGTGCTGGATTTAATTGAACGTACCAATCATGGCCAGCATCATTGAATGTCTTCTTGAGGATTCTCAATATGTTTTTGTTTGATGCTTCATCCTGACCATTGCCTTGTGGGTAATAAGGAGTGGAAAAGCGGTGTTGGATGTGAAACTTCTCACAAAGCTCACGGACATCCTGATTTTTGAAAGGAAGCCCGTTATCTGTGATGATGGGCATGGTTACACCATACTGGTAGATGATGTAAATAAGGATGAATGAGGTGATCTTCTTGTCGGTGACTTGGGTAACTGGAATGACTTCGATCCACTTTGTGAAGTATTTGGTGGCAGTAATGTTAAATTTGTGGTCGTTGGATGAAGATGGATGAATTTTACCCACAAGGTCACTTCTGCATTGACAAAAGCACCATCGTGTTATGATTGGTTGCAATTCCTATGATGGTGCATGTATCAGGTCTCCATGAACTTGGCATTTCTTGCATTTTCTGACAAAATAGTAGGAGTCTTTTTCCATGGATGGCCAAGAGTATCCAGAGTGCATGATCTTGTTTGCGAGTGAAAGACCACTTGAGTGAGCCCCACAAATTCCTTCATGTACCTCTTCCAAGGCCTTTGTTATCTCATCTTGTTCTAGACATCGAAGGAGAGTACCATCAAGACTTCATCGGTATAGGGTTTCAGCAATGATGGTATATCAAGCAGTTTTGCAGATGAAGGTTTTATATTGGTTATTGTATTGGTTAGGAGGGAGTGTGTGATTGTGGACGTAAGTGTAGAACTCACTGTACCATGGGGATTTGGAACCAACAATGCGACATATCATTTTAGTTTTGGGGATATCATACATGGGGATCCAAAACTATTCTACCAAGAACTCGTAGCGTGTTGAATTTTGCGGAAGATCTAGGAGAGATGCAATTGTAGCCATTGCGTCAGTAGCTCGATTCTGATCTCTAGGTACTTTCTCAATGGTGATAGTTTTAAATGATTTTTTGTAACTATCCACCATCCTTTTCTATGGCATGAGCTTATCATCCTTAGTTTGATACTCATCAGTGACCTGTCGGATGACTAGCTGAGATTCTCCATATACCTATAGCTCTTTTAGATGCCATTGTATATCCAATCTGAGTCTTGTGATCAAGGCCTCATATTTTGCTATGTTATTGGTGCATAGGAAAGTGAGCCTATATGACTTTGGGATGTTGTCACCTTGAGGTGTGATGAAAAGAGTACCTTCCCCCGGTCCATGTCTAGTGTATGAGCCATCAAAGTAGAGCTTCCACGGTTGTGCAATTGTGATCATGAAGATCTCTTCATCTGGAAAATTGGAAACAAGAGGATGGTCACCTATGAGGGGTGCATTGGCCAACTGATCTACAATAACTTGCCCCTTGATAGCCTTGTGGTCCACGTACTCAATGTTAGATTCACTCAGGATCATAACCCACTCGGCCAAGTGGCCTATCACTACTGCCTTGCTAAGTAGGTACTTCAGAGTATCAATTTTAGTAATGAGTTGTACCTTGTGTGTCAACATGTAGTGCCTCAGTTTAGTTGCTGCCAAAATAACTGCTAGGCAAGCTCGCACAATAGGTGTGTAATTCAATTCAGAGCCTACCAATGTGCGAGAGATATAGTATACAACATATTCTTTTCCTTTTGCATTGTGTTGTGCCAATACCCCAGACCCAAATACTGCAGTGATAACATATGGGCCCAACCAGTTTGATTCAAACTTTCCCTAATGTTCTATGTTTGGTTGGTTATGAGGATTCTCCTTGAGAACAAGATCACCTACCTCAAATGTATGTGGTTTAACCTGATGATTATAACTTATTCTCATTCGCTATTGATAGGCCTTGAGGTGGTTGTATGCATCTTGTCGTTGTTCATCAAGTAGTTCCAAGTATTGAAGACGTGAGACTCAGTATGCTTCATCATCTATCATATTGTGCAAAGAAACCCATAAAGATGGTATCTCAATCTCAATAGGAAGGATGGCCTCTGCTCCATAGACCACTGAGTAGGGATTTGCGCCTATAGGGGTTCGAATGCTAGTTTGATACGCCCATAGTGCTGGATTTAATTAAATGTGCCAATCATGACCAGCATCATTGAATGTCTTATTGAGGATTCTCAATATGTTTTTGTCTGATGCTTCATCCTGACTATTGTCTTGTGGGTAATAGGGAGTGGAAAAGCAGTGTTGGATGTGAAACTTCTGACAAAGCTCATGGACATCCTAATTTTTGAAAGGAAGCCCATTATCTGTGATGATGGGGATGGTTACACCATATTGGTAGATGATGTAATTAAGGATGAATGAGGTGATCTGCTTGTCGGTGACTTGGGTAAGTGGTACGGCTTTGATCCACTTTGTGAATTATTTAGTGGCAGTAATGATAAATTTTACCCACAAGGTCACTTCCGCATTGACAAAAGGGCCATCGTGTTGTGATTGGTTGCAATTCCTATGCTGGTGCATGTTTCAGGTCTTTGTGAACTTGGCATTTCTTGCATTTTCTGACAAAATAGTAGGAGTCTTTTTCCATGGATGGCCAATAGTATCCAGAGTGCATGATCTTCTTTGCAAGTGAAAGACCACTTGAGTGAGCCCCACAAATTCCTTCATGTACCTCTTCCAAGGCCTTTGTTATCTCATCTTGTTCTAGACATTGAAGGAGAGTACCATCAAGACTTCATCGGTATAGGGTTTCAGCAATGATGGTATATCAAGTGGTTTGGTGGATGAAGGTTTTACATTGGTTATTGGATTGGTTAGGAGGGAGTGTCTGATTGCGGAGGTAAGTGTAGAACTCACCGTACCATGGGGATTTGGAACCGACAAGGCGACATATCATTTTAGTTTTGGGGATATCATACATGGGAATCCAAAGCTATTCTACCAAGAACTCGTAGCGTGTTGAATTTTGCGGAAGATCCAGGAGAGACGCAATTGTAGCTATTGCGTTAGCAGCTCGATTCTGATCTCTAGGTACTTTCTCAATGGTGATAGTTGTAAATGATTCTTTGTAACTATCCACCATCCTTTTCTATGGCATGAGCTTATCATCCTTAGTTTGATACTCATCAGTGACCTATCGGATGACTAGCTGAGAATCCCCATATACCTGTAGCTCTTTTAGATGCCATTGTATATCCAATCTGAGTCTTGTGATCAAGGCCTCATATTTTGCTATGTTATTGGTGCATAGGAAAGTGAGCCTATATGACTTTGGGATGTTGTCACCTTGAGGTGTGATGAAAATAATACCTACCCCCGGTCCATGTCTAGTGTATGAGCCATCAAAGTAGAGCTTCCATGGTTGTGGAGTTGTGATCATGAAGATCTCTTCATCTGAAAAATTGGAAACAAGAGGATGGTCACCTGTGAGGGGTGCATTGGCCAACTGATCTGCAATAACTTGCCCCTTGATAGCCTTGTGGTCCACATACTCAATGTCAGATTCACTCAGGATCATAACCCATTCGGCCAAGCGGCCTATCAATGTTGCCTTGTTGAGTAGGTACTTGAGTGGATCAATTTTAGTAATGAGTTGTACCTTGTGTGTCAACATGTAGTGCCTCAGTTTAGTGGCTGTCAAAATAACTACTAGGAAAGCTCACTCAATAGGTGTCTAATTGAGTTCATAGCCTACCAATGTGCAAGAGATATAGTATACATCATATTCTTTTCCTTTTGCATTGTGTTGTGCCAAGAGTACTCCTAATGCCATATTAGTAGCTAAAATATAGAGCAATAGAGGTCTACTTGGATCCGGTTGGATTAGCAATGATGTATTCATCAGGTAATCTTTAATCATTTAGAATGCTTGTTGGCACTTTGTATCCCATTGAAAGTAGATATTCTTGTGTAACAGATGCATGAAGGGATGACACTTATTAGCTAATTGTGTAATGAATCTATGAATTGATTCTAGCTGCCCTTGTAGTGTCCTTAACTGACTGATGTTCTTGGTAGGTGGTGTGTCCATGATTTCTTTAACTTTTGTCAGATCTACTTCAATGTCCTTGCTTGAGACAATGTATCCTATGAGCTTCCCAGAGGTCACTCCAAAGATGCACTTCTTTGGATTAAGACGAACATGATATTGCTCTAGTTTGTCAAAGATCTGATTCAGTATTTCCAGATGACCTTCTCTTGTTAATGATTTAGCTAGTAAATCATTGACATAATCCTCCATTATAGTGTGCATTAGGTCATGAAAGATGGTTGTCATCTCTCTCTAATAGGTTGCCCCTACATTTTTCAGACCACATGGCATCACGTTCCAACAATAGGTTCCACGTGGGCATGTGAAAGTAGTTTTATGTTGATCCTCTTGAGCATTCTTGATCTGGTTGTACCCTGAAATGCCATCCATAATAGAAAGCATGGCGTGACCCGATGTGAGATCAACAATCATGTCAATGTTTGGTAAGGGAAAGTCATCCTTAGGGCATGCTTTATTCAAATCTTTGAAGTCTGTATAGAGATGGACACCCCCATTAGGCTTGCCGATAGGTACAATGTTAGAGTTCCAATCGACATAATTGATTGGTCGAATGAAACCAACATCTAAGAGCTTTTTGAGTTCTTCCTTGACAAGCATAGAAATCTGTGGGTGCATCTTTCAGAGCTTTTGTTTTACAGGTTTAGCTCCTTCTACCATGGTGAGGTGATGCATGACCAAATCAGGATCTAGACCAGGCATGTTTGCATAAGACCATGTGAAATTGATTTGACGCTTCTGGAAGAATTCCACAAATTTTGGTTGTTCCTCTGGAGTGAGTAGAGATGCCAAATGTATTTGGTGAGGAGTCTCAGGGATCCCCATATTGAATTGTTTTGTTTCTTCAATTAGAATCGCCGATCTCTCCTGATTTTTACTTGAGGGGAGGATGTCAAACCTTTCATCCTCAAGTGCCTCAAAGAGGTTTTTACCTTTGGATACACTCTTTATTTTTACTTTATTGGGATCAACAATTTTCACTGTGTGGTTTCACTAGAAGATCAATGTTTTATTGTGATGTTTTTGTAAATGAAAGGTTTGGCATCTGCCCCAAAGTATGTTGCACTATTAAGTTCAATGGAAAATCTAGATTATTGATTCCCTATTGGTATGTGATCCTGTATTTCTAAAAAGTCAATGAGAACCTCCTTGTTTTGGAAGTGATCAAGACATGGGGGATTTGGCTGGTTCCAGTCAATGAGTTCAGGGTGGATGATGGGCAAGACCTCATCAATTAAGTTAAGTTTAGAGGAGGCGCCAGTGAGGGTTAATATAGATGAGTGAAGTTCATTAATGATACTCTCCTTGTCAAGTTCTAGTGTCGGATTTGATGTAGGGCCTGTGGAAGGTGTTTCTTGCTCATGACCCCAAAAGGTTTTAATCTAGACCTCTCCATAAACTGGGATATCTGTACAAGGTGGGGGAGGTGATGTGTCTTCCTCATCTAAAGTATTTAGATTCACTATATGAATTCCCACTCATGCGAGTCAGTCTCTGAATCACTCTCTAACATCCTATTATTGTTCCAGTCTAGGGTGTCCTTTGTATTGAAGAGTGTATTTTTCATAGGTGTATGCACTTTTATAGGTGGGATTGTTGGTGTTGCCGGCAAGATTACAGGAGTTGTTGAAGTTGTTGGTGTTGCTGGTAGGATTATATGAGTTGTTGAATCTGCTACTGGGAGTATCGGTGTTGTTTGTGCTACTGTTGTTTCTGATGGAATTATCAGTGTTGTTGATGTTGCTGATGGTACTGATGTTGCTGATGGAGTTATGGGGTTTGTTGATGTTGTGGGTGCTACTATTGCCGCTACTCATAGTTTTATCAATCTTGTTGGTGTAGTTGGTGCTACTGCTACTACTGATGGAATCATTAGTGTTGTTGATGCTACTGGTGTGATTGATGTTGTTGATTTGATGATCAGTTTCATTGGTATAGTGGGTTTAGTTGGTTCCACGGATATAATCAAGGAGGGCCCCCTTGGAGTAATTGTTTGATACATGGGGTTGTTGGGCTTACCTTTGAATTTGAGCTTAGGAAGAGATTCCTTTTGAAAACCTAATCCAATGTTATCTTTGGGTTTCAACTCAGACTGCAAGGGCTCGTGTCATCCTTGTTTGTAATGTCCCAAAGCACTCTTACCATCATAGCCCATTCTTTGCATGATAGTGAGGTCTTTGCCATATTTATCAGTAGGAAGCTTATCCTATGGGATTTCTATAGTGATAAGGTCTTTGTAGATCCATTCTGCTAGGTCCTCATCTCTATTTTTCTCCTCCTGACTTTTACTAGGGATGAACTGCGCTAAAGTGCATGCTTGCTTGGCCAGTGGTGGTTGAAGCAACTTTTGAGGCTTGCATAAGTTTTAGGGGAAGTGGGTAATTGCCCAACACAAAAGAGTTGGCTTAGATTATATTCCCTAGGACCTTCCTTTGCCTATTTCATTTTCAACTTCTCTTGCTTTGGTATAGGGGTGATTGAGCTAGAAAGAGAGGCTTGAGTAACATATGATGTGGATGGGATAGCTTCTCTATTGTTAGGAATGGTGATCTATGGCTGATGGTTAATATTGTTACAATATGCAAATGCATTTGCATTGCCAAGGATTGTGATTTCTACACTGTTATGGGGAAACTTGATACACTAATGATAGGTGGATGGAATGTCTTGTATGGCGTGTACCCAAGGTCTTCCTAACAACAAATTATATGGTAGAGGAAGGTCCAAAACTTGACAAATGATACACTTCACCACTGGGCCCACTCTGATAGGTAATACAATAGCTCCTTTGGAAGAACGCTTTATATCATCATAGGCCTTAATGGTTATCTTGTTGCTAGGGTCCACTAATTCAACCGCATATCCCAATGTTGTGACTGATTGCAAGGTATATATATTCAAGTCGGATCCATTGTCAATCAAGACTCACTTGATTCTATTTTGGTTTACAAATCCTTCAATGTGAAGCGATGCGTTACGTGGTTGTTGGAATGAAGCATTATCACTTTTGAAAAAAGTGAGGCATGGTGATGACCTGAGACTCCAACCATGGCTTGAAATTGATCTATGTTAAGGTTGGTGAGGACTGACGCTTCTTGGAGAGCTTGATCCAAGATTGTTTTGTGTGAAGGAGATAAGCACAGAAGCTCTAATATGGATATGAGTAAGGGTGTTTTGTCCAATTGTTCCACAAGATTATATTTATTGGGCAAGGGAGTCATTCCTTGTGGTGCAGCACGAATGGTAATTTTGCTATGACGCGTAACAACATTGCATGCAGGATTTGGATCTTTGATGGTGAGGTTTGCAACTTGTTCGTCAGTGTCATAGAGGTGATTCATAATATAATTATAGGTAGCTTGTGTATAATTTGTAGTATCTGTGTTTCACCCAGAGGTGGAAGGACCCCTTTGATCATGTGATGGAAGCGGATTCTTGAACATTCGATGACCATCATTTCATGTTTTAGGTTCATTTCCTTTGATTTCAATTTCTCCTCTATCAATGAGATCTTGAACAAGATCTATCAGTCGATGGCAATTACTCATTTTATTTACTTTCCCTCGGTGGAATTCACAATGTTCATTATCTCTCCACCATGGAGGTTTGACATGAGGTTCATAGTTAGATGTCTTCGGTAAGGTCACAAGATTTGAAGAGACCAATTGATGCAATATTGTTTCGATGGGTTCCCCTAAGGGTGTGTATGTGCATTTTGGTTTATAGTTTTGTTGTCGTTGTCTTCGTTCTTCTTGTGGCGCATTACGACCTTGATTTGGCAGATGAGTAATGGTGTTGTTTTTAGGAGGGGGATTTTTCCCTGTGAATTTGACCACAGGTTGTGCAATCTTTATGGTCCTTGCATCTACGACCCCGTCATTGATGATGTTCTTGTTCTTGTTCTAGAAATTTGGTGTAGAACTATTAAAACACGGGCGAGGGCCATCTTTTGGTTCATTGTATATTTTGATAAGTCCCTTTTTTTATACGGACCCGTTTAGATTTTAATCCATGAGTGATCATGTCTTCAAAGGACTCTGTGCCCTTCATTTCTAAATAGAATTTCATCTCATCGTTCAAGTTGGAAATGAATATTTCCACTAGTTCTTGTTTAGGCAAATGAAGAGAACATATGCTAGATAGTTGCCTCCACCGTTGTAGGAAAGTTGAAAACAACTCCCCCGATTTTTGTTTGGTGTTGCATAGATCTGCCATAGTAACATCTCATTCTATGTTATGTGAATAATGTGCGATGAACTTTTGGAATAGTTCCTTGAATGTTTTAATGCCACTTGGTAATTGGGAAAACCATCGCGTGGTTGTGCCTCCCAAACTTTGAGGAAAAAGGCGCATTAGATAGGTGTCCTCATAAGCTACTTCTAAGCAAGTTGAGTGAAATTATCAGACATGATCTCTAGGGTTTCCTTTGCCCCTATACTTTTCAAACTTAGGTGTTTCAAAATCTCATGGAAAAGGTGGCATAAGTAGGTTCCTATCAAAGGGATAGGGACAATATTGTTAAGTGAAAATCGGGTAGTCTTCACACCACTATTGAGTTGTTGAGCGAGATTCTCGACTTGTTGTTTGAACATATCTATTTATGTAGGAGGAGGGGGTGGGGGATTTCCTTGATTAAGGTCATATCGGAAGTAGTCTCTACCTCTTCCACCATCATTATGGTTATGGTATTCTGATGTCTATCATTTCTATGTGGTATCAAAATCAGAGGGCAGTTTAGCACCCACTTGAGCAAGTCTCAAAATATGAGCATCTGTATTGTTTTTAAGGATTTTATCAAAAAGTCGATTGAACCTGGGATTGTGTTGTGCTCTTTCTATAGCTTCAGGAGTTGGAGTGCTAAGATCTTCATCATTTGTACCTCCTCCAATGGCTCCTTTAAAATTGTTGAGGTTTTCATCCTCCTCTTCTTCGATCTCTAGTTGTCTAGTTTTTGATCTGGTGTGAGCCATATTTTTTGAAAGTTTTTGAGGTTGGTGAAAGTGTTTATGAGTTGGTGATGAAATGTTTTGATGAGAGATATGTGTTTTTGTGAAATGTTTAGAAGATGGATACCTAACACTGAAGGTTGGATGTTACCAAAGTTCTTTGTGAATTGCTCTTGTGTTTTCAACAATTGGGATGTGATAAGGTATAGTAAGGTTTGAGATGTGTTACAAACCAAACTACCTAGTAATGAGAGGATGCACTCATAAACTAGTTTTAACCTGCATAGAAATGCCTCTTAGGATGATTTATCCTAGATGTAGAGACACTCTAAAAAGTAATGTGTTGTTTTGATTTAAGCAATATCTAAAAATAACTTAGGACAAGACCTTTTTATGTTTTGAGAGTTGAAATGGATTGATGATGTAGGAATGTGAAAATGGATAGAATATGGACCTCAATAAAAACTTTTTGTCACAAAGGGGACCTCTTCTTCCTCTTCTCTTTTAGGGGTTGGTGGTTCTTCTCGGCCTATGTTATATGTAATGTAGATGTTTGGAAAGAAAGCAAGGTTGATTTTGCCTCCTTTGTTTTTGTGATAACTCAAGGCTCTATACTAAGTAAAAGCTCTATTTTTCAAAGGCTCTTTATCGAACTCATTGGATTTACCTTGAAGATATAGACACATATAATGCAAGAAGGCTCTGTGTGAGAAAAAAATGTCTATTGAGATAGAAAATTTTCCTTCTTTTGATAAAATCCTTTGAACTCAATGGTCTTTTCTTCAAGTTGATATGTTGATGAAAATTTATTTTTCTCAAGATTTGAATGATTCGATATCTTGTTGCACTTTATTTGATGTTTGTTTGATGTTTATTTGTTGGTCAAATGTTTGATGGAAAATTGTGTTGGATGAATACTTGGTTTGAATTTGTTTTGAATTTATTTGACAAGAAAATAGAGCAAGCACACAAGCACAATAATTTTGCCTCAAAAGGCACAAATAGGTGTGGGTCTAAATCAACCCAATCTTTGAACTTTTTGACTCCCTTTCAAATGTTGTTGTATGTTTTTCCAAAAGCCTAAAGTCGGCTCAAATTGTTACTAGTCTGACACAAAACAAAGACACTTCAAACACACTTTATCCCTGATTGACAAATTGTTGGTTCTTTTTACCTTGCAAAAATGAAAATTTGATTATGATTTTTAGCCTTGTGCAAAAAAAAGAAAGTTTGTTTGTTTTGTTTTAAGCCCAAATAAAAATTGTTCCTCACTTAAAAAAAAAAAAAAACTTGTTGGGTTTGAGTTTGTGGTTCTTTTTACTTTGCCAAGTGAGGTTCTTTTTAAAGCCCAAACTAAAAATTCAATTCATTTTATGACCCAAAAGGAAATGTGAAGTTGATTTTTAACCAAAAATAGAAAGTGAATCCTTTTTAACCCAACTTTAAAAACAAAGTTAGTAAAAAAAAGAATTAAAACTTCCTAATCTAACTCTTCAAATCCTGCAATAGAGTTAGTAAAAACCTGCATACACAAACAAATAGTTAGTGAAAAAATTAGTTTTTGGTGGGCTTCTACAAGCCTAAATTTTTTGCAATTTTCGGTTACAAAGAATTTTTTTACAACTCTTTGTTACAATAGCACTACTCTATGTGAATACAGAATGTTATTTAACACAAAGGTGCTAAATAACAGACAAAAGCGCTAAACAAAAGACAACTATGCTAAACTATGGACAAAGGCGCTAAAAGAACCTGTCGAACAGAATAAAAATTCTATCAAACAGGGAGCGCAAAGCGCTAAACTAAATATAATATAGCACTAGAGTAGAGACAATAGTTCTAATTAAGAGACAATAGTGATATTATGAGAACAACAGTGCTAAAGCACCAACTTTTGAAGGTGCTAAAGCGTGATCAAAAGCACTAAAGCGCGACCTATGTGTCAATTTCAACAAGCGAAATGTTAGTAGTTTCAAATTTTTATTAGAAGGTTGCATGTTCGATTCATGTCGAGTTCACCAAATGATGCTCTACAAAAAGGATTAGAATAGTAATGGAAACACAACACACAAGAAGCAAGTTCAAACGTTAGTTTTAGCAACAAAAGACTATCCTAAGAAAGCATATCAAGAGAGCTATTAAACATGAAATGGAAAGAATGCAAAAACAAAAAAGATAAACTACACTCCTCCAAATGCTAACCAAGATGCTCATAGTTGCTCCTCCCTTGTTCCTCTCCTCTCCAAGTTCCACATGAGTGTAGCTCTTAGCTTTGCACTACTAAGGAAGTCTTATGGAGATTCAAGATTGAGAATGATTATGAAAATATGCAAAATGTAAGATAAGAATGAGAAAACATGAAGTTAATTAAGCTATTATCAATTTTAACCAAAGGACAATGTGGATTATGATTTTACTCTAAAATGCTCTCTCAAATTCACTATAACTTAGATGCATACAAGATTTCTGGATTATGGCTAGATGTTGTGAAAATGAGAAATGAGAACTCTATTTATAGGTAAAATAGGGCAATGGATGGTTGAGATTGAGTAATCTCAACAAGGGTCAGGATTGATGGGTTTATGATCCATGTGAGAGTTTTCAATCCAATCCTAGGATGACAAATGTCATCATATGATGGCTTGAGAGGAGAAGGAAGAAGCATCAAATGCTTGACATGACATGAAGGTTAGTTTGGGAGGAAAGGTTAAGCTTGAGTTGAATGAATAAAGTCATTATCTAAGGGATAATACCTTTATCCAAGGGATAAACTCTTGTGCAAGAGTTAGTGGGGATAACCATGGTCAAAGCAATGAATGCTTGAAGAGACACATGATTTAAATGAATTTTAGTTAGAGGGAAATTCTCTAACCATGTGGGAAAATGGAATTAACCATAAATGGTTATGTAAGAGCCATTAATGGTCATGTAAGAGTCATTAGTGGTTTGGAAGACTTTAGGGGTTAACTTGTTGAGCACATAAAGCATTAAATGCTTTTCAAAGACTTTGGAGGCTTTGAGAAGTGACTTCAAGTTGCTTAGGAATGTGACAATATTTAGGAGATGGATTAGGCTAATTATGAGTGGTTAGAATAATTTAGAAAGTGGTTAGAAGAGTCTAGAAGGGGATTTAGGATTGCAAGTGGATTTGGTGGGTGAGGGAAAATAGGTTTTTATTAAAAATAAAATTAATTTATTTCAATTGTGGTTGCAACTTGCATTTGTAGGAGAATGCAAGTGGGGGGAGGGGGGTATTTTAGGGATTTAAATAAATGTTTTATTATTTATTTAAAAGAGGAAAGGGGAGTTTAAATTAAATAAATATGATTTATTCATTTAATTGATTTTGAGTGTGGCTTAATGAATTAATTTAAATAAATTGAATAATTTATTTAATTAATAGGAGAAGGGGTTGGGGATGAATTAATTAAATATTAATTTAATTAGTTGATTATTGATGGTTAAATAATCAAATAAATACTAAATATTCATTTAATTAAGTGGGTAGATTTATGTGACTACATCTACCAATAAAATCAGTCACTTTTTCTTTCACTCCTTACTTACAATGAATAAAATCAGTCAAAGTAATTTTAGGACCAATATTATTTTGAAAATTTTGAATGAAAGCATTAGCCAATTGCTGAAATGAAGTAATAGGACAAGGAGACAAAGAACAATACCATTGCAAAGCTTTATCCCTAAAGGTTCTAGTAAACAATTTAGCCATAAGTCTTTGGTCATAAACAAAATCACTAAACAAAGTTTGAAATTCCTTTACATGAGTCAAGGGGTCACCTTTTCCTTTATACAACTCCAATTGAGGGACTTCCATATGTTTAGGTGGAACCGCATGAACAATGTCTTCGGATAATGGGCTTGCTACATCAAATGTGGTAACATTGAACTTGGATTGAGTAATGGAAGCCAATTGATTTTGTAGGAATGTACAATTTTGGGCTAATTTATTGATGGTTGCTTTGGTGGATGGTTTGAAATTAGACATGTTGGATTATGATGGAGGAATAACATTGTTATATGTAGGTGGAGGTTGATAATAAGGATGTGGAACATTGTGGTATGTCTGTATGGTAGATGATTGGGATACAAATGGAAGACTCGTAGGAGGTATGTAAGAATATTTATTCACAAGATTTCCCCCATGAATATATTGTGTAGGATTAAAATTTTGTGTGGAGGTAGCCATGATAGAAGATGTAAATGTAGGCACACTAAGTGTATACACATATAATTGGCTATGAGAAATTAAATAAATATTTTATATTTATTTACTAATTATTCTTCAATTAAATAGTTAATTTGAAAAGATTAATTTATTTAATTGATTATTATATTAATTAATTCAAACATTTTATTAATTAATTCATTTAGCCTTTCTTTTAATCAGTTAAATATTGAATATTTAATGATTATTCTTTTATCCACTATCCTATAGTCTTCTTAATTAAATAATTTCTTTATTATTTAATCTCCCTTTTCCAACTCTTCCTCATCTCCACATTACTTCTTCATTGCCAACTCATCCATCATGTGGCTAAAGATATTAATATTTTTAATATTAATATATCATTATCTTCAACATTCATTTCATTCTCCAAATAATGTGTGTGTACACACATTCATCAACCTCTCTATATTCTTTCCAACCTTCCTACATATTTTGAGGAAGTTGAGTCCACTTGTCCTCTTATCCCTAATTATTCTCCAACTATCATATATTCTCTTAGTCTTCATCCTCAGTCAACATGAGATTAATGACACTTGCCTTCTCTTTCCACCTTTTCCTCCATCCTGTAGGTATGGGAGGAACATCTTCCACCTTTCTCTCTCACATATCAGCCTCTTGCTCATAGCCATTCAAAATTGCAAGATTTGATCATGACCGTTGATCTCTGTCATCTAAGCTTATGCACTCAAAAATCTTTAAATAGAGGTCTCCTAAGCCATTTTTAAAAATAATAGTCTAATAGTCTAAATAGCTAATCTTACAGTCATTCTAGGAGCTTGAAACAAATAGCATTTTTAGAGTTTTGAGCATAAATCATTTCCATAGCATGTTAGCTTAATATCATTTGCATATCATAGTATCAGTTAATTATCAGTCCATTCTTCATATGCCATCTTGGAAGCTACCAGTGCTTGTCTGAGAGCAAAATCATCTGCAACCAAGAACATTGGAGTTAAGACACAATGAGGTGTAAATCATGGAAGGTATAATCTTGTCTATTTTGTTTATTTCATGTTACTCATTGGTTGAAGCTTCATTTATATTTTATGATGAACTAATGAGTTTCAGGATACTTCTTTGGAGTTCAACTTTAGCCTCAACATTTTTGGCACCCACTGTGGGGCTCAGGCCTCGCACAAAATTCTAATATCCTGTCTTTTTCTTGCTAAAATCATGTTTAACATATTTGTAACATGTTTTCATCCCTGTGTTAAATAGGAAAACTCTTTTGTGCAGTAGGTTAGAGCTTTTGTGCAGTAGGTTAACGCATTTGGCAATTAGGTTCTAGCACTTTTGTTGAAAAATCACACATTTATCTTCCCAGAGCAACGTTTATGTGCATCAGGTTTGCACATTCATCATTTAGGTTAGCACTTTTGAGTTATAGCATAGTGCATTCGCTAGATTAGCACTTATGTTCCATTCCAAGGCAAAAATTTGAACTTTCATGATATGGTAACAAACTTTTTGGCAAGTTCGAATGTCCAAGAATTAAGAATTTAAAAACTATTGACATATGTGTGTGCAGGGTTATTTTGAAACAAATTTTATGCATTTACACATCTAGTTAATTAAGAGTTATTTTGGAGAGTAACATATCATATCTTGCTCATCTAGTCTAACTAGGAGGATAATCAACAGCATGCAACTTGCATTTGAGTATCTTATTTAAAGTAGTTGCACATAGATTTTAGAAGGCTTAAAATAAACCTTTTTCTTTTGTGCCTGTTGAAGTAGTAGGTGAGTATGCTCTCACCCTCATTGATGCAGTCATAACCGGTAAAAACCCTCAGAAGAGTCAACTGGCTTATGCAGCGGGAGAGACACAACGGAAACAACGAAAAAACATAGAAAATTCATATAAGCAAATCATATTTAAGCCATTGAACTTCCGAAAATCATCTAGTAATCATCATACTATAATCAAAGAACATCCATTAATTAACTAGTTACATGCAGGCTTCAAGCTAGAAACAACCCAACCAGGACTCTAAAGATCAAACAGATCACAACATGCAAATCTCAATCCTTATTCCAAGTTCTACTTCCTTTGCCCCTACAAATGATTACATAACATCATATTTATACCCATCAGAAAATATCTGGTTTGGCCTCAAAAGATTACATTCACTAATGCAGGAAAATGAAACATGTAATTAGGTCGTCCCTAAGATTTAAAAAATCTTTCCAAAAAAAAACAACCAAGTGATGTTGTTCAGCAGGAAGGTTAGCCACACGCCAAAGAACATTGGACAAGACCCAAGATGGATCCACATGCCAAGAATCATGTCAGTAATGAAGGAAAACCAACCGGGGAGCATAAGAACTATCTCTGGAACCCAAAAATAGCCAACCGGAAGTGATAATTGACCAGAGAAGAACCTAAATGAACTAGAAATATGGATTCAACCACATGAAACAGCTAGGAAACTGCAAACAAGATCTGTCATGAAGAGCAAGTAACTACCGATACCTACTGGTAAGAATACTGAAACTACACAAAGAACTAAACAAGAAAAAAATGAAAGGAAATGTTTTTTTATGGTTGATGCAAGATTGCTCATCGATCGGGGATGCTCCTACATCATGCAACCCAGGTAGAAAAAAATCTTCCATGAGAGGCAACTCATGAACATCTAAAAGGATTCGAAATGAAGATCCCATGCTCATTTCTGATCCAAACATCTTCTTTATCTACCAACCTCTTCTTTGGCTCCTCTGGTGCCTCAATCGGCTTCTCTAACCTTTCACTCCCTTTGTTTTTCTTTCTTTGCTTCAGATCTGCATATTCTTCTTGTGTACTTCCTTCTTTCTTCTGCAACTCAGGATTTCTTCTTCCACAAGACTTCATTTGGTTTGTCACCATGAGCTCTCTGTCGACCGGTTCCATCAGTCCATCAAACTCATTTGTGTGATCCTTCTGCAAACTCATGTCACCCTCTGGTATAACCTCTGCAACTGGTTCTATCAAATCTTTCTTCAAATCCTCTAGTATAACTTCTGCAAGTAGTTCTATCAATCCTTTTGGTATATCCCCTATCATCAGTTTCTTAGTAGTGCAACTTCTCTCAAGACTCAGTCTCTTCACCTCCTTCTCTTTCTCCTTCAAAGAAATCAATGTGAACTTATGCCCATCCTTTTTAATAGTAACCAGGTTTCTTCTACAGTCATAAATAGCTCCTCTATCATACTACCAAGGTTTTCCCAATAAGACATGACAAACACTCATTGACACAACATCACATAAAACTTCATCTTTGAAAGGCCCAATATTGAAACTCACCAAATAGTACTCCTTTATCTCTATCTTCTGATCATCTTGTAACAAACTTACCTCATAAGGACAAGGGTACTCAAGCCTCTTCAACCCAAGCTTCTCAACCATCTCCTCAAATACTAAATTATCAATACTTCCACTATATACAATGACCTTGCAACACTTACCACCCAATTTGCATACCATCCAGAAAAGACTCTTCCTCTGAGTAGATCTGGTATCCTTTCTTCTAAACATGGGATTCTCCTTGCTCTCATGCATAGTTAGATTCAATAACATCTAGTTCTTCACTTGCCACAAAGCTTCTTGACATTCCTTGCTTACATTCATAGAATCTATGTCTGGTTTCTCCACACTTGAAGCATTTTCCAGGGGATTCTTTACCGATATTGTTTCTACCCTTCCTTGGTGTCTTCTATTCCAGTTCTTTACTCCACTTAGGTTTTTACTCATTTTCTTCAACTAGTTTCTTCGTACTATCATTCATCTTGAATTTATCCTTTCCCTTATTTGGTTGTCTTCTTCTCATCTTCTCCTCAACCTTCAAAGCATACTGGTAAGCTTCTTCAACTATTGAAATATTCAACATACTCATCTCATCTTGAATGTTAAAAGCAAGCCCATTGATGTGCCTCACCACCTTTTCTATGTCCATCTCTCTGTGTCCAAATCTGATTACCACCTTGTAGAATTCCTTAGTATATTCCTTCACAGTCATGTTTCTATGTTTCAGGCTCTGTAACTTCTTGAACAACTCCAGCTCATAGTCTCCCAGTATGAACTTGGTCTTCAACCTATTAACCATCTATCTCCACTGAGTGATCTTCAATTCACCATTATCTACTATCTTTCTACAACTCTTTCCACCACAAGGTAGCATGCCCTTTCAGCTTGGTCTATGCCAACTAGACTCTCTGCGGGTCCTTGACATCCTCAAACTCAAAGTAGTCCTCCAACTCTCTGATCCAATCGATCAGATCCTCTGGGTTCGGCATTCCTAAAAAGTTAGAAACCTCAACTTTATGCACTTTATGCACTATATGCACTTTATACACTTTACTTGCTTGAGCCACTACTTTCAATAATTTTTCCTCTCTCTCATCTTTCGGTCCTTCAGCTTCCTCATTATCATCCTCAAAGTCAAGGTTTCTTAGCAAACTAGCCAAAGCATTCTGGATCTCATTCCTCACTTCATTCTTGAAGTCTTCCATCATCTGCTCTACACTTCAGGGGTTTGTTCTCCTCGACGGCATTTCTTCTTCCAATCTGGCAAACTACCTCAACTTGATGAACTGACTACCAGTTTCAATTGCCTCTCATCAGAAATCTATTAAACACACATGCAGCCTACCTCCAATCAACAATCTATCCACCTCAAGGAATGCCTCAATGTTCACAAATGATTCTTCCACCAGACGATCCATAACCAGCTCTGATACCAATTGACACAATCAAGGAAGGGAGATCCAATGAAGGAAAACCCAACCTTGCAGCTTAAAACATAAACCATGCAAATCATACTGGTAACCGGTAACAAGGTGCAAGAAATAGCAGGAAGAACAACCAGTAATAACACAAAACACATAACCAGTAAACAATGTGAATGGATCTTATTATAATTTAAAGAATTATACATTCCATATATTGGATCATAGTCCAAGATACAAACAATGCTTACACTACAATTACAAGATCCATAGATCATCTACACATCAAGTCGACCTCTGATAACATTTTTTCGGTTCTATCCTAATCCAGACCTCAGCCTTCCAGCCTCAGTCCTACCGGATCAGAATCTTGTTGGCTCTACATCTTTGCTCAATATCAAAGATGTCTTCAATCTTCTAACTTCTCTCTATCTTCAAATGATTCACAAGCTTCCATTTATACAACTGCAAATAATTACAACCTAATCAAGTCTGCCCAAATACCAACTGGTTCATGAAACGTGCAATGGTAACATGTCAGCTCAAATCACTAAGAATAATCTCCAAATCATAAAATGATACGCAGACCTCTGGGAATACTAGCCAAGACCCAAAGAAACACCTCTAATGATCTACAAGTCATGGAGATCAACCACAACCCGAAATCATCTTCTCTCAACATATAACTAGGCTAACCGGTAAGAACACATCAACCAGGACAATACCGGAATCCACATCTCACTGGAAACAAAGCCAAATACTATGAAACTCGAACATGATAAAGACCACAAACACAAGGGAATAAACCCAAAACCACAATTCTAAACACTCAAACATGAATAAATACCACACTCTCAAGCAATTCCACTGAAAACTGACCAACTGGTAAGAACTAGACCGGTGTTCCTACATCACTAATGTAAAATGACTTTGTGGGGTATTATCCCAGCTGATGAAACCAATGTTCCCGCTAGCCCACAACCTAGAAGGGTGATGAAAAATAACTCATGTGGTAAGTAAAATGGGAGAAGGCGCACAATCTTGGCATCCCACAAGCATGGTTTGTGATGTTGAAAACATGATGGGTATATCACCAAGTGTTGATATAGAATTGGGTCACATGGATATTTGACCATGCTTTGATCTGACGATAATGATGATATGGAGAATGTGGCATGCACAAAACAAATTAGATATTGTTGTCAAGGAACTATTGGGGCCCATTTGATAAAATTTGATCACCATGGAAGCTACATCTAAGGAAGGTGATTGCATTTAATGAAGAACTTATAGAAGAATGAGTGTGAGGCTCGAGAAGATCAAATTATCTTCAGTAGACAAGATATCAATGCAGTGTGTAGGTGAAGATTACTAAAGTTACTAATATATACTCAGAGTTCAATCTGAGGAAGGAAGAAAATACAATTAATGATGCCAGCATATCAATCTATTAAAAAAAAAAAATTAAGACTCTGGAAGATCTCATCAGAATTATCTTTTGGAGGGAAAACCCTAAGAGGTAAAGTGGGTTTTTATTAAGTGGAGTTATTTTGTCAAAGAGGTTGTTGATAGTGTGGGAAGTTGTTGGCATGTAGAGTGACGGGTGAAGAAGCTCTGTAAAAATAGAGAATACATAACTTTAAGAATAAGGTCGCAGAGAAGCAGCTACAGCACGCATGGAAAACACAGTGGTGAGAAGGTGTAGAACATAGAAACCTTACACTGCACAAAGGATTATCAAAAGGCAGAAGCAGATTGTAGTAGGTGTATAGATAAGTGAAGCAGTCTGCAGAATAGAGAGAGGGGTGTGAATGATGCAGGTGAACAACAGGTGAGCAGACAAGAGAAGAAGATAAGCAAAAATAGAAATTGAAAAATGGAGTATAGAATATAGAGCACATAGAAGTAAATTAGGAATATCTACATTACACAAAGGTGTGTAGAGAAGAAGGTGGTGGTGTGATGAGAACAAAGAACAGACAAGTGCATGAAAGAAAAGAAAGTAGAAACAAAAAGGAAAGAAGTAGAGAAGGGAGAACAGAGTGTGCAAAACATAGTGGGTAATACACACCTAGTAAAGCAAAGAGAAGACAAAGCATGAGGGAGTTAGAATAGAGTGCAGAGACCTGAGAGAAAAGAAAGAAGAAAATTGAGGTAAAGAAAAGAGACTAGGGTGTAGAAAACACAAAAGGTTTCACACTCATAGTGGAGCAAAGAAATAGGTCTAAACAAAGAAAAAATCAAAGAGCAGTGTGTTGAGACAAGAAAAGGATAGAAGGCTGAGAGCATAGCTCCATAGCAGAGAACAAAGAGCAGAGGATAGATATAGTGAGTTGAGAAGAGTTAATTCAATCTTAGGTGCAGAGAACATATTATGAGTTATAAAATTTCATTTGTAACAAGGTGCATCATTGTATTTGATTATTTTACTCATTGTATATCATCTGAGTGGGTGCTCAGATTAGGGGTCGGTGCTCCTTTGGGTTGGTGCCCATAAATGTTGTAATTAGCATTGTGAGGCTGGATTGGAGCAATAGACTCCAACAACATTTCTCCTTGAGGTTTTTCCCACTGTGGGTTTTCCTTGTATATTCTTGTGTTAAGAGTTTTCTCTATGTGTGTTAGTAAATGTGTTTCATATCCCTACTCATAATTTAATGACTTCTATTATTAAAGCTTGGATCTCTTAGAAAGTTAAAGTTTTAGATTACCACTAATTCAAACTCATCTCAGTGTTCCATTGGGTTCCTTTAATATTCAATGATTTTGGTAATCCAGTTATCTCTCTTCTCTGTGATTTCACCTTTCATTATGTACTCGTGGACTATAGGGTGAGCCACATAGACAGTTGTCTTGTTACAAGCAATGAAATGCCTAAACTTCTTTAGGCCTTTTACTATGGTGAGTGCTTGTTTTTCAACAAAGTTGTACTTGATCTCATCCTCCTTTAGCATTTTTGAATAAAAAGCAATTAGGTGTTCACCTTTAGGTTCTACATCTTTCTGAGGCACGACAACAATACTAAAATTACTGGCATAAACATACATTAGGGAATCTCTAGACATATTTGGGTTAGCTAAGACAAGGGCAAACGAGATGGCCTCTTTTATCTTTTTGAAAGCTTCTTTGGCTTTCATGGTCCATTTGAAATGTAGATCCTTTTTTAGCATAAGAGTGGTGGGTCTTACCATTCTAGCAAAATCAAAAATGAATCGACTGACGAAGTTGATCTTTCCCAGGAAGGATTGGGTACCTTTCTTGTTTACCAGCAAGGGAAGCTCTTTGATAGCTTTTGCATAGTTCAGATCAATTCACTCCATGTTTGGACACTACATGTCCCAGTAACTTTCCTTAAGGCACTCCAAAGATATATTTCTTAGGGTTCAAAGAGACACCGAACTCCAGGCATTTCTGGAAAAATAGCTCTAAATGATCAAAATGGTTTTCTTTATGTTTTTAAAACACTATCAACTCATCTAGGTAAATAAGAATAATCTTGTTAATCAGCTCCTGGAAGGCTATATCCATGGATATTTGGAAGGTAGTGTCGATCCTCCAATTTGTTAAGTACTTGGTTATATCCGGAGAAGCCATCAAACATATAGAATATCTCAGACCTAGCTACTATATGCAGGATTTGCTCCATTGGAGGCAGAGGATAATAGTCCTTCAAGGATGCTCTAATCAGGTCCCATAAATCCACACAAAGGTGAATGTATCCATTATTTTTATGAACTGATACTAGGTTAGAAACCCAAGTGCTATGCTTAATTGGATAGATGATCTGAGAATCAATTAATTTTTAGAGTTCTTGTGACATTAGGGACTCAATCTTTGGATTGATGAGCCGTTTCTTTTACTTAATCAACTTTGCTTCTTCAGTAAGCTCGATGGTATGTTGGATTATGTCAAGGTTGTAGCCTTTCAGCTCATCATATGACCATGTGATCACCCCCACATATTCATCGCAAAAATACACCAACCTGTCCCGATCATGTTGAGGAATGTTTTTTCCAAGTTTGAGCTTTCTCCCATCTCCAACTTGAAGCTCGGAGTAAACTCTTTTATTTGCAGCAAACTTCCTTTTGGCATTCCTCACATCATCACAATCAACAAGGTTTTCCAAAGTGATCAATCCTTTCATAAGCTTATTTGATTTTAATTATATCACTTAGTCATTGTATGCCTCAGCAACTTTGGGTTTTAGTTGATCAACAAATTCACTAGACTGCTATATGAACATGGCTATATGTTCATCACTTTCGAAGACTTTCCAATGTACATCATTGTCTGGTATTGCAGGTCCAACAATCATTCAAACTAAATGCTCATTTTCTAGCAATTCTAAGGCAGGATCAAACTGAGATCCTATTGTGGCCATTCGATTAGCAACTTCATTTTCCTTTTGGGGAATTCTCTTAATGTTGAAAGCTTCAAAACTCTCAATCATATCCCAAACTCAATGGTGGTATGAACGCACGCAAATATGCTTTGCAGCTGATATTTACCGAACCTGATGTACCACTAGCTCTGAATCTTCAAAGACCTTCAGTTGTTTCAGTCCTAGATGCTCTGCAAGACTCAAACCATGAAATAAACCTCTGTGCTTTGCTTCATTATTAGAACAGGAAAATTAGAAGAAAAAATACCTTAGAGTCTTCTTGCCTAAATAGGAAGTTAAGCAAATGCCTACTTCGGATCCAATTTTGCATCTTGCACCATCAAAGTGTAAGGTCTAGAGCTTAAAGGTCAGGTCTTCCCTTTTCTTTTCTCTATCTTGCAGATCTTTTGATACTTAATGAATTTTTTGATCTTCATCAAAGATTAAATATGTCCCAATTCTAGTGGCATGATAATTCCCATAGGGATCAGCATCTATGAATTCATTTAGGAAAACCTCTTGATCTAGGGATTGGTCTCCAATTATTTCTTCATCTTCTAATAATTCTACACATCTCATTTCATCTCCCAAAATAGATGTATGGGTAGCCTCAAAATTGATCATAGCTTCATCAACTATGTGCTCTAAATGTAGAGGTGCAGACAATATTTTTAATTTAGCCTCATGCTTGCTTTCGAGGATAAGGTGAGACCAATATAAAGAGAGATATCCCCTGACTTTCGCAGTAAAATCTCTGGACAAACAAAGGCCAAAAAAAAAGGGAATATCAATGACTACTACTTCTTGGGTTATTGTGATACTAGGACAAGTGAATAAGGAGAACAAAAGGCTTTTTATTATACCCACAGTCTAGACTCTATTACCATCTAACTGCATGACTCCCTGATTCATGGGCGCATATTTTAAATTCAGACACACCACACCTAATCTTTGGGTAATTAGACTTTCCCTTACTAAGCATTGATTTCTTTCTTGTAACCACCAGAGATTTCTTTTTTCTTGGCATTATTCCCATGTTGGCGGTTTACTGGTGATGGACACATTGTTCTTGGCAGATAGTATACCATCTTTGACTTGAGATTGGAAAGTGTAACTCCCAGCAGTCCCTATAGATGTTGGCGGCAACCTATTACTGGTACTGGAGCCAAGGATTAACTCTTAAGGTTTCCATTCCTTTGTTGTAAATGAGGAGTAGAAGTGATGCAAAGTGCAGATTTGAATGATCAACCTAGAATGCAAGTATATACAAGAAAACCTAATCTAAAAAATGCAGAACTGAAACTAACTGATGCACAACTGAAAAGTATAGATTAGGAAGTGAGTTCCGAGGTGCACCTATGCCAGAAATCTGAGTCAAAAT
This sequence comes from Cryptomeria japonica, assembly GCF_030272615.1. NCBI lineage: Eukaryota > Viridiplantae > Streptophyta > Pinopsida > Cupressales > Cupressaceae > Cryptomeria > Cryptomeria japonica. The sequence goes on from NC_081413.1 coordinate 663,353,658, forward strand.
TTCTAGGACAGGGGTGCCACGCCCCTGTCTTGATTCTACAAATAGGAAGCAGCAACTACCAGGCTGGAATATAAAGGTCCTAAATTGTTGTTCTACGAAAATCCACCTGAAACTGGGAGGAACAGGGTGCCATGGCCCTATCCTAGTGACTTTTGCTCAAATTTGATCCTTGGGACTATATTTGTGTGCTCTGTTAGACCTAAAATTTGCAACGATGATTGGATCCTGCACCTGTAACTAAAAATAGACTTTTGGGTGGCTATATGGGGTTTTGCCTTAGTCAAATCCCTATTTTGGTGATTTCCACCTCAACTAATAGTAGATTTGTATAGTAAAATAGTGTGTGCGAGAATCTTGTGTGTGTGCAAGACCCTAAAATGATGAATGCAAACAATCTAGAGTAGCCCTATGCTTTAAAGAGTAAACCCTAAATGCTTGTAATTGAAAAAGTAAATGCTCGAAATCAATGATGCTAGGTGATCTAAAGCATAAATGTAAATCTACAAATTGATGTAATCAAGATCATACAAAGACATGAAAATAATATGAAATCATACCCAACCCCAAGGGAGGGTACAAGCTAATCTTCAATCGGTGATCTCCTATTGCTTTCCTACATCTTCAAAAGCCTCCAATTGATGAAAGAATGCTTGATGAATGCTTGATGAATGCTTGATAGATGTTGTTGAATGTTGTTAACGACTCCAAGACCTTCTCTTTCACTGTTTAAAAGGCTCCTTGTGATCGCTAGCTCTTAGCCAAAAACTTCCAGGCCTTCAAATGAAGAAAGAGAGCTCTTATGCATGAAACCCTATATCTTAATTTTGTCTTTAGGCCGATCTAGGATTTGAATTTTTTGCCAATTTCTTGCATTTAAGCATTATAATATCATAGAATTATTCTCTCGAAATTTCAGGAAAAATGTCAAGGATTGTGCGTAACTTACACATGTCTGACCAACTTTTCACCAAAATTTTCAAGGTTGTTAGATATGATGATATTAGAGTGAATCCCAAAGTTACAACTGATTTTGAGATTTTTTTCTATGTGAAATCGGGCCTTAAAGCTCAAAATAAGACATAATTAGGGTTTTACGATTTAATAATTTACTAGAGGAATAAAACGAAAAAGGCAAACTTAAAGAAAAAGGGCCCAACTTTATAATGTATGAAGTGATGAAATATAAATTTAGATTTAATTAAATTAATTAATTAAATGCTTAAAGAGAATTAGAAATGCAAGATGCAAACACACTAAGGTGGGTGCTAAACCAAGCATGGAATTATACTACCCTAGCAAGGGTGTACAATTTACGACATTACATTTAGCCCCCACTTTAGAAGTCATATGACACAACGTGCATATGCAAGCTAAAGTAAAGAAAAGTAAACATTATTTGAAAAATGATATCTCCATAAGTTGTCAAACGAAACCCCCAGCGGTATTTGCGATACATAGTTAGGGACCGCACCCTACAAAACCACGTGTTAGATCACAAAATCACCTAGTTATTATTAAGGTGATGAAATTCATGGGTAGCTATATGTCCTCTTGTTTCGGCTTGCTTACTAGTGAGGTGAAATAGGGTATCATGTTTACCACAGCGAATTATGATAAAGACCTTGATGAGAAATTTTCACCATAAGGCTTGATTGTACATCAAAGTTCTTTATGGAGCAAATGTGGAGAAAGAGAGAAAACTCATGATCCCGACGCTACTAACGGTGCGAAAATCGGAGCTCCCTAGCTCAAGTTATGATAGATTAAGTGAACAGAACTAAATTAGGGTTTTTAACTTAAAATTAGAAAAGTGAAAAAGTGCATACCTCATAAGTATGAAATTAAAACCTTCATTTGTCAATTTTTGACTTGTTGCACTATTCATTATAGAGGAGCCCATGTGGCAAATATCATGCCTCGACATCAACCTGAGCGACCTACACAGATGGAGATCCTACGTCAGGTCATGCTGACCGATAGTCCACTTAATGCTTGATGAGTTGACTTTGTGTTTTAGAATGATGATGTCAGTGTCTATGATTGTACACATGCCCCCTGTCTGAGCACCATGGTCTCCATAGGGCACCCTGGTCCTCCCTGGGTGCCCTAGTGCCATAGGCGCACCCTGGTCCTCCGAGGACACCATGGTCCTAGAGAGGCGCCCTGGTCCTCCCAAGGTGTCATGGTCCCAAAGGGGTGTTGTGGTCCTCCCAGGGTGCCATGGTCCCAGAGGGGCGTCCTGGGCCTCCTATAGCACCCTAGTCCCTCCTTGGGATGATCGAGGGTTGCATGGGATCAGGCAATTGATGTTACGAGTAGATAGGAAAATGTTTTTGATTAGATGATGATGATTGATGAGTGATTACTGATCATTGGATTGTTTCATTTTGCATATTCTCCCCTACATGCAATCCCATACAATGGGTCATACATTTTGAAGCCTTCAAATTCATATTTTGAGGCTTTTGCTAGAGGATAAAGAGCTACTACACACAGTAGGAATATGGTATGTGATGGTCATGCCCTCCATCAAGTTCCATCCCATGATATTGATAGCACTGGTGGAGAGATCGGATGCAGATGCTTCTACCTTTCTCCTACTGATGGGATAAATGACGGTCATCTTAGAGGACATGTACCACATACTCCATCTACCTATTAGAGGAGAGATAGTGAGGTATGAAGCCGATCGCACTGCTACCGACTATAGGAGGGAGAAAATATATTATGTTGGGAGAGAGATGCCCAGTGAGATGATAGATCGCATCATGATCAGCTCGCTTATACATCCCACGGGTGAGGTACCATTATTGAGATGGCTTATGATAGCTACCATAGCATTAGTCATGTGCCCTAATGGGTGTGGCTCACATATGCATGGAGGTCTCACTTATGCAATGAGATCGATGGAGAGACATAGGAGGGTATTCTCCTGGGGATGAAGCATGCTAGCCAACCTCTATCATGACCTAGAAGACTATGTGTTTGGACAGGGATGCATCTTGATGACCTCCACACTGCTACAAATATGGATACTCAAGCACATCACATGCACTAGACTAGCTGGGGTTCCCATTGATTTGGTTTCAAAGCAGCCTAGGGTATTCATGTATCCCATTATCCATGAGTAGCGGTTTAGAGACTTGCTTTATTGAAGGATGACCTTTGATAGAGTGACAGCGGATGTGATCACATGGAGGCCCTACCTCAGGATGCACATGTGGGAAGGTATGCATAGGCAATTGGTTTTCATATAGAGAAATCATCTTCTTGAGGGAATATAGCCACATTATAGTCCCATTCTACTTTGACCGAGTTCGGCGACAGTTTGGGTTTGAGTAGTATATCCCTACAAATGTGCCCATTTATATCTAGCATTGGCGTGTGACCCCTGGGCTAGGATCTATTCTGAGGCCTACCAGTGACTAGATTGATATGATAGATTCAGATGGGTCAAACCAGGATGTTGCAGCAGACTCAACTGATGATGTGGGTGCACACTGGTGGTACGTCACATGGTGGGATAGGGTATACCCTGGAGCCATCTTTCATGCTGACTTCCCTAGAGGGAACCCTGGACCATGGATACATGTGGGTGGCAAGGATGATTCTAATACATACGAGGACCTAGGTGAGGTGGACACAAATGATTAGTAGGATGATGGAGGAGAGCAGGATGTTGGTGGTGATGGAAATTATCCTAATGCAGAAGAAGGAGATCAGGATCGCGATGATGAGGGGGATGGAGAGGAAGATTAGGATGAGGACGAGGAAGAGGAGGACTAGTCAGATGCAGTTCCACATCACTCTAGAGATAAAACCATAGCCCTAGATCCATTTATCATACCATCCCGATGAGGGAAGGACCCTATTAGGGGTCCTGATTCCAGTCTCGTGCCTACTGTATAGAGAAATTATGACTGCAGAGAGCCCAATGGTTCCTAGTCACAAGAGGTACCTTTTCATGACCCCTACCAGAGGGAGGGAGATCCAGGTAAGGTGTTTTATGATTACTTAATTTATGCATTTAAGTATTTAGATTTGATGATATAGAATGTTACTGATGAAACCTCTTCTCATCTCTATAGTTTGCGTTTAGGAGTGGTGCTCCCTCATCCACAATACAATGATAGATATCATCACCACCGCACACATTCCTATCTCCTCATAGATAGTACATAGACCTTAGAGGATTTTTGGGTGGCATAAGGACCTGTTCACCCCAATCTGAGTGGAGATAGAGTTTAGGTGAGAGAGGGAGAATAGTTTGCTAGAGAGATTGCAGTGGATAGAGTGTGATCTAGCAGCGGCATAGGCAAAGGCAACCATGTATCACGAGATCATGATGGATAGGGAGTGTAGGAGCTCCTCATTGGCTCACTCACATTCATCATCATGATACACACCCATGGGTCCACCCCCATGGCTAGATCAAGAGGGGACTGGCAGTCACTAGCCTCCAGCTACTAGCCCTAGAGATAGGAGATGATTATGTTGTATTATGGGTTACCTTTTGATATATAGTGATGTATATATTGTTAGACTCATCGATATATACTTATATATGCTTATGGTTTTATCTCAAACATGTTATTTTAATTCTTGAAACAATATATGCATTGCTTTGATTAAAAGTAACATATTTGGTAATGAACATGTATGTGTAATTTAATTTTCATGTGATTGATTTCTCAATGCTTCATGATTAAATTGATATATGTGTGATTTAATTAAATAAATAAGTATTTAATTAAATAATACCTTGGTGATATAAAAGAAAATGTGTTAAGTTTAAGAACTATATGACTAATGTGATTTAATTAACTCTAATTTAAACACAACATTATATAATCCTACTTAACACATAAGAAATTGTATAACATTCCAGCACATATAAAATGTAAATCTATTACAATTTACATAAATGAATCCAAGACAAACCATAAAGTGAAGAAACATGTTTTTCAAGAATGAAGCAATGTAGAATACAATATCATTTAATACTACATACTTTAAAAAAGATATGCTAACATATTATCTAATTTGAAGAAGGAAAAGGCATAGGGAGAGAGAATAAGCTAGAGAGAGAGAGAGAGAGAGAGAGAGAGAGAGAGAGAAAGAGAGATTAGGCATAGTATCTATGAAGGTCCATATTATTTATAGGTTCTTTGATAGGCATACCTTCCACATATGCTATCTTGTAAGCACCCGATCCATAGACTTCGACAACAATGTATGGTCCAAGCCAATTAGGACTGAATTTTCCTTTTTCCTTGGGTAAGGCATTCACATTGCACTGATTCTCATAAAGTAATAAATCATCTACTGAGAAGGAACATTTAATGACTTTATCATTGTAACTTCATTGAATATTTTTATGATACACTTGAATATGCTCAAGAGCGTTTATGCGTTGTTTGTCAAGCATCTCAAGTTGTTGGAGCATTTGTTATCTATAGGAATCATCATCCATTATACCCTTAAGAGAAACTCTTAAAGATGGAATTTCTAACTCCAAAGGCATAATAGCATCATCACCATAAACAAGAATATAAGGAGTATAATGCGTAGCAATATGTACACTCGTTCGGTAAGCCCAAAGAGCGTAGATTAACTGAGTGTGCCAATCCTTACCATGCTTGTTCACAGTCTTACAAAGAATTTGTTTGATTATTTTGTTTGAAGATTCAACTTGACCATTTGATTGAGGATAGTAGGGTGTAGAAAATTGATGTTGAATATGATATTTCTCAAGAAATTTCTTCATGTCTTTGTTTTTAAATGATGTTCCATTATTTGAAACCAAAGCGGAAGGTATTCCAAATCGGGAAATGATGTTATCTAAGATGAATTTACAGATTACTTCAGCGGTAGTAGATCGAAGAGGAACTACTTCTACCCACTTTGTAAAGTAATCAATAGCGGTTATGATGAAAGTATGTCCTTCAGCTGAGGGAGGAGATATTCTACCAATGAGATCCAAACCCCATGTAGAAAAGGGCCAAGATGCTACTTGAGATCAAAGTTATTGGCTGGAGCATGGATCAAATTGCAATGTTGTTGACACTGATGACATTTCTTAACAAACGCAAAGGAGTCCTTTTCCATGGTTTGCAATTAATATCGCATTCGAAGAAACCTTTTAACTAAGGATCTACCCCCAAAATGCCCCCCACAAGCACCTGAATGTGCTTCCTCAAGAGCAATAGGGATTTCAGCTTTTTTAAGACATCTAAGGAGGAGACCATTATAACCCCTTCTATAAAGAACATTAGAGAGGATAATATATCTAGTGGCCAACTTGTGAATCCTAGCCCTCGTATTCTTCTTTGTAGAGTTGGGAAAGGTACCATCATTTAAATATCTCACAATATGGGAGTACCATTCATCAGAATCTATAATGCAACAATATGCCACATCACTAGGATTGTCTACAATAGCTGGGGTAGTGAGGTTATTAATAATAAATTTGAGATCTATCAAAGGGTCCTCTAAAGACACAAGAGAGGCCACACATGCCATTGCATTAGCATATCGATTATCTTTTCAAGGAATAGGCTCCATGATATAAGAATGAAACTTTTGCAACAAGGATTGGCTAAATCTCTATATTGTGATATCTTGCTTAGCTTGGTAAAATCCTATCACTTGTCTTATGATTAATTGAGAATCTCCATAGATATGTAGATGTTTCACATTTAATGCTAAGGCTTCTTTAATTCCAGCTATAAGAGCCTCATATTCAGCAATGTTATTGGTACACAAGAAATTGAGATGATATGATAAAGGGATAGGTTTATTTTTAGGAGAGATTAAGACAACACCTACCCTCGATCTTGTACGGCACTTAGAGCCATCAAAATAGAATTCCCAAGTTTCATCAACCTCAGTAGAGAGAATGAATTTGTCGAGAAAAGACTCATGGTTGGGTATGGAGAAAGGTGAAGGAGCCTCAGCTAAGTGGTCAGTCAACGCTTGGCCTTTTATTGCCTTATGCTAAATAAACTTAAGGTCAAACTTGATCAACATCATAACCCACTTGGTGAAGCATCCTGAAAGGTCAGTTTTGGAGAAAAGATTCTTTAGAGGATCGAATTTAATAATAACATGAACTTCAACATTCAAAACATAATGCCTTAATTTTTGGGTTGCAAAGACTAAAGCAAGACATTGTCTTTCTATTGTAGAATATCGGACTTCGTAATTGAGTAAAGTCTGACTTATGTAAAAAACTGAACATTCTCTATCATCCTTACCATGTTGTGCCAATAATATTTCAAGAGCATGAAAGGAAATAGCTATGTATAGAAGGAAAGGTTTGGAAGGGTCAGTGGGTTGAAGAATGGGAGGATTGGCCAAATATGTTTTTAAGTCTTCAAATGCTTGATGAAAATCCTCATTCTATTGAAAAGTGATATTCTTTTTAAGTAATTGTGTGAAGGGAAGGGTACGATCCTCAAGTTGGGGAATAAACCTACAAATAGCTTGAATCTTTCCTTGTAAACTTTTTTAGTTTGGAAGCATTTTTAGGAGGTGGCATGTTAACAATAGCATCTATCTTCTTCATATCCACCTTAATTCCATGATGCGAGACTATGAATCCTAATATTTTTCCACTATCTACACCAAAAACACACTTTTGGGGATTCAAGTGCATGTTGTACTTACAAATTCTTTCAAATACTTGATGAAGGATCTTAACATGATCTATGTGAAGAATGGATTTAGCTAAGATGTCATCAACGTAATCTTATAAGATTTTATGCATGTAATCATGGAAGATGAGGGCCATAGCATGTTGATAGGTAGCACCTGCATTTTTCAATCCAAAAGGCATCATAACCCAGCAAAATGTGCCCCAAGGGGTGGTGAAAGCAGTTTTGAATTGATCTTGAGGATTAATGAAGATTTGATTATATCCTGAGAAACCATCCATGAAGGATAAAAAAGCATGGCCTGCTATAGAATCCACGATATTTGGGAGAGGGAAGTCATCCTTTAAAGAATCTTTATTGAGATCTTAAAAATTTGTACACATCATCTTGTTATAAGATTTAGCCATGGCCACAATTTTTGAAATCCATGCGGAATAATCAATAGGATGGATGAATCCGGCATCCAATAACTTTTGAATCTCAGCCTTAACAAGCAATGCTATTTTGGGATTCATCTTTCGAATATATTGTTTCATGGGTTTAGCATCAAGAACTAAGACAATGTTATGAGTGACAATCTTAGCATCAATGCTAGGCATATCAGAATATATCCAAGCAAAGATTTCAAGGAATTCATGTAATAATTTAGAATATTGTTTTTTCTTCTTCATCCCAGCATTTTCCTATCTTAATAACTTTGTCTTCAACACGAGGACCCATTTTGATATCAATAGTGTCAGTTATGAGGAGATTGCTTTGTTGAGGAGTGTCTTTCAACTAAGGAAATTTTGTAACTATCTCATCATTATTTTTTTCTTTCCCGAAGTAAGCTTTTGTATTTAAACAATAGGGAAATCCATGATTATGGTGATAACAAGGAAGGTTGTCATAGGCTCCTAGGAATTCAGCTAAGGAATCATCTATAGGAAAAACATCCAAAGTGAAGACACTAGAAGAGTCGTAGTCAATATACTTTGGATATTTTATTGAGAGAGAACTAATAGATGGTCTCATGGAACCTTTAGTATTCTCAAAAGGATCATAGCCAAGTCCAAATGTTGTATCACATAAGTTTTGTTCCAAGGGAACTTTTATCCCTTTTTCTTGGGCAGCACAACCATTACCATTATATCCACACTTAGCTAGGATGTGAAAACTAGGACCATAAAGGTTAATCATTTCTAAAAGAGAAGGTGGTTTTTCATAAAGTAAGGGATCAAAATCCTCTAAATCAAAAACCAAGGGAGATGAAGTCTGAGAAGCCACCACAAAATTGTTACTCAATGGCTTGGATAAAGTGGGTTTCTTTTTAGGTTCTTCTTTTTTCTTCTTTTTTCTTCTTTTCAACCTTGCGTTCTCTAGGGGGAATTTGTATTCTCCTATGAAAGTAGGATTAAATTAAAGGGATCCCCAATCATCTTCTACAAGAATATTTTCAGGAGAGAAGACATCTTCAGTGGTAGAATCAGGTTGAGAAGGCTTTTCCTCATAAACCTCAAGTTCATTTGAAAGAGTAGAACCATTTGAGGAATCAATGGGAGATGAATTAGAGGTAGGAGGTATACTTGAGGGAATAGATACACTAGTAGGAGGAGAGTTTTTGGAATCATCTGAGATAGTTGGGGAAGAATTAATTGAAGAGGATTTGGATGTTGATGTTTGTAAACAAGCTTGGATATTGGTATCACCTACCAAGGTATATGTCTTATTGTTGTAAATGAATTTAACTTGCCTATGCAATGTGGAGGGGAAAACTTGCATACCATGAATCTAAGGTCTCCCTAATAATAGGTTATACATCAAATTTATAGGCATGAAATGAATAGGTGTAGATAAAGTAATAGGACCTACCTTAATAGGCAAGGTAATGATACCTAATGAGGATTTAGCAACATTATCGAAGCCTTGAATAGTAAGAGATTTGGGCTTATTGAGAGATGTATCGGCATTGATTTTATGCAACAAGTTAATGCTACAAACATTAAGGTTAGAGCCATTATCCACTAGTGTTCATCTTATTGCACTATTGTTTATGATAACCACAATCATTAAAAGATCATGTTGATATTGGATTTCACTAGTAGGTAGCTCATCTTGTGTAAACACAATTTGAGCCTTAGGAGATGTTATAGAGTCAATCAAGGAAGCCATATTATTGGATGACACTGCAAGTGGGACATTAAAAGTTTTCAAGACATCTTGTAACATTCCATGATGAGTTGAAGAAATTTGAATCAAATCCCAAAGAGATATCTTGGCAGGGGTAGCTTTGAGTTGTTCAATAAGATCATATTCTTTACCAAGAGTTTGTGAAATGTGAGGTTCTTGAGGAAGAATAGGTTGAGGATTAGGAAGGAAAGTTGGGATAATCGGAGGTGGATTTGGTTGCCTATTATTTCATGTGTTATAAGTGTGGGCAACTGCATGATGACTCTCCTTCGTTAGTTGTTTAGCATAACTATAAGGACTCTTAGTGGGATTTCCTCCTTGCACAGTAATGACAGGTTTGTTAGGAGTACTAAAGGAATCATGACTATATCCACCTTGAACAATGAAAAGGGGTTGATTGCAAAGTTGTGAAGTTGAAGAAGGATAAGCACCTTGGACTAAAAAAAGAGGCTTGCTATGTCCATTCACATTTATCATGTTGATTAATCTTTTAGATGTATTGTTTTTGTTTGAATATTTAGACAAAGACACAAAGTCATCAAGAGCATCATCCAACAAGGCATGGTCATATCGGTTGAAAGGTTTATATTTTGATTCAAAAGGAGACATTTCCTCATAGAGGGGATTGTTGTAGAAAACCATGTTGCTAGATTTAGTGGAGGAGTTGATAGGAATGTACCCATGAGAGGAATCATTCAACTTATCTTTCTCATCACCGCGAAATGGCATAGTAACAAGGTCGATTAGTTTTTGGCAAAATGAGGGTTTATAAGGCTTAGGGTTCAAAAATTTATCTAGAGATTCATCTAATTCATCCATACTAAACTCATAGACAACATAATTGAATACATCATCAAAATTATGAACATATTGAAAATTAAAATCCAACATTTTGAAATGGAAATTGAATGAAATTTAAACACACAATGCAAGCAAATAGGAGAAATCTTTTTTTTTCTTTTCCTTGAATTTTTCACTTTTTTTTTGGTTTGAAATTTTATGTTTATAAAGAAAATGAAAGATACTAAATATAGATCTAACAATGCAATGCAATGAAAATAAGATTAGATTCACGTTGGGTTCACCAAAATGTGTAGGGGAAAATGTGAGACCAAGCAAACAAGTCCTAATCCCAATCTCATGTACACATTATGGAATATGAAAGAGCCTAGGGAGGTAACACACTTTGGCTACTTCTTTTGAGGAAGAGAGAGCCAAGTATTACCTCTTAGGGTTTCTATTCCTTTGCTATAAATGAGCAGTAGAAGTGATACAAAGTGCAGATTTGAATGATCAACCTAGAATGCAAGTATATACAAGAAACCCTAATCTAGAAATTAAGAACTGAAACTAACCGATGCGTAGCTGAAAATTACATATTAGGAAGTAAGTTCAGAGGTGCACCTATGCCAGAAATCTGATTCAAAATGTTCAAAATAGGGGTGCCACGCCCTTGTCCTGATTCTACAAACAGGAAGCTACAACTGGCAGGCTGGAATCTGAAGGTCCTAAATTGTTGTTCTGCCAAAATCCACCTAAAACTGGGAGGACCAGGGTGCCACACCCCTGTCCCAGTGACTTATGCTTAAATTTGATCCTCAAGACTATATCTCTGTGCTCTACTAGAACTAAAGTTTGTAGCGATGATCGGATTATGTACCTACACCTCTAATTGAAAATAGGGTTTTGGGTGGCTATATGGGGTTTTTCCTTAGTCAAACCACTATTTTGGTGATTTCCACCTCAACAAATAGCCGATTTGTATAGTAAAATAGTGTGTGTCGGAATCTTGTGTGTGTACAAGACCAGGTAAAATGATGAATGCAAACAATCTAGAGTAACCCTATGCTTTAAAGAGTAAACCCTAAATGCTTGTAACTGACAAAGTAAATGCTCTAAATCAATGATGCTAGGTGATATAAAGCATAAATGTAAATCTACAAATTTATGTAATGAATCTCGTACAAAGACATGAAAACAATATTAAATCATACCCAGTCCCAAGGGAGGGTACAAACCAATCTTCAATCGGTGATCTCCTGATGCGGGAGCATCGCCGGTTCACAGCAATCTTGAATCAACCAAAAACATTTTCCTTTATATTTAGTTTTTTGTTTGCAGTTTCAGTTTTCCTTTCTATGTCTCCTATTTTTGGCTAACCAAATCTTGTGGAGTTGGATTCTACTTCAAGACTTGATCATCTTTCTTGATTTCATACTGCATCTCATTTGGATCACTTACCGGTAAGATATCACTACCGGTTTCCATAACAATTTCTTGTTACCGATTGTTCCTTTGTTACCGGTTGCCTTATTCCGGTGATCTATCGGAACCCATTATGAAGCTTACGGAGCCTTGAGCATTGATTTTGATGTTCCTTGGCATGTGTCTGACCTTTTTCCGCGATCTATAGTTCATCCTTTGGATTTTATGAAGGAATCTCTTGGCCTAGCCCGACCTTATTCATTTTTGCACGTTAGGTCTTTTTCTTTGGGTTTTGATCCCTTTTGGGCCAAATGGATCCTATGGATCAATACATATTTGTAATCATGCTTTAGAATGTAATCAATTAGAATCAATCAGAGTATAAGATAGATAGTATGTGCCTAGAAGATATATCTTTTGATTCAAGGTCCCAGTTGTGACCTATTCTACTAGGCCTGCATGCCGATATGTTGTAACCCGGTTGTCACCAGTTGGATGTAACCAAATTTTATGAAATAAAAAACTATCTGTTTTGCATTGCCTCCATCATATCTATGTGTTTATCTTGTATTTACTCTTGTTGACCAGTCTGGATTGATCTCTTGAGGTCCCTCCTCAATGGTGATTGCTACAACCGGTATCAGAGTGAAGTTTCGTTCTGGAAGTTCTGTGTCCTAAATTTTGTTTTAGGGTGGCGGATTGCAGATCTGACCTGCAAATTCAAAGGACTAGCATGAATCAATGGCGCGAAGAGGAACTAGGAATGGTGGATCGCATGGGAATGCAGACCCTGCTGTGATGGAGATGTTGCGAGGAATAGCAGCTCGGTTAGAAGCCATGGAGACAACCCAAAGAAGAGGTTGACATAATGAAGATGTAAGTGAAGATGAAGGAGAAGAAGCCCCAGCAGAACAAGTGAACCTACCAGTAGTTGATCCGGATGAAGAAAGGTTTTTAAGGGTTTTAAGTAGAATGAACACTAAACCTCATTTTACCCCACTAGAATATGATGGGAAGTTAGATTCAGATGAAGTGATGGATGGGATCTCAGAGATGGAGAAGTATTTTTATTTTGAAAACACTGCAAAAGAGAGAAAGGTGAAATATGCATGTACCTGGTTGAAAGGCCATGCATCTCTTTGGTGATAACATTTGCAAGTTGATAGACAAAGAAGGGGTAAAGAAAAGATTAATACATGCGATCCGATGATTGCTAAGTTGAAATTAATTTTTTTCCTAGTGAATTATCAAGTGGATTTGTTCTAAAAGTTCCAGAACCTCAAACAGAAGGAATCTACTATGAAGGAGTACACCAAAACATTTTACAAGTTGAACATCAGATCCAGACATGTTGATGATGAAGTTGAACAAATTGCAAGATATTTGAATGGATTACAGATGTCTATACAAGATGAACTCAGTATGATCAAATTGGAGAGTGTTGAAGAGGCTTACTAGTATGCACTAAAGGTTGAAGAGAAATTGAATAAAATATATGAGCAGAGATAGAGAGGCAGAGGTGGAAGGTTTACCAGAGGAATATTTCAAGGAGGAAGAGGATATATCGGAGGAAGAGGAACTAGTACAGATTAGAACAAGGACAAGGAAGTGAGAAAAGAAGGTAATTCATACTGGAAGGATGATAGAAATTTCTACCGGAGAAGAGAACCAGATGGTTACCGGAATGACAACTTTGGAAGACAAGACAAGAGGACATTTAAAGGAAATTGATTTAAGTGTGAAGGAGAAGGACACCATGCATTTAAATGTAAGAAGACAGAGGCTACCGGAAGGACACCATGCTCTTCTATCTCACGAGCTCTCTATTCCTAGTCCTTATCCTTTCTATATTCTGAGAATTTCTCTAATAATAATAAAGAAACTAATACTCATCCAAGAGCCTAACCTCTAAGATCGACACTAAATCAGCAATGATCATTGCCAATATTTTATGACTCAGTCGTAAACACATCAAAATCTCCATTATTCTATTCTCACTAATCTCTTTGTCACTCTTCTACGTTCTTTCTCTCCTCTATCTTCCTATCTTCTTCATTCCATTCTCTAATCCTTCATTGCATCTCACCTCCCCTTCTCTCCCAACTCAATGGTCTATATATAGGGTTGTCATCTACCCTCTTTCCTACTTTCGGGCTATCTCTACTAGAGGTGGATTGATTCTAAGTGACACCACTCAAGATATAATTGCATCAGATTAGTCCTAATCGTATTTGAACACCTATGTGTTCACCATGTAAAGTTATTCACTATCCATTTCATGACACCACACCACTAATGTGATTAAGTCCATATTTATAGATTATCCATGTGCCTTTTAACTCCAAGACTAAGTCGACTTTACTAAAAATAACTTCCTAAAAACATGCAAGGTTAACTTAAACTACTTCTTACTATGCATGTTGATAAATATGTTGGTGCGTATACGTGGGTTGGTAAACCACATTATTTTCCAAGTTACTCCCTACATTACTTCCTACCCCTACATTAACTCCTTCCACGACATACCTTAATGAGCAAGGTTGCATGTTAATCGGTTCCTCCACCGTATTTGCATGTTAACGTGGGCTATGTAAAACAAAAAGGGAGGAGGGTGGTCAGTGGTAATAGCGACCCTTCCCTTTTATTAAGGGGGTGGTCGATATTACTATTGGCCACCCTAGTTATTTGATTAAAAACTCTTTAAACTTAACCCGCCACCTTGCTATTATTATTATATTATATGTTTTATTTTATTTTTTAATTTATTTTAATTTCCATTTTTTTATTATATATTTTTAATATATAGTTAATGACCCTTTCACTAATATATATTTTTAAACATTATTCATTATTTAACAAATTAAATATATATTTCGGTTTTTCATTAAAGTAATATTTATCATTTTATTTTTTTTAAATATGTTTTTATATATCATAATTACATATATATATATATTTGTATATGATCGATTCATACAAGTATATGGTCGATTCACACACACACACACACACACACACACACATAGATATATATATTCTCAAATGATTACGTAGACATATACAAAATTCATGAAGCAATCATATTTCACGATAATTGTTTATATATATATATATATATGATCGATTTCACAGTTATTTAACTACCAAATATATTTAACTTGCATCAATATAAGAAAATGATTAATTAAAAATCAACAATTTAATTCACATTATCAACAATTTTTCACCCTTCATAGACAAATAAAACATAACATGCAGTAATTAAAACCATTAACACACAAACTGAGCAAACCTCAAGTGACTTCTCATAAAGGTCAAACAACAAAATACGAAGACCGAACAAATTGATGGAATGACTAAATGACGACACTCACCCAAGTTTAACTGAATAAAAATAGGGTCAACTACTATCTCCTCCACTTCCATTGGAAAATATAAG
Organism: Cryptomeria japonica; assembly: GCF_030272615.1. NCBI lineage: Eukaryota > Viridiplantae > Streptophyta > Pinopsida > Cupressales > Cupressaceae > Cryptomeria > Cryptomeria japonica. Next base: position 663,369,126 of record NC_081413.1, read on the forward strand.
GCACGCTCATACCTGTGTAGCCAGGTGGAGATGTTACCCCGTACCTACCCGGTACTTGTACCTGCAATATCCTGCACCACCAAACCACACATGCATACATACCATATAGAAAACACAACAAACACACTGATGAAGGAGAATCATGATGTTCCCTATCTCACCGGAGTGAGTGAAGGAAAATTGTCTCCTTGCATCCAATAAACTCGTAGACACACAACGTATTGCATAGATAAAGTAAAGTGTTTATACATAGAAATAATAAATACAATGCCATAAATCACAAGTACTGAACTACTGCAAATAAATTATGCATCTCATATCCAGATAAAATGTAAAATAGTGTCAAATAAGTCTGAATAACAAATCATGGTAATGTATCCACTGAAAGAAAACAATAATAAAATATGAGTCTAATGAGTTCAAACTAGTAGGGGTACTACATTCTCCCCCCCAAAACTAGGCTTACTCCTGGAAGCCTAAAACAAATAAGAATACAACTCTCAAAATAGGTTCTGCACCAGGAACCAAGTCTGTGTGAAAGTCTATGTCTCACTTTGGAGGCATACCAGGAATATCCAACGGAAATACATCAGCATACTCTTGAAGAATAGGGTGACTATCAAGAGCGATTTCTCAACTCTTTGACTTATCCATGTCCTCCAGAGTAACTGCAAAAAGCTGACCCCCTCTACGCATGCACCGCTTAAGTTGCATAGCGGAGATCATACGTAAGGATATTGGTCTCTGAACTCCATCAATTTTCACTTCCTTACCAAGGTCATCTAAACACTCCACTGTTTCTTGCGACAGTCTACTATGAGAAGATAGCCAATCCATCCCCAACACAACTTCATAAGAACCCCAAAGGAATGACTCGAAGGTCAACTGAAGTAAATATGGTTCCTAGATTCAACTCACAATTGGGAACAAAGGCATCTATAGAAACATGGACACCTATAGCCAACTCTATTGGCCACCTCCCCTAGTTTTCTTGGCCATAACCTAGAACTGCAAAAGAGAAAACGGTTCAGATCTATGGCAAGGATATACAAAGGAAACACAAACATTAGGACCTAATCAAAAAGGTCGAGTTAAATAGGCACGCTACAAACCCAAAGTAACCAGTGTTGAAACTTATGCTCTGATACCAAATGTAATGCCCCGCCAGAAACCCTAAGGAAAAACATCACAATCTATGCAACTAAGGGTGAAATAATTTTTTTTAAAAGAACAAGTGCTTAAATTATATCACTTGTATGTTTAATAATACAGTGAAAGTCTAACTTCTGAATTTCCTAAGGGTCACCAATGAAGATTACTTCATAAATTATATTAACACCATGGAAAAACCTACTGTTCAGCTTTATAGGAAAATTAAATGTTTAAGATAAAAATTCCCCAATGAAAGAATCCAAAGTACTCCAAAGCAATCATTTAATATATACAAAAGAATTAAGTAACTAAAATAACATGCATTCCAATAATTTCTTTTTTTACAATATCCATAAAGACATGTTTACAAAAATACCATAAATTACAACGTTATAAAGAAATCAAGGTTACATAAAGGTTTGATACAATGACCTCAAGGTTTCAATTGAACAATGATCATGAACATGAGCTAGTACAGGAACAACAAACCAAGAACACCAGTGAAGCCCTTCCTCACCTAAAGATACATTCCAGAACATCCGATGGGAAGTGGCACTACCACCCGACCATGTGATTCCGAAATGGAACCACCCCACCGTGCTGGAGATAGTAGAAAACCCTCAAGCAAGAAAAATAAGACAAGTACAAAATAAATACATGACTCTGCAAACATTCATGTGACTCAACTCACAAATACTAGTGACTCTAAGGAGAGAGTGTCATCACATAGCTTAAGATGGATACCATGGTAAAGCCTCCTAGGTCCCGGCTCTCTATCCAAGTAACCTCTCCTAGCTCTCGGCTCCAATTAAGTCTCATGCAGACCCTACCAATCCTTTCATGAAGACAAGGTGGTAAGTTTGCCATTCCAAGCCTTCTCATAACATTATGAGCCCTGTACAAGCACTACACCTATGAATGAGGCACATTATCTTAATTAATGTTTATCTCAGCCATCCCAAATCAATTATTAGGTTATCACTTTTTATCCAACTTTCGACGGGTTATCCTATCATCCACATCGGGCACGGCCCCTGCTTGAAAGCCACTCTCTCTCATAGGACACTACAGGAAAAGTATCTCTCTATGAGAAATCTATGGCGAAACAAACAACCATACCTAATCCTGACAAACCACAGGTGAAGGACACACGATTCACTAACCAAAGATTGACCATTTGGAAAAAAACACACAATGGCTCACATCAATAAGGTTATACATCTACACCTGACCAAGAAACATAATATCATAGGGCACAATGACAACTCAACCAGAATTGCAACAGAATTTAAACTTGACTAAAAACACCATTTATACAAGATCCTAATACAAGCAATCTTTTCTGAAAATAGCAAAATGCATAAATAGCTTTCAACTTAAGACTTCCAGAAAATAAGAATTACAACTATATTAATACACTATTTAATGTCATAAACCAACTTTCATGAAGTATATCATTAATGCATCTATACTTGCATGATCATAATTTAAACAATTATAAATTGATTGATATTGTGACTCTAACTCTTCCTTTAGAATATTTCATAAATATAAATCTAGATCATTCTTAATCTCTTAAATCCTTTCAACAAAACATACTAGTTTTGAGCCTACCTCAAGAAACGCGATCCATGGTTATTACGATCCTTGATAACTTCAAATTGTCGGCAATACATCTGGATTCCAATGCTTTCCTTCTCGGCACTCTTCTATCTCACGAGCTCTCTATTCCTAGTCCATATCCTTTCTATATTCTGAGAATTTCTCTAATAATAATAAAGCAACTAACACTCATCCAAGAGCCTAACCTCTAAGTTCGACACTAAATCAGCAATGATCATCGTCAATATTTTATGACTTAGTCGTAAACACATCAAAATCTCTATTATTCTATTCTCTCTAATCTCTTTTTCGCTCTTCTACGTTCTTGCTCTCCTCTATCTTGCTATCCACTATCTTCCTATCTTCTTCATTCCATTCTCTAATCCTTCATTGCATCTCACTTCCCCTTCTCTCCCAACTCAATGGTCTATATATAGGGTTGTCATCTACCCTCTTTCCTACTTTCGGGCTATCTCTACTAGAGGTGGATTGATTCTAAGTGACACCACTCAAGATATAATTGCATCATAACAGTCCTAATCATATTTGAATACCTATGTGTTCACCATGTAAAGTTATTCACTATCCATTTCATGACACCACACCACTAATGTGATTAAGTCCATATTTATAGATTATCCATGTGCCTTTTAACTCCAAGACTAAGTCGACTTTACTAAAAATAACTTCCTAAAAACATGCAAGGTTAACTTAAACTACTTCTTACTATGCATGTTGATAAATATGTTGGTGAATATACGTAGGTTGGTAAACCACATTATTTTCCAAGTTACTCCCTACATTACTTCCTACCCCTACATTAACTCCTTCCACCACATACCTTAATGAGCAAGGTTGCATGTTAATCGGTGCCTCCACCGTATTTGCATGTTAACGTGGGCTATGTAAAACAAAAAGGGAGGAGGGTGGTCAGTGGTAATAGCGACCCTTCCCTTTTATTAAGGGGGTGGTCGATATTACTATCGGCCACCCTAGTTATTTGATTAAAAACTCTTTAAACTTAACCCGCCACCTTACTATTATTATTATATTATATATATATATATAATTTATTTTAATTTCCATTTTTTTATTATATATTTTTAATATATAGTTAATGACCCTTTCACTAATATATATTTTTAAACATTATTCATTATTTAACAAATTAAATATATATGTAAATATATATTTCGGTTTTTCATTAAAGTAATACTTATCATTTTTTTTTAAATATGTTTTTATATATCATAATTACATATTTATATATTTGTATATGATCGATTCATACAAGTATATGGTCGATTCATATACATATATATAATACGTATATATATATATATATATATATATATATATATATCTCAAATGATTACGTAGACATATACAAAATTCATGAAGCAATCATATTTCACGATAATTGTTTATATATATTTTATATATGTATATGATCGATTTCATAGTTATTTAACTACCAAATATATTTAACTTGCATCAATATAACAAAACGATTAATTAAAAATTAAACATTCTATATATATATATATATATATATATATATTCGAGTCTGAATCTACATATAAAATACGTATAACTATAGTATAATTTGAAAACCAAACATCGAACATAGTTTCAATAATTCACCTACTTCTCCACGAAGGATGTTAAATCCTAGCATCACTATTTAATTCACATTATCAACAATTTTTCACCCTTCACAGACAAATAAAACATAGCATGCAATAATTAAAACCATTAACACACAAACTGAGCAAACCACAAGCAACTAAGACCGAACAAATTGACGGAATGACTAATTGACGACACTCACTTGAGCAAACTGAATAAAAATAGGGTCAACTACTATCTCCTCCACTTCCATCAGAAAATATAAGGCATGCTCAAACCTGTGTAGCCAGGTGGAGACGTTACCCCGTACCTACCTGGTACTTATACCTGCAATATCCTGCACCACCGAACCACACATGCATACATACCATATACAAAACACAACAAACACACCGATGAAGGAGAATCACAATGTTCCCTATCTCACCAGAGTGAGTGAAGGAAAATCATCTCCTTGCATCCAATACACTCATAGACACACAACGTACATTGCATAGATAAAGTAAAGTGTCTGTACATAGCAATAATCAATACAATGTCATAAATCACAAGTACTGAACTACTGCAAATAAATTATGCATCTCATATCCAGATAAAATGTAAAATAGTGTCAAATAATCTGAATAACAAATCATGGTAATGTATCCACTAAAAGAAAACAATAATAAAATATGAGTCTAATGAGTTCAAACGAGTAGGGGTACTACATGATGAGTGGAAGACAACATTTAAGACAAATGAAGGACTATATGAATGGTTGGTGATGCCTTTTGAGTTGACTAATGCACTGAGTACTTTCATGAGGCTAATGAATGAGGTATTAAATAAATTCTTGGGTAAGTTTGTTATTTTGTATTTGGATGACATTATGATTTTCAGTAAAACAAGGGAGGAGCATTTGTTGCAGTTAAGACAAGTTTTCTAGAGGTTGAGAGAGGAAAAGTTGTTGATCAATATCAAGAAGTGTACTTTCATGAAGGATGAGTTGGTCTATTTAGGATTTGTGATATCTAAATATGGTTTTGAAGATGGACCCTAAGAAAGTGAAAGCCATTGTTAAGTGGCCTACACAGGAAAGAATTGGCGAGGTAAGATCATTTTATGGATTGGCTAGTTTTTACCGGAAATTTATCAGAAATTTCAGTTCAGTTTGTAACCCTATGACTGAGACCATGAGAGGAGATCGGAAGGAATTCAAGTGGACCACCAGAGAAAACAAAAGTTTTGAATTGTTGAAGCAGAAAGTGACTGAGCATTCTGTGTTAGCTTTACCAAATTTCAATAAGGTATTTCAAGTGGTTTGTGATGCAAGTGGAACAGCAATAAGCACAATCTTGAGTCAAGAAGGGAGAGCAGTAGCCTATTTCATGATGATATGATAAATCAATAATGATCTAGTCAACTACTAAGAGGGGAGGGTGAATCAGTAGATATAAAACAAACTAAACTTTCACCAAACTCAAACCCAACTCATAACTCAATCACTAAACTAACCAGTTTAAACATTGTACTATAAACTGCAACCGCAATGTCATGTTTACTGGTTGACTAGTGTGTCAACTTGAATTTCATCCTCAGAATGTTACCTGCAATAAGTTAGTTTCACAAAATACAAATGGAAATACTACAGGAAATCCAAACTCAACCAATGAAACTACATGAAGTGCATATAAAATAAAATGCTAATATTACCTTCATGGCTTATGTCTCATTGTGTCCTAACTCCACTGTTCCTGGTTGTAGATGGTGTGCTCTCAGACAATGCACTAATGGCTTCCAAGATGGCATATGAAGAATGGACCGATAACTTGTAGTTAACTGATACTACGATATGCAATACTACATGATTATGCTAAATGATTATGCTAAAATGATATTTGCTATTTGCTATTTGCTTCAAGATTAAAACTCGCAAATGCATATGATTAATTTGAAGACTAACTCTCTTTCAATTGAAGCTCTTGATTTTATAGACTTTGAGAGGATGAGATGTTGTGGCTTAGATCAATGGTCATGATCAGATCTGCAGATTTGGATGCTTGTGAGCAAAGGTGAAGGTTGAGAGAAAGGGGGAAGGAGAAGACAAGTGTCACTCATCTCACCTTAACTGGGTTGTTGACTGAGAGAATCTATGGATGGTTGGAGAAGATTTAGGCATGATAGGACAAGTGGACTCAATTCCTTCCTAAGATGTAGGGGGTGTTCGAGAGAATATAGAAGATGGTTATGAAATACGTGTGAAATATGTGTACGTACACAATTTTCGTTAAGTTTGGAGGTTGGAGATAAATGATGAATTAATATTTAAGAAATATTAATTTCCTTAGCCACATGATGGATGAGTTGGCAAAGGGAAGATGAAGTGGAGATGGAAGGTGAGTTGGATAAGGGGTTAAATAATTTAATAATTATTTAATATTTGAGACTATAGGATAGGAGAATAACCATTAAATATTAGATATTTAATTAACTTGGTTAAAATGAATAATTAAATATTAGATATTTAATTAATTAGAGGAATAGGATAGATGAATTACTTAATAAAATATTAATTAATAGAAAGACACGAAAATGAATTAAATAAATTAATCTTTTCAAATTAACTATTTAATAAAAGAATAATTATTAAATAAATATAAAATATTTATTTAATTGCTCATAGCCATTTTCATGTGTATACATTTTGCCCCTTTTTGAAATGATGTTGAGACAACATTGTTTCAAAGATTAAATCAAGTCTTGATAATGTGCCTGATGGAGATTGAAAATCCTGATTGTGTGCCCCCTCAGGAGATTGATCGTGAATTTGTTGAAAACTTTGGTTTGAACGATTGATCTCGTGATAATTGATAAAAAAATTAATCAATGAAATTCATTTGTAAAAAACAAATTAAATTTCCCCATTGAATAGCATTAATTACTCTTCAAATAGTAAATATAAAATTAACCAAGGCTAATTTTAATTTCATTGTTATCCTTGTCATCTTGTGAAGAAATTTTTCTTGCTGAGGTGGTGAAATGTGATTCTTGTGGAGAACCATCGTTTTGAGCATGTTCGGTGATATCAGCGACTTGCCAAGTATGGGTATCCAGTATGTATCTTATCTCGAGCTTTGTTTTCAACTTTTCATTTGACTTTTCATGTGTTTAGGCACATTTTTTTATTTTTTGAATTTTTTTGAATTTTTTCGGCATTAGGTTAGCGCTTTTGCATTTTGTTTTAGCGCATATGCAATTAGGTTTAGTGCATTTGCATAGATTAGTGTAAATGATCTTTTTGTTAGCGCATATGCATAGGAGGTTAGCGCAAATGCATAGGATAGCACAAATGTTTCATGTGTTAGTGCTTTTGCATAGGATGTTAACGCTTTTGCTTTGTTTTGCACATATGCTTTTAGAGTTAGCGCATTTGCTCAAAAAGATAGTGCAAATGCTCAAAATTGATGTTTTTGATAAGTGCAAAGGCTAAAAATCACTTTGATGATTAGATTTAACATGTTTAATGTATATTGATGATGAATTGGTACCTGATTGAGTGATTGCTTGATTGATTTGATTGTTTGATTGTTGATTGATAGATATAGCAGCTCTAAGAAACCGATTTAGTTTCTGATGCAAGAACTTAGCAGAGTTTTGATTGAACTCAGTGATTGATAGAAAACCATGATTGATAGGTTTAAAATGATTTGATAGCGTAAGTTGCTTCATTTTGATTTGATAGATAGATAGCGTTGATTTCTTAAGTTTGATTTGATAGATAAATAGCGTTGATTTGATTCAGTTTGATTTGATATATAGATAGATGATTTGATTCAATTTGATTTGATAGATAGATAGCATATATTGCTTCAATTTGATTTGATAGATAGATGATGATTTGATTCAGTTTGATTTATTTCTCTTGATAAAATAGGAGAAACGTGATGTTCTCCAATGTTGGGAGAAATTACCAGCAGTACAGCATTTAGTGCCAGAGCTGACACAGGTTGAGGTTAGACATATAGATGCCTGTGGTTTATGCCATTTGTTGTATATGCCTGAGATTATGCATAATAGAGGATTGTTGACAGTGTTAGCTGAGAGATGGCATAGTAAGCATAACACTTTCCACTTGCCCATTGGTGAGATTAGTGTGACGCTCGAGGATGTCTATAGGATTTTGCACATCCCAGTGACTGGCGAGTTACTATAGTATGATTTTGAGGATCATATTTGGAAAAAGGCTTGTAGAGACACATTTGCTGATGATAGCATTGGTAGAGGAGAGATCCGATGGAAGGATATGGTGATGTATTATGAGGCTCTTCCTGTGATTCTTACTAGTTTGATTGGAGGATTTATTTGTCCTGATAGGCGATCATAAGGTTTTTCTATTCGATGGGGTGAGATTCTCTGGAGTATGATGCAGCATCATACTTGATATGTTTGGGGCATTTGTATGTTAGCTCATTTATATCATGATCTTCACTAGGTAGTGTATGATGAGAGTGTGAGTTTGTCTACAGGATGCACTTTATTACAGATCCGGTGTTGGGAGTAAATTGCTATTACTTGGCCTATCCATCATAGAGTTCATGGAGAGAGGCATCCATATGTATATTTTTATGCAGGTATCCTTACTTGGCATAAGCTGGGTAAGATGGAGTATTGGTGTTTGGTACTTGATTCATTGGATAGTATTACTTGGAGACCATATGTTGATTGTGAGCCATGGATGGATGATGCATAGACCTTACCATTTATCATGCAGAGTAGATATCTCATTGGTCGAACTCCTTACATTATTGAGCCACAGTTGATTAGTCACATTCTGAGACAATTTGGTATCATCCAGCCTATGCCTACTAGTGTGATGATATATGCTCGGCGGTACAGAGATAGACAAGATTGGGAACCTTCTTTGTCATTTGAGATTGCTCGTGCAGAGTTTCTTGCTACTCTGAGAGTGTCTTATGATATGAGATTGCACATTCTTGATCCTAGGGTTACCACAGATTATGTGCAGCACATACTAGCTCATCCAGTTCCTCGCATTAATGATCTTGCAGATCCTCCTCCCAACTCAGGAGATGAGGATGATGACTCGGATGATCCAATTTTTAGGGGATGGAGACTGAGATAGGAGCTCAAAGCTTCTCAAGAGGTCGGGGAGATGGAGATGAGGGTGGTGACGGTGGTGGTGGTGGTAGGAGAGCTGGACGGAGGGGAGGTCGATTGACAGTCCATGGAGGATTGTTTGGCCCGGTTGGCAGGATTGGGAGACCACGTCCTATGGGTGGGAGGGATGTTGGATGGATTGGGAGGGAGCATGGCAGGGCAGGTATGAGATTATCAAGAGGGTTGCCATTGACAGGAGGAGGCAAGGTGAGTGAACTGGATGGGGGTTGCAGGAGAGGCATTAATTTTGGACAGATTCAACCAGACCCTAGGGTTATTGCAGCACATGGTGGAGATGATGAGGATCCAGAGGATCATGTTCCCCTGATTAGATGACAGGTTTGAAGAGTTACTCGGACTGAGATTCCAACTGTTGGACAAGTTGGTGGTGAGGAGGGGATTGGGATTCATGCACCACAGCAGGATTTGCCAGAGTAGAATGTGTAGACACCTAAAATTGTCATGTCTAATTAAATAAATATCTTTATTTATTTAATTACTTTAGCCTAATTCTTCTATTAATTAAATAAATCTTTATTTATTTAATTAATTCATTTATCCTCTTCTAGCCTATTTCTCATTTAAATAAATACCTTTATTTATTTAAATTATCCTTTTTCTAAATTAAATAAATAACTTATATATTTAATTGATCCCACTTCTTCTATTAATTAAATAAATCTTTATTTATTTAATTAATTCATTAACCTTTTCTACCCATGACACATGTCATTCATCTCTTAATTCATACACTACCTACCCCTTTCATTATTTTATTATTTCTTTTACCTACCCTCTAATCATAGCCAACCTCCTTTTACACCTCTTAATTTTATCCCTCCATTTCATATAGTGTCTTCTATATAAGGAGATGCTTCCTTCATTATCAAACCCCCCCGTTGACTACTTGGACGACACTACGCTTTGCACTTTCATATGCGATCCTACTTGCAACCACATTTTCTTCTTTGTTGAGCTCTTGTGCACATAAAATCTGAGAGCAAATATATCAAGAAAGATCAATGGAGATAGGAAGAATGGAGATCCAAACCCTATTGGACATGTGATGGTATAATCTTTGTGATTTCATTTGATTTGCATTGTCTTAGGTAATCTTCATATGTTGTGGTGGATCTTTGTTGTTGTTAGGCTAGGGTTTTGTGGTTGAATTCATTTAGTCTTTCAACATTATTGTTGTTATCCATTTTCACCATATACATTTTGGCACGCCCGGTGGGACTCTTGTCCCTTTTGCATTTAACTTTTTTGTTGCAGATTTTGTGTTTGAAGTTGCAGATCTAGCATTTTCGACAACATTTTTGACATTTTCGCATCTACGCACTTTCGGGTCGCGTTTTTGACTTTTTGTCATGTCTGTGACATCTGGAACCACATCTGCATCCTCAACAGTATTTTATTTTATTTTTTTTGCAGATTCCGAAAACTGTGTCTATGTTCCTTAGTCACGTTTGCGGTGTTTCTAGACATGTCTGTGTCCAAAATTCATGTCTGGGTTCTGGAACCGCGTTTGTGTTTTGCAGAAGCGCGTCTGCGTCAGAGAGCCGCATCTGTGTCTAGGGTAATAGCGGCTATGTGCATTGATTCCATTTTTGGAGTTTTATTGATTCAATTTTTGGTCATTTAATATTTAAGATCCGATTTATTTTGAGCTAACATCTTCAGATCTAGCTAACGAAATCGGTGCAGCTTGTCTTGAAAGCAAAATCATTTGGTTGAAGGCCCCTATTTTCACAAAGTCTTTTGGATTTAAAATTTACCTAACTTGTGTGCTTGCAGGAAGGGGTGATTATTTCAAACAATCCAAACTACTAATAAATCTTTGTTGCAGGTCCTTGGCAAGGGTTTTTGATTTTTTTTGTGTGCTTTGTTTTCAATAGACTAGCAAACACTTCAATTGGTGCACTAAAATTATATCATTGTCTTTTGTGTCTTGGGCAATAGGCTCTTTTTGTTTAATCTTTAGAGGGCCTGTCTTCCTATGTGGTCATTAGGACTATTAGTGAGAAAAGAACAACCCAAGTGGTAGTGAGGAAAACCCACCTCTTCTGAACCACTATAAACAACTATATTCATGGTGAAAACTATGGATAACGTGTGTTGATTAGTTCGTACCGACACTATGTCTCCCCATAAACCCGTTTGATCAAATTTATTTGATCAATTGTAGGGCGTAACCCCTACCGGTTGGGAGCCTTCTATATTTACAGAGCTGAAAGTGCTGCATGTATGGCAACACGAGTGGATGCCCTTACTAGCACCTTTTTGTTTTAGAAGCCCAAATCCTTCTAGTTGTTGGGGCAGGAGGTCGAACCTCTGGTAGCAGCCCACACACATACGGTTCTTAGTAGAGATACAAAGTTCACCACGAGGAGTTTTCATGGGGATTGATGCTTGGCTGACCCGAGAAGTGAGTGTCGAGGGTGGAGCCAGTGAGGTCAAGCATCTAAGTATCTTCTCTGAATAGCATAGCCTCAGGGGTAAAACCCCATGTGGGATCAACAACTATTGTCTTGGCCAGCCATAAGAATTGTGTTTGACTTATTTTAAACATTCAAAACATTCAAAACCAAACAGCAAAACATTTTTACATCAAACAACACACTTTTCTTGGAGTCATTTTGAGTCTAAACACTTGCAAACATTGAGTCCTCATCAACATTGTGTCCTCTTATCACGAAAAATAGTCAAACAGTCAGATTTGGTCACAACAAAAATGACTTCACAGATTGGAAAAAATTGCACAAATTTTGAAGAAACGCGTCTATGTCTGACATAATAGCATCTGTGTTGTATAACCGCATCTGTGAAGGGCAAAAACACGTCTGTGTTTCCAAAATCAACATTGCAATTTACAAAAAATCTCAGAACGCATCTATGTTAAACAGAACCACGTTCGTGTCAGGAAATCGCGTCTGTGAAGTATACAGGCACGTCTGTGTTCAGAATTGAAAAACTTTTACAGTCCAGCAAACAAACATAGTCAGTTTCAGAATTCTTGAGCTTCCTAGGTTATTTCTCCAGGTTTTCATCTAGCATTCAACCTATCTTTGGGTCTCACAAAGTCCATCATTGCTTTACACCTTACATTACATTCACATTTGTCTAAACTTGAGTCAAAAGGTCACTTGCTTGTCCTCATCATACTTTGTCAACACACTACATACAACAACACTTTGCTAAGTGGTCCCTCATCAAGGTCTATCACCTTTGGGTCTCATTTGGTCTTACTTAGAGTCAAGGTCAACTTACCTCATCAAGAGAAACTATCCTCTCTTTGGAAGCCACACCTACTCTACTATATACATACTTGGTCTTACACTTTGGACATTGCAAGAACACTTCAGATTCATTTACATTCCATCCAACTCTTGGTCTTACATACTCTTTTCCATTTTCATCTAGTCTCACACATCTTGGTCAATACCTAGTTCATGGTTGAAACCCGTTCCCAAAAATCTAGGAGAGAAACTAAAGAGGCTCAAGAGTTCGCAAATATGAGTTCTTACTAGTATGACAATGATATCTTTTTTAATTCTGATCATACTACATTACCTGAAATGGATGCCTATAGAAACATTCCAAATGTTGAGAACATGGACACTACAAACAATAATGATACACACAATGACAATATGGACAACTTTTCAGTACATTCAGCAGATGTGGAAGAATCCATTATGGACCCCCGTTTCAATCGATTGATTGAGGAAATAATGAGGAGAGATAGACAATACTTCTTACAAATGATGGCACAAAGTGGAGCCAAGATCCCTCATGATTTTGACATGTCTCAAATAATGGAACATAGGCCTTTGCAACAAACTCACTCCAGCATGGACCAAAGGAGGCCTAATAGTGGAGGCAATAAAGGACCACATATGGTGCCTAAATCACCATCATCTTTGCTTCAAAAACTAGAGGTCCCACATACACATGGTCAAGCATATGATACTCACATTTGCAGACCATTATGGAGGTCTTATGCAAAAAAATATGCTCAATCACATACCAATGCTAAGGATCAACCACCAAAGCAATTGGATATTCAAAGGCAGGCTCAAAATTTGGACACAAGGAAACCTCGTGTCAAATTTGGGGGCAACACATTAGAACATGACATGCTTGTAGAGTATGGTATACATGGACAAAACTGATATTTTGTTCCTCAACATGAATCTATACCAAGTGGTCCATATATGCAGCATCATTATAGACCTCCTCCATATGAACATGTGTATGATCAATATCATCCATATATGCAACATGCTCCTCCTCCAATTGGTGCCTCAAGCATAGGGTATGGTCCAAGGAGTCGATCTCCACCTAAGAACAATTTGGAGCAACAAATCAGGGACTTACAAAAGAAAATGGAGGACATAAATACACCGAAGCCAACTTACACAGTGAGAGGCATATGTCCTTATCCATTTGACAAAAGCATTCCAATGCCTCCTTTTCCTGCACACTTTGTGACACCTAAGTTTGATAAGTACAGAGGCAAAGGGGATCCTAAGGCACATATAAGATAGTTTTTCACAGCTTGCATTGAGATAGCAGCAGAAGAGACATATTTGATGAGATTATTCCCACAGAGCCTAGGTGATCAAGCTATGGAATGGTTCTCCCAACTTCCACCTGGAATTAAGTCATGGGGTGACTTAGCAGAGGCATTTATTCAACATTTCTCCTACAACATAGAGACAGACATATCAGTCACTACTTTGTGCAATACCAAGCAAAAATATGGAGAGTCTTTTTCATCATTTTTACAAAGATGGAGAAATCTAGCTAGCAGATGCTCTTGTGAAATTCCACAAAAACAAATGGTAGAAATGTTCACCCAGAATGTTAACAAAGACATTGGTTATGACCTAAGAAAAGCTTGTTTGTCCACCTTCAAGGACGTCATTGAGAAAGGCTTAGCGACAGAAATGGTCCTAATTGAACAAGGAGTCATTAAGATATTCAAGGAAAACAAAGATGACTTTAAAGGAAAAGATAAGCCAAGATTTTGGAATAAAAACAAGAACACGGTCAATGATGGTGTTGTTGATGCCAATACAGTGCGATCCAAAATCATTTTTTCAGGATCAAGTTCTTCAAACAATCAAGTGAATACTCAAACAACTTCTAGATCATGAAGGAAGTACACTCCATTGGGAGAACCACTTGAGTCAGTTTTCAAAAAGCTAGTGGCAAACAAGGTAATCACTATTCCAGATTTTCCTCCATATGAGCCAAAGGTGAAACCAAATCTGTGGAATGATGATGAATATTGTGAATTTCATAAGAGCAAGGGTCATAAGATAGGAAATTGTCATCAACTGAAGAACATCATACAAGATCCCATTGATAGAGGTGACATTGAAATTGAAGGACATTCATCCAATCAAGAACATGAGATGTTTAAGGAACCATTCCCAAAGCATGACAAGGGAAAAGCTAAAGCCACAGATGACCAAACCAACTATACTAGAGCAACCTATAACTATGATTCAACTATCAATCACATTTCGATGGACAATTACGTCTCTACCATTATCATCAAGGACAAAAACCCTGAGAATTCTACCCAGAGACCCAAGATTGTCCTAAAAGGTGTTGGATCTTCTTCTGAACCTACCTCTGAATGTCATGTCACAACCCACCGAGCTAAATTCACTTTACAAGGTGCTCCAGCTAAAAACACTGCTTCCTCATCAACCAAACTTAAGTATGACCTTGTAGAACAGTTAGGGAAGACACCCGCACTCATCTCCATACTTGAACTCTTGCGCATATCCCCCACACATAAAGCTATTCTTGACAAAATCTTGAGAGACACTGTCGTTCCTACTAATTTGAATGTGGACCAGTTTCAAGCCATGGTGGGGTACCTTTCCATTCCACATTCCCTTACATTTACAGAAGCCAATGACGCCTCCATAAGTCAGCCACATAATGCACCATTACACATTGAAGCCTTCATACAAAAAAATAGAATTAAACAAGTCCTAATAGATGGAGAAGCAGGTCTAAACATTTGTACCTTGATCACAATTAAACAATTGGGATATTCTGATAAAGCTGTGAATTCTACAAACAAAATCACCATCAAGGCATATGATGATGAAGAGCGTTCATCCAAGGGCACAGTTACCTTACCTCTCAGAGTTGGGCCAGTTACGAAGGATGTGGTTTGTCAAGTCCTAGACCTAGATCTCACTTACAACATATTGCTAGGGCGTCCTTGGATTCATGAAATGAGGGCAGTCCCATCTATGTATCACCAATGCATTAAGTTTCCTCACAATGGAGTGGAGGTAATAGTTAACAGTGACCCTAATCCGTTCATATACTGCAATAACCTGAGATCAAAAACTGAGACCATCATTCCCAGTAATCACGAAGTTGTTCCTTCTTCGGCATACATTGATCCTGAGTCATTAAAACCTTCGACATGAAAACAAGGTGAGCTTAAAGGCAAATTTTAGGACAAGGGCATGGAGGAATACACTTTAAATCAGACCATGTAGTTACAACAAGTCATGAGTTCACCAAAAGAATATGGAAGACCACATCCTAACAAGCAAGTATCCATCATTGTACTCAAATGGGACCCTACTACCTTTCAAAGATGGGGTGAATTGGAAGAGGAAGACTTATACAAAATGATTTACAAAGACCTTGAAGATGATACACAAGATCACATCAGTCTACCATGTGAGAAATATGGCAAAGGTTTCAAGATCCTACAAAAATTTGAGTGTGATGGAAAAAGCCCTCTTGGGTTACGAAAGGAAGGCATCATTGAACCTTTACAACCTGAATTGACATTCAAAAAGGAATGCTCGAAGGGACTTGGTTTCCTGACTTCCAAGGTCCACACTCAAATTATAGAAGAAGCCTTACAAATCAAAGCTGCCAAAATTCAACAAGAGGATCACTATTCCATAGACTCCAACGAATGGGAATGGGGTTCAAATAAATCCTCTAGTGACTACGAGCTCACCAAGGCATTCAGAGAGCCAGATGAACCCACAAAAGAAGAGGAATTTTATAAAAGATTCAAAGTTGGTCAAGAAACAACCCATGAGGATTCCACATAGTCCTTGTCTCAAGGTCCTAGGTTGAAATCACATAGGATGAGAACACCTGTCCCAGAATGCTCTACTAGTGATGATAATTTGGATTCATTCACGATCGAGACTAATGAGGAGAGTGCCATCGATGACCTCGATAATTACCTTGACATACCCGAATATAACTGCATCTTCACTCTTAGCCCCGCTAACTTCAAAGACATTAAAGGCCTTCCCCTTGTTCACCACCAACTCATTGACTGGGATCATGAAGGACCTGCATAGTTTGACACATTCCAAAATGATGAAGCTTTTATTGACTATCTTGGCATACGAGATGATCTTCCCCCTGGGGACCATAAAGCAGGATACACTATAGAACTTAATAGTGTGGCATATTTTGGTGAGGGTGTTGGACCTTCCAGTCGCAAAAATGTGAAAATAAGAACAAACAAAGGGTCTTATGGCGAAAACCACACTGTGGCGTTGTCTAACCCCAAAAAAGTAAAAAGAAAGGACGTATCTGAGGGCAAAAACCTCTCTGAGGCACCCAAAGATGGAAGGCTCGACATTCTCCCAACATCATATGAGGAAAAGTCATCCATGTTGGTAGAGGAGACTATCAAAACAAACATTGGTGCAGAAGAGGTTCCACACAACATATTCTTGGCTCAATCGTTGACGGAGTTAGAAAGGTCAAAATTCATAAATTTCTTCAAAGAACGACAAATC
Organism: Cryptomeria japonica; assembly: GCF_030272615.1. Classification (NCBI taxonomy): domain Eukaryota; kingdom Viridiplantae; phylum Streptophyta; class Pinopsida; order Cupressales; family Cupressaceae; genus Cryptomeria; species Cryptomeria japonica. The sequence goes on from NC_081413.1 coordinate 663,386,480, forward strand.
AACTTTGCATGGTCATACGCTGATATGCCTGGATTAGATCCGGATTTGGTAATGCATCATTTGACAGTTAAACCGGGGGCAAAACTAGTGAAATAGAAATTAAGAAAGATGCATCCACAAGTGGCATTACTAGTTAAAGCAGAACTTGAGAAATTATTGGATGTCCGATTCATATGCCCAATTGATTATCCTAAATGGATCTCCAACTTAGTGCCTGTCAGTAAACCAGATCGCAGCATCAGAATATGTACAGATTTCAGAGACATCAACAAAGCTTGTCCTAAGGATGACTTCCCATTACCAAACATAGATCTGATTGTAGATCTCACAGCAGATCATGAAACGTTATCATTGATGGATGGATTCTCTGGTTATAATCAAATAAAGATCATGTCTGAGGATCAACACAAAACATCATTCACTTGTCCTTGGGGAACTTTCTGTTGGAATGTCATGCCCTTTGGGCTAAAAAATGTAGGCGCTACATATCAAAGAGCCATGACTACTATCTTTCATGATCTCATGCACGTAACTATGGAAGATTATGTCGATGACCTCTTAGGAAAATCAATAGACAGAAATACACATTTGGACATACTTTCAGTCGTCTTTGATCGGTTGGAAAAATACAAAGTAAGATTAAACCCCAAGAAATGTGTCTTTGGAGTAACGTCTGGGAAGCTCCTAGGATTCATTGTATCAAAAAAAGGAATTGAAGTTGATCCAGCAAAAGTCAAGGCCATCCTAGAGATGCAACCACCAAGAAATATCAGTCAACTTCAGTCTTTACAAGGGAGACTCTAGTCCATACGAAGATTCATAGTGCAACTTGTAGATAAGTGTAATCCTTTTCAGCACTTGCTACATAAAAACATCAAATTCAAATGGGATGATAACTATCAACAGGCTTTCCAGACACTCAAAGATTATCTTCTAAATCTGCCAATTTTGATGCCACCAATTCTAGATCAGCCTCTGTTACTATACATATCCGCTACTCCAACAGCACTGGGGTCACTCTTAGCACAAGAAGTTGCTGAGGGAAAAGAAAAAGCAGTATACTATATCAGTCGCATATTGGTGGGATGCGAGCTAAACTACACACCAATTAAGCATGCATGTCTCATCGTGGTCTTTTCTTCATAGAAATTACAACATTACATGCTAACTCATAAGACTAAGTTGGTTGCCAGGATTGATCCATTGAAATACCTTCTCAATAAAGCAACACTTACTGGGCGACTAGCCAAATGGGTAATCATCATAAGTGAATTCAACATCAAGTATGTGGACAGAAAAGCAATATAAGGACAAGCTATCACAGATTAGTTGGCAGATGCTCCCATGATTGATGATGTTCCTCTAAGTTCAAAATTTCTAGATGAATCCATTTTAACAGTGTCACATGCAAAACTATGGCAACTGTATTTCGACGGCTCATACACACAGCATGGGGCAGGAGCTGGCATCCTCTTTATAACTCCTCAAGGGGATTCTATACAAAATCATACCGCTTATCATTTCCTTGCACTAATAATATAGTAGAATATGAGGCATTAACAGCTGGATTATGGATTGTAGTTCAGTAGAAGATCCAGGAACTTCGTGTTTTTGGGGACTCCCAACTTGTAATCCGTCAAGCCACTGATGATTACCAAACAAAGGATGAAAAATTAATGCCTTACAAAAAAATGGTGGATGACCTGAAACAACATTTCACAAAGATAGACTTTGAGTAGATACCAAGAGAGCAGAATCGAGCCATAGATGCCATGGCTACAATTGCTTCACTGATCGATCTACCTCTGAATAAGACCCGCTATGATTTCTTGGTGGATAACCTTTTGGTTCCTTCATATGAAATCACTCCTACTGAGAAAATATGTGTTGTCGGTCCTGAGTCCCAGTTATATGGTTCCATTTTCACATACCTTTGTGACAATACCCTACCTCCTGACCTATCCAATAACCAACGTCGCACTTTCATTCGCCAATCTTCTCGATACATAATTTTAGCTGATATCCTATACCGGTGAGGTCTAGATGGCACTCTTCTTAGATGTTTAGAAAGCAACGAAGATCAGATTGCGTTACGTGAAGTACATGAAGGAATATGTGGTCCACATGCTAGTGGTCCTACCTTAGCCAAGAAACTCATCAGGACTGGATATTACTAGCGCAATATGGAAAAAGACTCATATCAGTTTGTCAAGAAATGTAAGCAATGTCAAATTCATGGAGACCTCATCCATGCGCCAGCGTAAGAACTTCAACCAATTGCGTCTCCTTAGCCCTTTTGTCAGTGGGGACTCGATCTCATAGGCAAGATTCACCCTCCTTCTTCCAATGGTCATAAATTCATTATCACTGCCACAGAGTATTTTACAAAATGGATTGAAGCCATGCCTCTTACACAAGTTACTGGAAAACAGATTGCTACGTTCATCCTCAACTATATCATTTGTCGATACGGTATTCCTGTTTCCATTATCACTGATAACGGGCATCCCTTCAAAAATCAAGATGTTCATGAACTTTGTGACCACTTCCATATTTCCCATCATTTCTCCACACCATATTACCCCCAAGGTAATGGTCAAGCTAAGGCATCTAATAAAATAATCCTTAAAATCTTAAAAAAGATAGTCGACGACGCTAGTCGTAATTGGCATATCCAACTTAATCCTGCACTTTGGGCATACCGCACAAGTGTCCATACACCTACAAGAGCTACACCCTATTCACTTGTCTAGGGCATTGAATCCATCTTGCCTATTTAGGTCGAGCTACCCTCTTTACGAGTCTCTTTGCAAAACATTATCAGTGATGAAGACTATAGGGTCTCTCACTTACAAGAACTTGAACTACTGGATGAACGAAGACAAACTACTTTTAATCATCTCAAGGCTTACCAACAATGAATGAGTCGCAGCTACAATCACAAGGTCAAGCCTCACACATTTGAGGTAGGTGATTTGGTTCTCAGAGAAAACCCCAAAAATCAGCAAGACAGAGAGAAGAAGGGCAAGTTCGAACCAAATTGGTTTGGTCCTTACATTATTACAGCAGCATATGGATCTGGGGCATATCAGCTCTCAACTGCAGAAGGTGAACCTTTGGAGGATCCTATCAACAACATGCACCTTTGCAGGTTCTACACATAGCTCTTTGGAACATCCTAATTCAAAAAATACAAAAAAATTCAAAAATTTCAAAAATACAAAAAAAATCATCACTTGGTGAAAACCTGGCAAACAAGCGCCTTGTGACACAAAAAACATTGAAAAAATCAAAAAAAGTAAAGAGAAATAATTTCGTCCAATGGTGAAAACCACTTCGGTGGCACCCTGGGCAAGTACCATGGTGAAAACTAGGTCACCAGCGCCATGCATAGAGACATTGCTCCTCCCTCCTTCAAGATTCACTTTCATCCTTTCACTTTGCACACACTCACAACCTATTCGTTCATAATAAACTTACCCATTCCCATCATGACTTGTTATTGATCTACCCAAGATTGGTTAGCCATTCATAATAAACCTCCCTTTTCACCTCCCTTTCCATCCATAACAAATTAGATCCTATCTGTGGCTAAGGCAAAACCTACGTCTAGTAATGGGTGTGGAACTAAGAACATCACATGTTTCGAGGAGTACAGTTTCTTCCAGCTTCCTTCGGTCTATTCGCGCACAATCCACAATAAAGCAGCATTTGCATCGCCAATCCGCAATAAAGTTTCATCTTCTTCGCAATAAGGTATCAATTGCATGGATTCAGTCAGTTTCAGATCAGACACAGCAGCAACAATGGGCTTCAACAAATCAAATATTTCAACAGACTTAGACAACATTATGGGTCAGTGCTATCTATCCTTTTTGTGAAAGTAAACATTGTGACCACAATCAAATAAGACTTATACAAGTGACAAGAGACACTAAACTTGAGAACTATAGTGGATGTTGGTGTCGAGTCTTGGTTTTCTTTTGATTTTATCTTTTTGCTGACATGTCTTTTAGCTTTTCCAGGATGTCTCTTACTAGAGATTCTATCTCTAGGATGTCTTTGACTAGAAAGGCGAGGATGGGGTATCGTCACCTATTATTCTTTGATGTATGTGGATTGTCTCTTAGTAATGCTATGACTTGTCCAAGGATATGAGGACACTATGAGTCTAGTATGAACTGGGGCATTCCTTGTTTGTGACTGTCTTATCTCCATGCAAATAGGTACAATGACTTTTTGGGTCAAACATATGCCTTGATTGTCATAACCTACTTGCCATAATAAAGCTCCATGATGATAACACACAAGAAGCTCTTTTCACTTTCATTTCTATCTTCCATCCCCCTTTCTTGATTGACTTCCATCATCCTTCTCGAGTCCATGTAGCCTGCTATCACATGACTGAGTATAATGACACACCAAAAATATTTGCATTTCATGTAGTTGCACCTGCATTACCACATATAAGTATTTCATACATACATATAGATATCACAACTGCATCACATCCTCCACACAACACCTGTTAGCACAATTTACATTTGCATTATCATATTCATCTGCATTACATACATTCACATTTGCATCATGCATAACATTTTAAAACATAAAAGAACAAAAATATATTGCATTGCATCATATACATATTTGCATCCATATCATAAGCATCACATAAGCACATCTCATCACATAGGTACACATGCATATAGCTGCCACAAAGATGAATCATCTCATATATATATATATATATATATATATATATATATATATATAAAGTGTCATGATACAATAATGTCAAAATCATATGGCTACAATCACCCGAAGGTGTCTACATCATCATACAAAAATGATACAATACTGATACATAAGGAGCCCTCTACGGTTATGATGAACTCCCTCCCTCGGAGCCGCCTGCCCTCGATGGAATCTGAGCCCTTGAAGGACCCACCCCAGGATCATCCCTCCTATCCCCCCTATATGGTGGTGGTGGAGGACCCATAACCCCACCGCTCGATTCCTGTCGCCTCTGGCTCCCTCCCGTCATCGTCGTTGTCCGTGATGGCCTATGGAAGCTCCTCGCCTGCTGATCAGCTGGCACTACACCATAATAGAGATCCCACCAGTAAGAAATCTCCTCCCCTACCCACAAGACATAGGCATATCTAGCTCCTGTGTCCTCTATAGCCTACCTCCCAGCCCTTAGTGCTGTCTTAGCCTCTGTGTAGCACTGAATAGCCTGGTCTCACTCCCACTCAGTATCTTTGAACCACCTCCTGAGTCTATCCCTCTCCCTCTCCAGGTCCTGAATCTCATCTGCATATCCCTAGCAGATCTCCCTCAGCTCAATTAGCTCATCCTCCTCCGCCTCGGCCCCCTGTCCCTCTGCCTGTGGCTCCCCCTATACGGGTGCCTGTCCCTGTGCCTGTGCCTATACTAGTGGTTGTACATGTACCTGTACCTACCCCTCTCCCTATCCCTGCACCTATCTGGGACCCTGTGCTACTGGCACCTTTAGCGGTAATCCACTGCGACCCCTCACAATCTGAACCTATTTGTCCTCTCCACCCTCCCTCTATGGTGCCACCCTCCTCTCTCCAACTGCACCCCGCCTCCTCCGTCGGCCTCTACCCCCATCATCTCCATCATCATCACCATCCCCACCACCATCTCTGTCTAGTGGCTCTCCTGGATCTATTAGGCATGGGAATGGATGCTTGGCCCAATACGCTGTGTACTCTACATCCATGCTGGCATCCTCGATCTCTAGCAATATATCCTAGGGTAGGGGCATCATCTCCACTAGCTGTGTAACAGCCTGATCATATGATAGCAATGGCCCAAACTGCGCCTGATCCCTGACCGTCTACGTGTACATGCCTGAACCCCGTGGCATCCACTGGATCCTGCCAAACTGCTTGCCCACCCTGTCAACTAGCTGCCTCTCCAGTACATAGGCCATCTGCCCAATCAGATACCTGCTCCGAAAGGTGTAGGGTAGCTCTACTACATCATCCTCCCACTGCTCGCATCCTAGGTACGGCCTCCATATAACCATATCAATCTCATCTATATCCCACCGCCAGTACTCCAACCTCCCAATCTGTGGCTGTGAAGTGATCATATCGTACAAATGCATGAAACTGCGTCCGCGACCTCTGCCCCTGAAATGTATCGGTCATGTCACCGGTAGATGCTCATAGGCCCACACATGTAACAATGTGACCCCACAACCTAATCCCACTAATCCATGGTACACAAATTGATCAAGCTCATAATATAGGTGTGCTAACACGCACAGTCCCCAGGCATATCTAGTGTGTTGTGTCACTAGTGTCTCCAATGTGCTCCCCCAGCCCATAGCCAACCCTCATGTCGCTCTATCTGGACACAAGAACCCACTGATCGCTCCTCCTACCACTGCTAGTAGTGCCAATCATGTATGTGTCATGGTATCCCATGCCACATGCCCTGCCCTCATCTCTAGTCCTGGATCCCGGAACACTCCTCTCAGGGAATCCCTGTCTCCATCTCAATCGTAGGGTATCAACTCCCCATCGATCAATATCCTTAGAATCCGGTATACATCCTCCAGGGTGACTGTCATCTCACCCATCGGCAAATGGAACGTGCACGTCTCAGAGTGTCACCTCTCAGCTAATGCAGTCATCAATCCCATGTTCACCCAAAACTCAGGCACATATAGAATATGTCTCAGACCCATAGCCTCAATCATAGCTCGGTCCTCGGCTGTCAACTCAGGTCGCAACCTCTGAGTCGATGGGAATCTCTCCCATGACTCCAGCATAGGCAAATACTCCTGCAGTCACACAAATCAATCATCTCAGTCCTAGTGACACTCACTGTTTATCACAAAGTGTTGCTTCTATCCTAGTGGTACTCCCTGTTCATCACAAAGTGCTGCTCACATTTACACTCCTTGTTCATCACAAAGTGCTTCTCATATTTTAGTACTCCCTATTCATCACAAAGTACTATGTCTTGGTATTCACTGTTCATCACAAAGTGCCTTGATCTATCTTATCCTAGGGCCTATGATTGCGTGAATCCTCTTGAGTAGTTTCCTAATTGGCAACGTATGTTCTATCACAGAATTGTCAATCCTAGCCCTATTTGCAATTTTAGTCTTCCCTAGAGGACCTGCTTGAGTGTATCCTCTCAGTAGCTTATCCAATCGACAGCATATGTTCATCACAGAACTGCCGATTTGACCTTGAAGACATAAATGCGCCTTCATGACATAAACGCGCTTATGGACTGCATAAACACACCTGTTTTACACAGACGTGCCTATGCTCTGCATAGATGTGCCTGGAAGACACAAACGTGTCTGCCTAGCACAGATGCACCTGCATAGCGCAGACACGACTGCATTCTTCACAGATGCCTTTTCCAGCACAGACGCGCCTGGCACAAACACAGATGTGCCCATGTAGCATAGACCCGCCTGGCACCAACGTAGATGCGCCTGGACATTTTTTACATTTTTTGGACCCTATCCTAGAGCACATTTATTACCCTACCTAGCATGCATTAATGACAACAATAAATGCAACAAAATACAAGGAGGTTTTGTGGTACTCACCGGCTCTCCTGCATCGGCTGGCCTCTAAAATCGGCAAACGCAATCAAATCTGTGAACCAAAGCCATCGCTGCTGACTGTTGTTGCTCTATCTCACTCTGCACTCTGATCTCTTGGATGTGTGGATGACAATGTGGATGTATTTACCTCATGGTCTATCTTATAGACTTCCCTAGCCCTAGCCCTCATCTCCCGAGCCAGTCTTCGTTATCCCGTGACTCTGTCACTCTATTTTATCTGGTCAATCCTTTGTAGCCATTCTCTCTTATCGAGAGATTGTCTGCAATCTTTTCAGACATTTTCATCCAATCTCTCAAGGGGGCATATCATTCCTATCTTGGGGCAACTTTGTATCAGTTCATATTATCTTCTTTAAAACAACGCGACAAGCTACATTATCTCAAAGAGGGGCAAAATGTAGACACCTAAAATTGTCATGTCTAATTAAATAAATATCTTTATTTATTTAATTACTTTAGCCTAATTCTTATATTAATTAAATAAATCTTTATTTATTTAATTAATTCATTTATCCTCTTCTAGCCTTATTTCTCATTTAAATAAATACCTTTATTTATTTAAATTATCCTTTTCCTAAATTAAATAAATATCTTATTTATTTAATTGATCCCACTTCTTCTATTAATTAAATAAATCTTTATTTATTTAATTAATTCATTAACCTTTTCTACCCATGACACATGTCATTCATCTCTTAATTCATACACTACCTACCCCTTTCATTATTTTATTATTTCTTTTACCTACCCTCTAATCATAGCCAACCTCCTTTTACACCTCTTAATCTTATCCCTCCATTTCATATAGTGTCTTCTATATAAGGAGATGCTTCCTTCATTATCAAACCCCCCCATTGACTACTTGGACGACACTACACTTTGCACTTTCATATGTGATCCTACTTGCAACCACATTTTTTTCTTTGTTGAGCTCTTGTGCACATAAAATCTGAGAGCAAATATATCAAGCAAGATCAATGGAGATAGGAAGAATGAAGATCCAAACTCTATTGGACATGTGATGGTATAATCTTTGTGATTTTATTTGATTTTCATTGTCTTAGGTAATCTTCATATGTTATGGTGGATCTTTGTTGTTGTTAGGCTAGGGTTTTGTGGTTGAATTCATTTAGTCTTTCAACATTATTGTTGTTATCCATTATTGTATACTTGGACTTTTATTGTTTTATGATGATCTATATTATGCATGTTACTCTATTTGATGATGATCTTTATTATGCATGTTACTCTATTTGATGATGATATATATGCTTTGATTATATGGATGCAGTGATTAGATGGATGATGATACAGTGATGATTGTCTTGCCTTATGATTATGATCTATATAATGCAATGATAAATATTTTTGTTTTGATTTTTGATTTTGATGATCTTGGATGCAAATGAAAATGATTACTAACTTAAATGATATGAATGTAATGATCTATATGGAAATGCAAATGAATGATTGATTTGCTTTTGATTTATGATGATATAAATGCAAATGATCTATATGAAAAAAAAAAAAATTATGATGCAATTGAAAATGATGGGAAAAGGCAAATGCAATGATTGAGTTTTATATGTAATGCTTATAATGATTATGAATCTAAGTGCAAAGATGCAACTAAATGATCTTTATGAAATGATAATGCAGATAATAATGATGATACTCTACATGGTTAATGAAATGCACTTAAATGAATGCAAACTAATGCAATGATTTAAATGCAACTAAATGAAATAGATAATGATTAAAATGATTCTAAAAATGAATGCACCTATAATGATTAAATGAAAATTGATTTTGTTTGTCTAAGTATACTCAATCTTTATTTATGACCATTGATCTGTTAATGAAATTAAATGCTTATAATGCAGACAAATAATGAGCTAACTAAAAATTGTACTACCATTCTTCGTATGCGATCTTTGTAACAGTGCTTGATTTCATCATTAAGCTTTAAAATGTTGTAAGAAAATACAAGTAACTTGACATAATTATTCAAGATGACCTAAGTATTCCTTACATGGATTTTGATATAGCAAGTTAATACAAGCAACTTGATATAATGGATCAAGTTGATCTGAGTATTGCTTCCAAAATAGACAAGGAGTGGCTCCTTTCATGCATGACTTGGAATGTCCTCCTTGATATTTTTCTGATCATATCCAGAGACAAGTTCATAACGTAGTAAAAAATAAACCACAGACAGCAATCAAAGAAAACAATCATGCCCCATCATAGCTTCTCTAGTCATGGACATCCTTGAGTTGCATAGAGTACATGATTAGCAATAAAATCAAGATATAAACACTGAATCTTGTATGTCATTCACATGTTCTTATGGTCATTAACTGATATAATCATCTTGATGAATGATCTTTGATAATCCTTTATTACTTGTTGATCGATTCTTCATTTTTTGAGTTTCCCGATTCAGTTGTGGATTAAACGCTTTGATTTATTTGTTGCTCGTTATCTATTTCAAAACCCTAGGTGTTTTTGGTTTCTCTAAGTTTTTCTAATGTTTTGGGATTTTCAAAGATTTAAGAGATCACCTTAGCAAAAGGAATTAGGATTTTTCTCCTAGTGAAAACAAAAATTTATTATGGATATATGAATTGATCAAGATCCAAACCACGGAGGGATACAAATGCAGATTGATTGATTCTGATAAAATCTAAGATAGTGACTACGACAAGTATGTCAAAGATTGTTAACTGTTGGTAAGCTTTATATTTCTTGTTAAATGGTTTAGAGAAATGAATGTGAAAGATAGAAGATGGAATGGATAAGGTAAGATAGATGGAAGTGATAGATGTGATAGGGTGGAGTGGATAGGTGCGCAAAGCGATCTCATAGATGGAGGAACTTACTTTGTAGATAGCGCCTGTTTACCAGGTTGTCGCCATCTAAATTTATTGCATTTCTCTCTCTCTCTTTTTCTTTTTTTCTTTTTTTTTAAATTTCTTTTAACTATTTTATGGTTTTTAGGGATTTTCTAATTTTTACTGATTTCTTCAAGACTTTATATGTTTTTTATTGATTGATTTTTTAGGACTTTATATCTCAAGCATAGAATTTATTGAGATGAATAGAATTGATAGGTTCATCAAACCAATCACCTTCAGGGGTAGATAACTTGTATGCTCCTGATCCATATGTTGCTACTATGACAAAAGGTCCTAACCAATTTGGTTCAAATTTTCCCTTCTTTTCCCGGTCTTGTTGATTTCTTGGATTTTCCCTTAGAACTATATCTCCAATCTGGAAAATATGTGGCTTGACTCTGTGGTTATAGCTTCTTGCCATTCTTTGTTGGTATACTTTCAAATGTTCTATTGCAATTTGGTGACGTTCCTGAATCAATTCTAGTTCCTAGAGTCGAGAGACTCATTTTTCTTCTTCTGGTATAAGACCTTGCAAGGATACTCATAGAGAAGGTATCTCTCCTTCTATAGCTAATATAGCTTCTAATCCATAGACCAAACAATATGGAGTTGCCCCTGTTGGAGTGCGGATGCTAGTTCGGTATGCCCAAAGAGCAGGATTTAGCTGAATGTGCCAATCTTTTCCAGCTTCATTGATTGTTTTCTTCAAGATTTTCAAGATAGTCTTGTTTTATGCCTCAGCTTGACCATTACCTTGTGGATAATATGGAGTAGAAAACCTATGTTGGATATGAAATTGTTCACATATCTCTTTCACATCTTGATTTTTGAATGGTCTTCCATTTTCAAAGATAATGGTCATAGGAACTCCATAGCGACAGATTATATAATTCAAAATGAATGATGATATTTGTTTTCTTGTCACTGTTGTTAAAGGCACTGCTTCAATCCACTTAGTAAAATATTCAATAGCAATCAGAATAAACTTATGTCCATTGGAAGATGAGGGATTGATCTTTCCTACCAAATCAAGGCCCCATTGTGAAAATGGCCATGATCATGTCATAGGATATAACTCTTGTGCTGGTGCATGGATGAGATTTCAATGGATTTGACATTGTTTACATTTTCTAGCATATGTGAATGAATCTCTTTCCATAGTAGGCCAAAAGTAACCCATACGAAGAAGTTTCTTATCCAATGTCAAACCACTTGAGTGTGTCCCACAAATACCCACATGAATGTCATTAAGAACTCTCTCAGATTCATCTTTTTCAAGACATCTCAACAAAGTACCATCTAGACCACACCTATATAAGATATCATCAATAATAGTCTAGCGAGAGGACTGACGGATAAAATTCCTTTTCTGATTACTAGATAAGTCAAGAGGAAGGATATGTTCTTTTAAATACTGATAAATTTGACCATATAAGGATTGACTGGTTCCTGATATATGGCAGATTCGGTAGGTATGTTGGGATTGAATGGTAGGGGTTAAGATATCTTCCACGAGAAATTCATAGCATTCTTGATTCTCCTTATTTTGCAAGAGAGATGCTATTGTAGCCATTGCATCTGCTTCTTTATTCTCATTTCTTGGTGTAGACATCTAAAAATGGTCAATGCTTGCAGAGTCATACTTTAACATTTGTGCATTGCCTTATTTTAGGGTTTTTACGTCGCATTAACATTTCTTCTATGTTGCGCACTTGGTTTTTATCATTTGCGAGCATCGAGTCCTTCTTCTACATTCTTCATTTGTCTCACTTTTGAATTTGGTCTTGTTGATAATAATCTTCAGTCATGATTTTGGTCAATCTTATCTTGTCGCATCAATGTGCGTGCTCATTTGGCATATTTTGACATCATCAAATCGATTTCATTTTGGACATCGTCAATCCTAATCGATGATAGAATTAGGGTTTTTGTCCTCTCCTCAATCTTGTCATTTTGAGATCAATCTGTCATCGATCCTTGTCCTCTCATCAATCTTGTCATTTTGCGATCGATCTGTCATCGATCCTTGTCTTCGTCAATCTCGTCATTTTGCGATCGATTTGTCATCAATCCTTGTCTTCATCAATCTCATCATTTTGTGATCGATTTGCCATCGATCCTTGTCTTCGTCAATCTCATCATTTTGCGATCAATTTGTCATCGATTCGTCATCGATCGTTGTCCTTTTTCAATCATGTCAATTTGGATCAATTAGTCATTGTTCCTCGTCAATTGGCGCCTATCAATTTTTGTCAATCTTGGTCAATTTGTCAACCAATCTCAATCATTTATCAACATTGGTCCTTTGTCAGTATGAATCATGATCAAATCGACCCTGCATCAATTATTTTTTGTGAAGACCTAATTGTTGTCTTTGCATTTCTAATTCATCTTCTAGGATTTTATGATTTATTCATTTAATCTTGTTTGTCATTTTCCCTCTAGGTTAAATAATTTATTTATTTATCCTAAGTCTTCTTGTCACAATTAAATATTTATTTAATTGGCTAATTAATTCCTCCCTCTTTTTGTGAATTAATTAATGAATGAAAAATTATTAATTAATTTACCTAATTTTCCAATTTACTAATTTCTCCTAATTCCTAATTTTCATCAATTTTCCAATTTCCTAATTTCCAATTTATCTAATTTTCTATTTTCTCCTATTTTTCTAATATTTAACCTAATTTCATGGGAATGACATAGCAATCTTGTCAATTTGTCATAATTTGTCAATCAATCAATTTTGACATAGCAATTTGTCATAATTTGTAATAATTTGTCAATCAATCAATTTTGCATAGAAAGTGTCAATTTTGTCATAATTTGTCATATTTGTCATTCTTGATTTGAAATTTCCTTTCAAATCTCTTCATGCTAATCTTGTCATCTCTCCAATTTGTCTATAAATTGGATGAATTTCTTCAATCATGGCCCCTGATCAATCAATCATGCTTCTAGTATCCTTATGTTGTCTTGTCAATCTTGCTTTCATATTATTCTTATGCACTTGTAGGTGAGATCCACAAACAAAGAAATTTGAAGGAGAAAGAAGGACAATGGAGAATTATGAAGGAGATATCTGCATTTGGTTTGCTTTAATTTCATTTTGAATATCTTGTCTTCATGTTTTCTATTGAATGTTTTTAGGATTGTTATCATTGCAATTTAGTTTTCGTGATTGAGCTAGTCTAAATTCCTATTTGCTTTGATGAATTCCAAATTCCTATTTACACTTGGAATCTGGGTGAATGTGATTTCTTTAAAGTGTTCTTTAAATTTCTCTACCAGCTATTTGTATGGCATAAGCTTATCATCCTTTGTTTGATATTCATCATTTACTTAATTGATGATAAGTTGTGAATCACCATAGACATGTAGCTCTTTGACATTCCATTAAATAGCCATTTTAAGCCCTATAGTTAATGCTTCATACTCTGCAATATTATTAGTGCATGGAAATCGCAATCTATATGATTTCAAAATTGTGTGTCCTTGAGGGGTGATGAAAAATATTCCTATGCCTAATCCATGGTGTGTATAAGAACCATCAAAGTACAATTCCCAAAATGTTGTACTTACTGTCAAGATATCTGCATCAGGAAATTTGATATGCAAAGGCATGTTATTTTGTAAAGGTGCATCAACCAATTGATCAGCGATAACTTGTCCCTTGATAGCTTTCTGGTCAACATACTCTATATCAAATTCACTCAGTATCATAACCCATTTGGATAGTCTCCCTGTTAAGGTTGACTTGCTCAACAAATGTTTGAGAGGATCTATCTTTGCTATTAGTTTCACAGAATGAATCAACATATAATGTCACAGCTTCTGAGTTGCAAATACAACTACTAGACATGTCTTTTCTATTGAGGAATAATTTAATTCATAGCCAACAAGCGTTCTACTGATATAATAAACTGCTCTTTCTTTTCCTTCATCATCATGTTGGGCTAGGAGGGCTCCTAATGATACATTTGTTGTTGAGATATAGAGCAACAATTGTTTCCCTTTGGTTGGTGGTATCAGTACTGGAGGACTCATAAGATATTCTTTTATTTGCAAAAAAGCTTCTCCACATTTTGGATCCCATTTGAATGGAACATTTTTATGTAGAAGATGGGTAAATGGAAGACATCTATCTGCTAACTAAGAAATAAATCTCCTGATTGATTGCAATTTTCCTTGTAAATATCGCAATTGACTTATGTTCCTAGGTGACTCCATCTCCATGATAGCTTTTACTTTTTCAGGATCTACTTCAATTCCATGAGCTGATATAATGTAGCCAAGGAGTTTTCCAGAGGTTACCCCAAATGCACATTTCTTTGGATCTAATCTCAATTGATATCTTTGCATCCTATCAAAAATTTTGCTTAAAATGTTCAAATGTTCTTGTCTTGTATGAGATTTTGCAAGTATGTCATTGACATAATCTTCCATAAATGTATGCATCATATCATGGAAAATTATCGTCATAGCCCTTTGATAAGTCGCTCCTGCATTCTTAAGCCCAAATGGCATAATATTCCAGCAATATGTTCCCCACGCACAGGTGAAAGTTGTCTTTTCTTGGTCTTCAGGTGCAATTCTTATTTGATTATATCCGTAGAAGCCATCTATTAATGAAAGCATCTCATGTCCTATTGATAAGTCCACTATGATATCAACGTTTGGTAGCGGGAAATCATCTTTTGGACATGCTTTATTCAGATCTCTGAAATCTGTACAGACCCTTATGCTTTTATCTAGTTTTGATACTGGTACAATACTTGAAACCCATTTTGTATAAGCAACTAGTCTTATGAAACCCACTTCTAATAGTTTCTTCAGCTTGGTTTTTACAAGAAGAGAAATGTGTGGATGCATCTTTCTTAGCTTCTTCTTAACGAGTTTTTCTTTTAAATCCACATTAAGATGATGCATGATAAGATCTGGATTAAGTCCTGGCATATCTGCATAAGACCAAGCAAAATTTATTTGTCTTTGCGTAAAGAATTCCATGTATTATTTCCTCTCTTTTTCTGACAATGAGGCAGAAAAATGAAGTATTTTAGGATCTTTTGATGTATCAATGTTTACTGCTTCTATTGGTTCTATCAAGATAGCAGATCTCTCTTGAAAATATGCAGGAAGAATGTCAAACTTTCCATCTTTTGACGCCTCAAGGAGGTTTTCACCATCAGATGCGTCCTTTGTTTTCTCTTTTAATTGATCTAATGTTGCCATGAAATGGTTTTCAACAATAGGTCTCTTTCCTTGTTTTATTTCACTTTTGCAACTAGAAAATTTGGCATTCTCCTGACTATGAGAAACATCACTCGATTCTACAATGGAAGATATATTAGGTGGGATGGGTTCAATAGCGTTAAGGTACACAGCTAAGTCATGATCATTGGAAAAGACATTCAGTTCAGGGTTGTCTAAATTATTCCAATCAATTAGTTCAGGATGAACAAGGGGTAAATCATAATCACTGTCATCATTAGGTGTTTCAATGTTCATGACATAATGATCATAACTTGGCATAGAATAGGTACTGTCATAGATTAAATGTTTTTGAGAATTGTCTTTCTCAAGCGTCTCTGAATTAGTTCTAACAAAATCAATGTTAGCATTTTGTAGTTCACACTCAAGTGGTTCTTCAACTGATGTTTGTCCCTTAAATGAATGGATTATATCAACACACGTCTTTAATATTGCAAGTTCTTTCTTGATTGACGTCATTTGTATTTTGGAGTTGATATACTTGTGTACATGATAAAGAGGATTCTTTTACTAGATTTTGTCTCCTTTCAAACTCAACTTCTTCTGGACAAATAGTCAATCCAACTTGACTATCTCTTAATTCTTCTATGGGTCTGCCATATCTGGATACATCTTGTTCCTCTTTTGATGAAAATCTTGTATTTTCAGATGCTTGATCTATCCTTATTTGTGCTTCTTGTGGCCTTACTTCTTTATCTTTTGCATTCCCTTTCCTTTTTGCATACACCTCTTTTCTCTGAATTATGAGTTTTTCTTGTCTTGTTTCTAACTTCATCTTTTGTTTTGCAATAGACAAGTCTTCTTTTGTAATAGCTTCTTGGTCTTCATTGTGTTCCTTTAGCTTCTTGGTCTTCTTGTGTTCCTTACTTGATGTAGTAGATAAGATATCTGGACCCCACTCATACGCATTGGAATCTGTCTATGAATCCTGATCTAAGATTACTCCACTATACCATACTGGAATGTCATATGGTGCAAAAAGTTCTTTGATTTCTATCATCTCTATTTTTACTGCTTCTGGAATATCTTGTTCAGATTTTGCATTTGTTTGTATTTACAGAACTTGTTGACAAGATTTCTCTTTACCCTTGATGGTAATCTCCTTGTCTTGCTTTTCATGTTCTTCTTGCTTCTTTTTTTTATTTGTTACTATTTCTGCCACTTGATGTAGCTTTTCTTGCCAATTTTCTTCTTTAGAAACTTATTTCTTTTTTCCATTTTTGTTTTTGATGATTATGTTGCTTTTGATTGGATTTTAGGTATCCAAGCCTAGATTTATCTTATTTGGATTGCGAGTGTGGACAAATAGGTTCTAAAATACCTACCAATTGGTCATTTTCCTTCATATCCCATTTTCTACATGATTTCATATCCTTTGCCATATTGTTTTATGGGAATATTGACTTCTGTTGTTGTTGCTATAGTTTTATCTTCATCCTTGTACAACCAACCAAGAATGTCTTTGTCTTCATTTTCTTCTTCAAGAGTTACAACACTAACAAATGTTCCTTTAAACATATGTTTTGATCTTTCTGATGGCTTTGATTGAATATCTGTAGGCTTACCATATGACTTAGGGGAAAGTAGAAAATTATGCAACGAATATTTTCCCATTCCTTCATCATTTAACTTGAGCTTTTCTTCAAAAGTTTCCCATAAGTTTGCTTGAATTTCTTTGGTAGGATATATTGATTCTCTATTATGTGGAAGTCTTGTATCTTGTGTTGGCTTCAAATTATTGCAATATTGACTGGAATCTACAATTATAGTGATCTCTTTTCCTTCATGAGGAAATTTTACACATTGATGATATGTAGAAGGAATTGCTTGCATCTTGTAAATCCATGGTCTTCTTAGAAGAATGTTGTAAGAGAGGTTCAAATATAAAACCTAACACAATGTATCCTTTTCCATAGGTCCTATTCTTATTGGTAGCACAACAATTTCTTTAGAAGAATGTTCTTCTTCATCATAAGCCTTGATGGTTATTTTCTTTTTCGGGTCTACTGAATTTTTTGAATATCTCAAAGCTTTTATCAAACTTAATGCACAAATGTTTAAGCCAGCTCCTCCATCTATGAGTACATGTTTAATACGAGTTTTATTAATGAATACTTCAACATATAAGGGAGCATTGTGAGGATGTTGTAAGGATGCGTCATCATTTTCATAAAATGATAAGCAATGAGGATCTACAAGGTGTCCTACCATGTTTTGGAACTGATCTACATCCAAGTCTTTTGAAACTGTTGTTTCCACTAAAGCTTTCTCCAAATTTCCTTATGCATAGGTGAAACCTTGAGAAGTTCCAGAATTGATATTTGAGCGGGTATTCTTTGTAATTGCTCTACTAAATTGTATTTTTGTGATGTGGATGTTGAGTCTTTTGCTATACTTGGAAAGGTAACCTTTGCTTTGCTTCTTGTGATAACATTGATTGCTTCTAAAGATGGATTTTCATTAACAATGATCACTTTTACCACATCATCATATTTATAAGCGTAATTCACTTTGGCTTTTCCTTTGTCATCTTTTAATTAGGACGATTCACCTTTGTCATAGTTCAGAAGTGGGGTTTTGAAAGCTAAGTGTGATTCGTTTGTCTTATGGCTATCCATTGTGATGGTTCCATTATCGATTAGATCTTGGACAAGGTATTTCAATCTTTGACAATCATTTGTTAAGTGTCCTTTATTCTAATGGTAGTTGCAAAAATGATTGTCATTCCACCAATTTGGCTTGACTGGTGGTTCATAACTTCTTGCTTCTGGTAAAACAATCAATTTGTTGGCAAGCACTATTTTTAGAGCTGATTCTAAAGATTCTCCAATATTTGTAAATTTCCTCTGAGGATTGGAGAAAAAGGACTTGGCTTTATTGTTTTCTGGATTGCTATTGCTTGGGATTTGACTTGATAGATTAGAAATTGGTTGTTGTTATTTTGTAGTACTATTATCATCATTCCCTTCATTGCTGACATTCCTATTCTTTGACCAGAACTTTGGTTTGTCATTGTTGTTGTTGTTGTTGTGATTGTTGTTATTGTTGTTGTATGAATTATTGTAAAGTTTTAGTTCTCCTTTCTTTACCATTGCGTTCTCTATTTTCAGACCATTCTCGATCATTTTGGCAAAAGAGGGAGGACATTACATCCTTAGTCGATAACTCATTTCACTGATAAGATTATCAATGAATATGTCCATTTTTTCTTGATCAGGTACATCTCGGGGATACCTATTAAACATGTGTTTCCATCATTGCAAGAAGATCATAAAGGATTCACCATTATTTTGTTTAACATTGTAGAGATCCAGCATTGTTATTTTATTCCTTATATTGTAGGAGTATTGTGAAATAAACCTATTCACAAGTTCTTCAAAAGATTTGATTCCGGATGGTAATCTTGAAAACCACTCCATTGATTGTCCATTTAAACTCCTAGGAAAATACGCATAAGGTAAGTTTTATCATGAGAAAATTCCATGCTCATAGTACAAAACTCCCTAATGTGATCTTGAGGATCAGATTTTCCATCATATTTGTCATATTTAGGAATCTCGCAATGTTACGAAAATGGTATCATATTCAGATTTTTATCAAAAGGATATGGGCATATATCTTCTAATGAATACTTCTTGGAGCTTGTCCCATTTTGCATGTCTTGTATCTGTTGTTGTCGATTTTGTATTTGTTGAGTAAGGTTTGATAATGGATTATCCACATAGTTTCTCCTTGTTTCTTCGTGAGTTCTCTTGTCACTACACTCTTTTCTTTTATCATCCCTTTCTTTCCTTGTTTCTTCATTGATCTCTTTGTTCTCATCTTCGTTATTTGGCTCATCTATTTTTTGGGTGTTACTTGCCTCTGCATCTTGTTTCAAGCTTTCTATGTTAAATTCTTGTGGTAGTTTGGCTCCAGATTTTGCCAACATCAAGAGATATTTTTCTTTTTGCTTTGTCAACAATTTTTCCATTAGCCTATCAAATTTGAAATCTTGCTCAAGGTCTCTAATGGTTCTATTGACTGCTTCTTTGTCAATAGCGGTAAATCCAAAAGTTTGGAATACAAGATTATCTTCTTCCTCCATTTGTTGTTGTTTTCTAAGTTATTCATGTTGGGCTCTAGTCCAAACTGGCATGTGATTATTTCAAGGTTATTGAAATTTCCAAAGGACAAAGTTAATAGATGATTATTGGTTTAGGAAGATATGCCTTGTTGATTTTACCACTATTGTTTGTTCGTTGGGATAAAGTTTCTCTTTTGTTGAAAAGCACGTCTTTGCAAAATCACTATCAAATTTTGTACCGCGGCCACGTAAGTAGTGATGAAAATGGTGTAGGAATGTCCTATGTTTCAGTAAGATCTTGCGATTGATATACAAGAATCTTATCCTTTTCTGAGTAGCTTTATAACTGGGTTTTCTTTTCTTAAGGTGATACTTAAAAGTCATATAAGCATTTGACAATTTACAAGTTTGTTTGATTCCAATGTTGGTGCAATTATGGTTTTGATATAACCTAGGTTCAAAATAGGAAAGATATATCCAAGATTAGGAACCTAGTATAGATTGATCAAGCTTCGTGATAGAGGATTTGATTATCTTGATGAGAGACTTGACAAGGATGTTGATTTTTGCACTTAAGATGGTTGAATCAATAGTTTGTTGAATGTTGATGTTTATAGAACTTTTTGGGAATAACCTGTAGGATTAGTGACCTAGTTGTTTGAGCTAGTTTTGACAATATGTGATGGTATAGAGACAAACTTTCAAGAATAATTTTGATATTGACGTTTTGACACTTTAGTTTTGATCTGGTGTTTCAAGTGTTGGAAAGCTTTTTGTATTACCCTTTTGATCAAACTTTTTCAGCAATTTGTTGGATTTTTGCTCACTCTTAGATGATAATTTTCTTCAATTTTTTACCATTTGGAACATGTTACAGACATAGAAGACACAATGTCTAATAAACGTAATGCACAAGCAAGCACAATTCCTATGGCAGGCTGAGACAATAGTTGTTGAATATCACGTTGGGTTCCCCCCGAGGCTATGCTATTCAAAGCGGATATTTAGATGCTTGACCCCACTAGCTCCACCCTCGACACTCACTTCTTCGGGGCAGCCAAGCACCAGTTTCCATGAAAACTCCCCATGGCAAACTTTATATCTCTACTAGGAACCATATGTATTTGAGCCGCTTCAGAGGTCCAACCTCCTATGCCAACAACTAGAAGGATTTTGGCAACTAGTACAAGTGGTTTTTAGTAAAGGCTTTCGGTTATGTGGCCATACGTGCGGCACTTTCAGCTCTGTAAATACGAAAGGTTCCCAGCCTACAGAGGTTACGCTCCATAGGGTTTATGGGGAAACATAGTGTCAGTATAAACTTATCAGCACATGTTGTTTGGGACTTTCGTCACAAACATGATTTATTTATAGTGGATTGGAAGGACTTAGTATTAGCCCGTTTCCACTTTGTGTCATTTCCCTCTCACTGGCCCCCTCAAGGCAACTCGAGAAGGTAGGCCCTCTAAAGGATTTAATTGCTTGAAAGTAAAGAAAGCATAAAAGAGTGGGTTTGGTTTTTTGGTCACCCAATTAAGGGGAGAGCATATACCTACCACTTTCGAGACACAGAATATAAGTGTTCTTTTTAATCCTTTCAAAGCAATTGTTGGCTAAGTCTTATTTGGAGATGTTGCTCCAACAAGCATGGTGTTTATTTTAGCCCTTTTAAAAGTCTATGTGCAACTATTTTAGAGAAAATACTAAAAATGCAAGTTGCATGTTGTCAATTTTCCCTCTTAGCTAGACTAAATGAACAAAATATGATATGTTACTTCCCAAAATAAGACTTTTAATTAACAAGATGAGGAAATGCATAAAATTTGCCTTAAAACCATCCTGCACATGCATGTTAGTAGTCTGAAAAATCTGTTTTCTTGGACATTCGGACCTGCAAGGAATTTTTGTTAGTTTGTAAACAGAAGCACTAATCTAACATATGCGCTATCTTTTTGCTCAAAAGCGCTAACCTGTAGGTCAAAAGCGCTAACCTAGACTACAAAAGCGTTGCTCTATGGATACAAAAGTGTGATTTCTCTGACAAATGTGCTAACCTAGGACACAAATGCGCGAACCTGCAATGAAAATGTGCAGACTTTAAGACAAAAGCGCTAATCTATGGTGCAAATGCGTTAACGTAGAATGCAAATGCACTAACCTAGGATACAAATGCGATAACCTGCGGAACAAAAGCATTGTCAGAATTCACACATGCATGAATCTAAATTACAAATGCGTTAATTTTACTTTTTGTGAGATTTTTAAAGGTATATGCAAGTTCCATGAGCCCCACAGTGGGCACCAAAATGTGTCGACTTGAATTTCATCCTCAGAATGTTACCTGCAATAAGTTAGTTTCACAAAATACAAATGGAAATACTACTGGAAATCCAAAGTCAACCAATAAAACTACATGAAGTACATATAAAATAAAATACTAATATTACCTTCATGGCTTATGTCTCAGTGTGTCCTAACTCCACTGTTTTTGGTTGTAGATGGTGTGCTCTCAGACAATGCATTGATGGCTTCCAAGATGGCATATGAAGAATGGACTGATAACTTGTAGTTAACTGATACTATGATATGCAATACTACATGATTATGCTAAATGATTATGCTAAAATGCTATATGATATTTGCTATTTGCTATTTGCTTCAAGATTAAAACTCACAGATGCATATGATTAATTTGAAGACTAACTCTCTTTCAACTGAAGCTCTTGATTTTATAGACTTTGAGAGGATGAGATGATGTGGCTTAGATCAACGGTCATGATCAGATCTACAGATTTGGATGGTTGTGAGAAAAAGTGAAGGTTGAGAGAAAGGGGAAAGGAGAAGACAAGTGTCACTCATCTCACCTTGACTGGGTTGCTGACTAAGAGAATCTAGGGATTGTTGGAGAAGATTTAGGCATGATCGGACAAGTGGACTCAATTCCTTCCTAAGATGTAGGGGGTGTTGGAGAGAATATAGAAAATGGCTATGAAATATGTGTACGTACAAAATTTTCATTAAGTTTGGAAGTTGGAGATAAATGATGAATTAATATTTAAGAAATATTAATTTCCTTAGCCACATGATGGATGAGTTGGCAAAGGGAAGATGAAGTGGAGATGGAAGGTGAGTTGGATAAGGGGTTAAATAATTTAAGAATTATTTAATATTTGAGAATATAGGATAGGAGAATAACCATTAAATATTAGATATTTAATTGTTTGGAGGAGATAATTAAATATTAGATATTTAATTAACTTGGTTAAAAGGAATAATTAAATATTAGATATTTAATTAATTAGAGGAATAGGATAGATGAATTAATTAATAAAATATTAATTAATAGAAAGACATGAAAATGAATTAAATAAATTAATCTTTTCAAATTAACTATTTAATAGAAGAATAATTATTAAATAAATATAAAATATTTATTTAATTGCTCATAGCCATTTTATGTGTATACAACTGGAATACCAATATAACAGTGTAACAGATCTAAAACTCTCAAACCATTTAACCAAAACATCAAACCACTTTACTAACATTACTAATAGCACATTTTAGATCACTTCTGGTCATCTTAACACATCTACGTGGTTTTACCAGTTAAACAGATTAACCATATCAAAACATACCCACAAAAACCATTCACCACTTGACACAATGATTTTTGACGTGTAAACCCAAATGGGATAAACCACGGTGGGGATGAATACCCACAAGTATTCTAAACTCTTCTAAAGTTCGCTATGTTAAGATTCAAGCCTTGTTAGAAGCTTTACAAAAATGTATTGTTAGGACCAGATCCGGTTAAGGACCACCTGGTTAAGGGATTGACTACAATAGCTTGTTAAAGGCTATACCTTGTTAGGAGTAACCTCGATGGAGGATTTCAAATCCAAGCTAATGGATCACCTAGTTAGAGGATTTAGATAGCATCGAGCTTGTTAAAGCTTACCCGATTAAGGGATTTAACTATTGTAATTGTTAGAGAACAACAGGGTCTTTGTTGATCTGGTAATAGCACTACTTTACTTGATCATATCCTTTTTATGCTCCTATCTACCTTCACACATTTTGTAGATACTCCTTCTGATTTGGAAATCAATCACATTGACAATTAACCAAAATTGCCAAAACTACTACAAAACAACTCATCGACCTTATAAGAAAAACAATAGGTCGGTAACACATCACAAAACCTAAGATCTCATAGAGATTACAAACAAATCGGTTCAAACATGACCATTAGATTACATAGAAATCATTTGCACATTGTTCTAGACAACCTCGACCACTCTTGGATCACCGCACATTGGATCCTATAACTCATCACATGGTTTCCACTTCATGCAATGCACTCGCTCATTCCCAAGATAAAACAGTTATCTCTACATGCCAAAACCACTTTGAAACTCATCACGTGCATCATGCATATGTGGCATAATCATCTCCAATCACCATTTGATCATAAATCAACACAACCGATTCACCAAGCTCCATCGATTAGGGTTAGGCATATCAACAGGTTAGGGTTACCGATTGATTTCTTTGCTACAATAGTAATACCAGTTTCCTTCACTACTCAACTACCGGTTGCATTACTGCATCACTACCGGTTGCAATACAACTCTATTACCAGTTACAACTGACATCAATGACAACACTTATACTTCATTAATGCAATATTCATGCAATACCAATAATCTCCCCTTTGGCATTGATGGCAATACAAATATCAATACCCTTTGATTGTGATGATTGAGAGTAATGCACATACACGGGTATAGGAAGATTGGTTTACATTTTTTCATGTACTCTCCTTCAAATAAGTCTTAATTTCTTCAGCTAGTAACTCGCTACAGTTTTTCTTCCTATAAATCATACAGTTCTTCTCCCCCTTTGACAACAATGCCAAAGTGAAAGTAAAACATACAATGTCATACTTCACTCTTCTGCAACTAGCTGCTCCCCTTGTGGAGTAGCTTCACTCTACACCAATCCTGCTTCAAGATCTTCAATAAGCTCTGGGACTGATGTCTTCCACATCAGCTTAATTGACCTCATCTAGGGGTACAACCCCTAGCTAACCTCTAAGATACTCAAAAGTAGCCTTAGGCAGAGGTTTAGTAAAGATATCCGCTAGTTGTTCCTTAGTAGATACATGCTCCAGTAACACATCTTTACTCTGCACTTTCTCTCTCAAGAAATAATATTTCAGCTCTATATGCTTGGTTCTAGCATGCAACACCGGGTTCTTTGAAATGTTTATTTCACTGGTGTTATCACAGAAAATCCTTACCAGTTCTGAGATTTTCAACTTGAAACCTTCCAAAATGTGTTTCTTCCAGATTGTCTGGGTACAATTCATATACGCTGCAACATATTCAGCATCAACAGTTGACTATGATATACAGGTTTTCTTCTTGCTGCTCCAAGATACAAACCTTCCTCCAAGAAAGAATGCACCTCCAATTGTACTCTTCCTGTCATCAACATTTCCTACCCAGTATGCATCTGTAAAGACTTTCAAATCAAAGTTACCTTATGGATACCATAATCCATAATCAATTGTACCTTTCATACATCTGAATATCCTTTTAGTTGCTACTATGTGTGTCTCCTTTGGGTTCTTTTGTAATCTGGCAACTAATCCAACTGCATGAACAATATCTGGTCTGTTGTGAAAAACATAACGCGATTTCCCTATCATAGACCTGTACTCCTTTTCATCCACTGATGCAACATCATCCTCCTTAGACAATTTACAACCTGTAACCATTGGTGTTCCAACTGGTTTACAGTCTCCCATTCCAAATGTCTTTAATACTTCTTTCACATATTTAGACTGTGTGATAAAAATACCATTCGTCATCTATTGAATTTGCAAACCTATGAATAATTTTATCTCTCCTACCAGAGACATCTCAAATTCACTTTTTATCTCATTTGCAAAGTCATCACTCATGTCATCATTGCCTCCAAAAATGATATCATCCACAAATAGCTCACTAACCAGTATCTTATCTCCTTTAGTCTTGAGATATATATTGTTGTCTTCACTGGTTCTCTAAAAACCTATCTTCACCAAGTGTGAATGCAGTCTTTCATGCCATGCCCTAGGTGCTTTCTTCAAACTGTATAGTGCCTTGTGTAGTTTGCACACCATATCCTTTGCATCAGTCAAAGCATAACCATCTGGTTGTCCAATGTAGACTTACTCTTCCAATATTCCATTTAGAAATGTTGACTTCACATCCATCTGATATACTTTGAATCCTCTATATGCTACGAATGCAAGTACAATTCTAACACCTTCCAAGATATCAAGGGTGAAATTGGAGGAGGTTGGCGAAGAGGTTGGAGGAAGGGACACTTGTCATCTCTATGGTGACAAGTGTCAAGGAGCCTTGTTCATAAGAGGGCAAGTGTCCAAGAGAGGAGACATGTAGCCAAAGTGCCATGTGTCTCAAGGGGAGAATATCCACACCATAGGAGGTTAGGAAAAGGAGGTTAGGATGTGCAAGATAGGATAGGGTTAGTAAAAACCCAAGGTTAGGTGAAATGGGTTAGGTTAGAGGGATGGTTAGGTCAGGTAGTTAGAAGTTAGGAGACATATGGGTAATTTTAATTTAAAATTTCAAATAATAAGAAAAGACTAATTAATTTTCAACAACTCATAAATTTATTTGTTTTAATTAATTAGGGGATTAGAAGAATTGATTAAAATGGGGGGGAGGATTAATTAATTTGAATTAATTAATAAAAGGGGATTACTGAAATAAACCTATTAAATAAATCCTTAGATTTGTTAATAAGTAGATGAAAGGGAGAATTTAATCAAATTGCTAATGAATTCAATTAAATTAGGAAGGGGGATTAATTAAATAATTGCTTATTTAATTAATTATCTTCAAACCTTTTTTAAGTATATACATTTTTCCCCTCTTTGAAGCGAGGTGTGATGACACGTTGATTCAAAGAATAATCTCATTTTGATGATATATTGGTTTGATAGGATGCCCCAGACATTGATTGATAAATTGTGGTACGATGATGCCCCTCGGGAGATCAATTGAGATAATTGACCTTTGGAGTGTGTGATTTTTTGCGAAATTGATATCCCGATTAGAAGTGATTTGATTTTTGCAACTGTGGTTGATGAGAGTGTGATTTCTGTGATCACAGTTATACGGTTCTCGATGTGATTATTGATAAAGCTTGATTGACTAGATTGATAAGATCGAGATTCAGTTTGGTTTCAAGAATGACACCTCCTATATAAGATAAAGATGATCAAAGCATCTGGTTTCAGGAACAATATATCCTGTATAAGACTTGATCAGAACGTCTAGTTCCAGGAAAGATACATCCTATATAAGACATGATAGAATAGATTTAGATGTGATTGATTGATAGAATTGATAAGGTTGATTAGATAAAGAACTGACATTTTGTTGATATCAAGTTGCAGGAAGATTCAGATATGTTGATGTTGGGTTTGTTGAGGGGGTAAAATAATATTTGCACTAGGTCGACAATATCTGGAGAGAGATGAGTTTTATTTCTGATTACGTATACACTTATGATGATGCCTTGATGATTCCTACAATAGATTTAACCTTGGATAACATGAGCTTGTGGGAGCCCATGCAAGAATGAGATGCAAGCTAAATGAAAATGAAAATGAAAATGAAAATGAAAATGAAAATGAAAATGAAATGCAAAGCCACAACCGGACCAGTCACTGGGTTATTGCGTTTTGTCATCATTAAGCTGTTTTAAAATATGGGAACTCCTGGATTTTGATATTGGAAGTTAGCACAAGCATTGAGGTATAATTGAACCAAGATGACCTGAGTGTTGCTTGTGTAAAATAGGTAGTATTAACCATTTCAATAAGCAAATCGGAAATGTCTTTGACGATACTCTGATGATCATGTCTTGAGACAAATTTGCACATATTAATGATTAATTTACAGACAACGAATAAGAAAAATAGCATGTTCCTTCCTTGTTCCTCTAGTCAGAGACATCATGGAGTTACTCAGAAATCATGATAACGAAAGTCAAGATAGAAAAGTTGAACAATCGCGTTAAAATCATTATCCAAAAGATATCATCCATTGAAAAGTGTGTGATGCTTATACTAAAAAATGATAGTTTTATGGTTGACAAATTGATTTGGTGTTCAACATTGGATGTGTCTCAGTTTTCGCTTGATAAGAGTTGCCTAACTATTGTTCTTCCTATTTGATTAAGCTCAAAATGATCGAAAAAAAAATTGCCCTGAGCTAGGTGCAGGATTTTGCCCCAAGCCTAGAAACAAATTTATTATGATATACCCAATGATCCAAACCATGGTGAGAAACCACCTGGGATGCCTGTGTATGTATAAAATCTTTATGATGGATATGCACAGCACTGACGAAAAATGAATACAAGCGGAAGGATGCATGAACTAATGATGGAAGAGCTAGTTGATAGATAGCGCCTATTTGCCAGGTTTTCACCATCTATTTTTATTACACTTTTTCTCATATTTGATTTTTTATTATTATTTTTCCTATTTTTTACTATTTTTGGATTTTTTGTTTTTTCAGTGTTTGTGGATTTTTCTGCCTTTCTCATTGTTTTTGGGTTTTTTTGTTTTTCACTGTTTTTGGATTTTTCTGCTTTTTCAGACATAAAACATTTTCAGATGCACGTTATTGATGGGTTCCTTGAGCTAATCCTCATCTTGTGTTGATAGTTGATATGCTCCTAACCCAAATATTTTTGTGACCACAAACGGACCTAACCAGTTTGGTTCAAACTTCCCTTTCTTTTCTCGATCTTCCTGGTTGTGTGGATTTTCTTTGAGTACTAGTTCCCCAACTTGAAATGTTCTCGGTTTGACCTTGTGATTATAACTGCAGCACATTCTTTGTTGATATACCTTTAAATGATCAAAGGCATTTTTTCTTTGTTCATGGATTAATTCTAACTCCTGCAATCTAGATACTCGTTGCTCTTCATCTGGGATAAGACCTTTTATTGATACTCGTAGAGAAAGTATCTCTACTTATATTGGTAGTATTGCTTCTGATCCATAGACAAGAGAGAAAGGTGTGGCACATGTTGGTGTGTGGATACTAGTACGATAGGCCCATAGAGAAGGGTTCAATTGAATATGCTAATCTCTTCCAGCATCATTCATGGTCTTTTTGAGGATTTTCAAAATGGTTTGGTTTGATGCCTCTGCTTGCCCATTCCCTTGTGGATAGTAGGGTGTTGAAAATTTGTGTTGGATCTTGAATTTCTCACATAGCTCTTGGACATCTTGGTTCTTGAATGGTCACCCATAATCAGTGATAATGGTCATGGGTATTCCATTGCGACAGATGATGTAGTTCAAGATAAATGCGGCAATTTGTTTTCTTGTGATATTGATGAGAGGTGCTACCTCAATCCATTGTGTGAAATATTTTGTAGCTACAAGGATGAATTTTTTACCATTGGATGAAGAAGGATTTATCTTTCCTACTAGATCAAGACCCCATTGGCTGAAAGGCCAAGATGTTTCCAAAGCATGAAGTTCTTGTGCTGGTGCATGAATCAAATTCCCATGGATCTAGCATTGTTTGCATGTTTTAGCTATCTGAAAAGAATCTCGTTCCATAGTTGGCCAATAATAGCCCATGCGTATGAGTTTTTTTGAAAGGGTAAGACCACTTGAATGAGTTCCACAAATATCATTATGGACATCATTTAAGGCCTTCTCAGATTCTTCTTGTTTGAGACATCTTAAAAGAGTACCATCCAGACCTCGTTTAAAAAGGGTATCTGCGACGAGAGTATAATGGGAGGATTGGAAAATAAAGTTTCTCTTTTGATTCTTTGATAAGTCAGGAGGGAGGATATTATCTTTCAGGTATGTGTAAGTTAGGTCATAGCGCGAGGAATCATGCCCAACAAGGTGACAGATAGTTTGGGAATCTGGACAATTATGTGCAGGGTAAAAAAACCCTTCCACCAGGAATTTGTAAAGCTCTTGATTTTCCTGTGTCTAAAGGAGAGAAGCAAGTGTTTCCATGGCATCTGTTGCTTTTTTGTCATTCCTTGGAATCTGCTGAAAAGTTATTTCTACAAAGTATTTCTTGACATCATCAACCATCTTCTTATAAGGCATTAACTTTTCATCCTTCATTTGATAATCGTCATTGATTTGATTGATGACAAGTTGAGAGTCTCCAAAGACTTGAAGTTGTGTAATGTTCCATTCTATAGCCATTTTGATACCTATAACCAAAGCTTCATATTTTGTTGTATTGTTGGTGCATGGAAAACTTAATTTGTATGCTTTTGGAATTGTATGACCTTGTGGTGTGATGAATAGAATGCCTCCTCCTGATCCATGTTGTGTTTTATCATTGATGCCTACTCCTGGACTAATATTCGGGTGATGTATTATAAGATATGGATCAAAACCTGAAATGTCTGCATATGACCATCTTTTGATTTGCCTTCTTTTGAAGAGTTCCAAATAGTTTTGTACTTCATGTTCTGATAGAGAATTTGTTGGATATAGATTAGTTGTACCAATAATAATTGCCTCTATTGGGTCTATCAAGATAGATGACCTCTCTTGGTTATATTTAGGTAAGGTGTCAAATCTTCCATCTTCCGGTGCCTCGAGGAGGTTTTCACCATTAGATGTGTCCTTTATTTTTACTTTTTCTCTATCTAATGTTGCCAATAAATGGTTTTCGGCATTAGACCTGATAATTTTTTCTTTATTTTCACTTTTGCGACTATGAGATTTGGCACCCACTTGACTCAAAGATACGTTAGAAAAATCCCTGGTAAAAGTTGTTGCAGGTTTGATTTTATTAAGATATAAGGATATGGCATGGTCGTTAGGAAAGGTATCAATGGTGTCATGTTTTTCATTTTCCTAGTCCATAGGTTCAAGATGGATTAAGAGTAAAGAATTCTTAGGCTGAATTGTTTCAAAGATATTAGCGGTCATGATAGAGATGTCAAAGGTTTCAATGTCTAGAACAATACTCTTGTCAGAGTGACCTCTCGCAAGTAGCTCCTGATCATCCTCGATTAAGTCCAAGTCAACCGAATGTGATTCTGATTCAAGTGAGCTAGTTCCTAACATTTTCCCTGCATACGTGTGAACTATATCAACACCTGCATCTTCTTCTTCCCTTTCAATTTGAAGTTTCCCTTGTTTATTTTTCCATGATAGCAAATATTCTTTGTTCCCTCGATCACTTAGCTGCATTTGTTTTTCCATGCTTGACAAAATTGGTGCAAATGATTGTTCCTTGGATTTTGTGCTTGAAGATGTTGCCTCTTTGTTATGTGGAACAATGACCTCTTGAGTTGGTTTTAGATTACTATAGCACTGTAATGGATTTGAGTTTGTTGAGATCGTGATTTCCTCCCCATTATATGGAAATTTTGGGCACTAATGACATGTTGATGTAATAGCTTGTATGTCGTGTATCCATGGTCTTCCCAATAGTATGTTGTATGATAAGTCCAAGTCTAGAACTTGGCATGTTGTGTCTTTCTATAAAGGTCCCACTCTGATGGGTAATATCAAAATTCCTTTAGAGAAACACTCTTCTTCATCATATGCTTTGAATGTGATTATTTTTCAGGGATCAACTGCATCTTCAGAATAACCTAGAGTACGGACAAGACTCAATGAGAAAATGTTTAAGCCAGCTCCCCCATCTATTAGGACACATTTAATAAGTGTTCTATGAATGAGGACTTCAATTTTCAAGGAAGCATTATGGGGATGCTGCAAGGAATCAATGCTTAGATATGAAGGACATGGGATTTGAACATGATCCTCTGAAATAGGTTCGACGGCCAGTATGCATATCCCTTGGGAAACTTCATCTTTGGGTGTATTGTTTGGTGATGATGCTATGGAAGATTCTTGCAAGTTTATAAGAGGTTTAGGAATATATGCCTTTGGAGAGTCAATTTGCTTATGGGGGGATGAGCCACTACTAGACATAGGTGCAGGATTTTGATCTTCCTCAGCAAAATCCTTTAGGGATCTCTTTAAGAGTTGCATAAAAGAGCCACCTTTCTTTGGAGATGTATTTGAATCCTTGTGAGGTTTTGACATAGTTGGCTTTTGATTTTGGACTTGTTTGATTTCTCTGATACGTTGGCTTGTTATGTCTTCTTCTTGTATTTTGGTTTGGTATTCCATGTTACTATGATCTTCAGCTATCTCAAAATTTTTTGTTTCTGTTTCAAGGATTCGATTGTCTAAAAGGTGTTTCAATAAGTGACCAACTGTCAATGTAGATATGATAGAGTTATATGACATGAAAAGATGATTCAAGTGTTTAAAAGTTTGCAAGTTTTTTGATCTTCTGTTTTGGAGTGCAATGATGATGATTTTGATAAAACCAAGTCCAATAGGAACAATATATCCTACGATCCGGGACAAGGATGTCCTGACCAAATGTTGTAGTTTTGTGATAAAGGATGATAGATCCTGATGAGAAACTATGTTTTGAGTGATCAGTTTATCAAAGAGGGTGATAATTCACTTTGAGATGTTTAGATCTTGAACTTGTTGAAGGCGAATACTTGAAAATATTGAGGTGTCTATTTCTAGAATCCAATATTATAGATGATAACTTGACCAAGAGAACCAAGAAGACAATCTAAGCACAGAATGATAGATAACGGGTGTTTATGCTCATTGTAAATTGACCAAGCAAATATGACAGATCTGAAAAAGACATGCAAGAAGATAACTCTGGACCAACAGAGACAGAAATTCGTACGACAATTTATATATCTCCAGATGAAAATTTAAACCAACCCATACGATAAACTAGGAGTCTCGCATGACAAAACACAAACTCGTACCAGCTTTCCCATAGAGCCATATGACAAAAGATAACACAAAATACTCTGCTAAGATGATCTCGTACAACAATTCCTATTGAACAATACGATAAACTAGAGGCCTTGTACGGCAATTCTTACTAATCCATACGATAAACAAGATGCCTCATATGACAAACACAAACTCGTACGACTTAGGACATAATAGAGACAAAAATGTTATTTGGATAGATTTTTTATCAATGAAGTTTGATGTTTTGCTTTTGTTTTCCAGTTTTAGATGTCTGATTTTCTTGTTTTGAGGATGAAGGCATAGAAAACACATGATATGATAAGTGGCCTCAAGCACAGCATGCTAAGTCCTAAGGAAGTTGGCTGAGAGAGAAAACCTTTGCTTGCAAACTTAAGTACAGACCTAATAGATAATCAGAATACAGCCGCTGAGTCTCACGCAATGGATTCTCAATGTCGTATTATCGGACTCTAAATGCTAATGGGGGCACGATATGGCAAGTGTCTTGGGAGAGTTACTATCTCTCTTGCACCAAGATTATCCCCCTTTCGGAGGTGAATTGGGTAGATTCTATCTTAGGGTTCGTAGTAAGGGTTTCTGTTTGAAATTACCCCCTGCAGTTGCAATTGAGGCCTATAGCCCTACAAGGTACGGAAACAAGAAGTAGTCACACAAGCTTGATTGAGACTGCGAGGCCCTACTAAATGTACGATATGAGAGATCTCAAAAGAGAAAACTCAAATAATCCCATCCTTTGAGACTTTAATCCCGAGAGGCTTATTTTTTAGAGTGAATCGAAAAGCTTAGGTCTAGTTGTACTCACTTGGGTCGTTCTCACAGGGTAATTACGTTTTCCCACTGTGACAGGCCCACTAAAGGTAATCAAATCTAAAACATAGAAGTGCTTCAAGGGTCGGGATTTTTGATTGTCCAAATGGACAAGAGCATACTCTCCTACCTCTTAGACAACTTCTCAAACATAGAAATCCAGATGTTCATTTACCATTAGCAAAATAAGTATGCCTAGAAAACTTAAAGAAGACACAAAGTTTGGTTGAGTTCTCTTAGGCAACCTACAAAATAGATACGTTAGTAGTCATGTTTGTTTTGATGAAATGAAGCTTTGACAAGAGTTATCTTTGACAATCATCCTGCAAAAACCAGTTAGGCTACTAGAAAATTTTACAAACAGACCAGGGTTAGCATTAGTAATAGCCAAATTGAAGCATAAAAACCCTAAAATGTAATTTGTTTTGAAAACATAGAAACAGAATTTCATACGAGTATTCTCACCTGCTCGTACGACAATTCCCACATACTCGTACGAGGGAACAAAGGAAATCGTATGAGATAGAAAGGGAACTCATACAAAATTTTGAATCAGACCTGGCCAAAAACCTGCGAGATTGAAAATTTGATGATGCTAAGAGTCCAAAAATGAGATTTTCGGCCCCATGGTGGGCACCAAAATGTCGTGCCTATGAAGTGTGATACCTGTAGCTGCAACACAAACACTCAATAGATCATTACAAGCATGGCTAGAAAATTAAAAGAAAATGAAAGATGAACCATGACAAAGTGACCTATCACCTCCTAAGAGATGCGAATTTGGATTTTCTCTCAGATCTGGATAAGCAATCCCAGTGACTTGACTACACCTAGATGAAGGATTTAAAATGATAATGATATGCAAGCTAGATGAGAGTGATCATGCTAGATTGGTCCAAGAGTATAAGTAAGCTAATTATATGCATGATTAAGCTATGATAATGATGCAATTAAGCTAGAATATAGATTACATGATTCAACAATTAAGCTAGAAAATTATCAAATTAAGCTAGATCTAAGATGAAATTAATTATAATAAAAATACTTAAGTGATATGATAGAATGGATATGCCTATAGTAACAATGCCTAAATTGATAATGAGATGGGATATCTTTTGCTCCAAAATGGGATATTTATAGGATTTCCAAGGTCGGGGGTGAGGTGGCAGGAATCAACAGTCAAGATTGAGTCTGAGGATATTAAGGGTGAAATTGGAGGAGGTTGGCGAAGAGGTTGGAGGAAGGGACACTTGTCATCTCTATGGTGACAAGTGTCAAGGAGCCTCTCATAAGAGGGCAAGTGTCCAATAGAGGAGACATGTAGCCAAAGTGCCATGTGTCTCAAGGGGAGAGTATCCACACCATAGGAGGTTAGGATAAGGAGGTTAGGATGTGCAAGATAGGATAGGGTTAGTTAAACCCAAGGTTAGGTGAAATGGGTTA
The DNA here is from genome assembly GCF_030272615.1 of Cryptomeria japonica. Lineage (NCBI taxonomy): Eukaryota > Viridiplantae > Streptophyta > Pinopsida > Cupressales > Cupressaceae > Cryptomeria > Cryptomeria japonica. The sequence continues at coordinate 663,421,501 of NC_081413.1, forward strand.
GGTTAGAGGGATGCTTAGGTTAGGTGGTTAAAATTTAGGAGACATATGGGTAATTTGAATTTGAAAATTTAAATAATAAGAAAAGACTAATTAATTTTCAACAACTCATAAATTTATTTGTTTTAATTAATTAAGGGATTAGAAAAATTAATTAAAATGGGGGGGAGGATTAATTAATTTGAATTAATTAATCAAAGGGGATTATTGAAATGAACCTATTAAATAAATCCTTAGATCTATTAATAAGTAGATGAAAGGGAGAATTTAATCAAATTTCTAATGAATTCAATTAAATTAGGAAGGGGGATTAATTAAATAATTGCTTATTTAATTAATTATCTTACGACCATTTTTAGGTGTATACAACTGACATTAGGTGATCTACCATATCAGTATTCATAAAGAGTTTTATCCTTACCTCTTTTAACCAATATCTGGTTCATAGTGTAGACAATTGTGCTGACAGCTTCTCTCTAGAAAGTCTTAGCTACACCTCCTTGTATTAGCATAGTTCTTGCATCTTCAACAACTGACCAGTAGTTCCTCTCTGCAATACTGTAGACATCTAAAAATGGTCAACGCTTGTGGAGTCATACTTTAACATTTGCGCATTGCCTTATTTTAGGGTTCTTGCATCGCATTAACAATTCTTCTATGTTGCGCACTTGGTCTTTATCATTTGCAAGCATCGAGTCCTTCTTCTACATTCCTCATTTTTATTTCTTTCGAATTAAGTCTTGTCAATAACAATCTTCAGTCATGATTTTGGTCGATCTTATCCTGTCGCATCATGGTGCGTGCTCATCTATCATCATTTTGGACATCATCTATCCTAATCGATGATAGAATTAGGGTTTTGACCTCTTGTCAATCTTTCAATCATTTTTGGCTTATTAGTAATCATTTGCGATTACCAACTTGTCAATATCGTCATTTTTGCGATCGATTCATCATCGATCCTTGTCCTTGTCAATCTCGTCATTTTGCGATCGATTCGTCATGGATCCTTGTCCTTGTCAAATATCATCATTTTTGCGATCGATTCGTCATCGATCCTTGTCCTTGCCAATTTTGTCATTTTGCAATCGATTCATCATCGATCCTTGTCCTCTTCAATCATGTCAATTGGCGCTTATCAATTTGATCTCCTTGTCAATCTTGGTCAATTTGTCATTGATTTTTGTCAACCAATTTTAATCATTTATCAATATTGGTCCTTTGTCAGTTAGAATCATGATCGAACCTACATTAATTTCTTGTTGTCTTGACCTAATTCCTTGTCCTCTTATTTCTAGGGTTTTATGATTTGTTCATTTAATCCTTTTTCTTCTTCTTTGTGGGTTAAATAAATCTATTTATTTAGTCCTAGGTCTCTTTTCATGAATTAATTAATGGATGAAAACCTATTAATTAATTCACCTAATTTCTATTTCATCTTTTTCTTCAATTTTCTAATTTTATAATTTCTCCTAATTTCTAATTTCTATTTCTATTTCAATCTTGTCATAGTTTGTCATGCATTCTGCATAGCAACTTGTCATAATTTGTCATAATTTGTCATACTCCTTGCATAGCAACTTGTCATTTGTCATAATGTTGCCATTCTTGATTTGAATTTCCTTTAAAATCTCTTCATGCTAATCTTGTCCTCTCTCCAATTTGTCTATAAATTGGATGAGTTCTTCAATCAAAGGATCAATCAATCACATTTTCGAGTAACCTTATGCTACGAATTTCATCTCTCAACAACTTGCTTTCCACTTGCAATTTTGCACTTGTAGGTGAGATCCACATCAAATTTGAAGGTGAAATAAGAACAATGGAGCCACATGAAGGAGATATTTGCATGGGTTTGCTTCAATTTCATTCAATGTGAATATCTTGTCTTTATGTCTTCATTGATTAGATTAGGATTGCTTTCATTGCAGTTTTAGGTTTTGTGATTGTCCTAATTTGTATTGTTTTGATGCCTCTCAATTTCCTGATCTACATTAGCTTATCACAAATTTTTGAATGTTTTTTGAATGTTTTTGGATTATTTCAGGACATTTTTTGAATGTTTTTGGATTATTTCAGGACATTTTTCAATTTTTTTAGTATTTGTTTTCAATTTTTATGATTTTGCCCCCAGTGTCTAGCAAGGCAAGGAATATGATAGGTGAATAAATAGGCTTTCTGAAATGATGGTGGATAGACAGAAGACAAAGGCCTTTTATTATGGAGACAATACGGATGCAATTTTCAAGGGCTATGGCATGATGGGACAAGAGATTGGATATGACAATATAAAGCAATGACATGGCATGAGGGACATGTCAAGAGGTTTTTGAAACCATGTTTAAATTTTGCGTCCTTATGTCAGATCAAGATCAAGGAATGAAAAAGAGTGTATGGATAGTGATAAGATATGGATAGGATAAGCAAGACCAAGAATGGATAAGGGACATGGACTGAAGGTCGGGGTAGGCTAAGGGATAGTGGCCGAAAGTTGCAATAAGCTAGGGAATATGGATGAAAGGTTATAATAAGAAAATGGATAAATACCAAAAGCTATGATAGACTAAAAGCTGCAAACAAGATGCATGATGCTCATGATGATCCTCAGCCTTGTCAAGATCAAAGGTGGAAAGAGGAAATGGACCTGAGGGACAATAGGATAATGGAGGGTAATGACAGGGGTTCGATAGGATAATCGAACAATGAAAGACAAAAGAATATGATAGGATAAAACCTGTCCCCAAGTACGGTATGCAAGAAGTTCATAGATTATGCATGATGCCTGTTTGCCAGGTTTTCATCATGGTACTTGCCCAAGGTGCCTGTTTGCTAGGTTTTCACCAGTGGACGAATTATTTTTGCTTTACTTTTTTTTTTTCTTTTTCTTTTTTTTTCACCTTTTTTTTTTGTATTTTGACTTTTTCAATAGAAGATGGACACATGATAGGGGATGGAAGGACTCAAGCGTCCTTTTTTTTTTTTTTTGGATAGTAGCCTTGAAAAAAAATGGACCATGACCTTTAAAAGTATGCTCAAAGACGTTGGTCGGATAAGGACATGGAAAATGAGATGAAACTAAGGCAAGGATTTATGCAAAGGATGGGATCAAAAGGATCGAAGGATGGAAAATATGCATTGGATAATGGATAGGGTATTGGAAGAATTGTGCTTGAGTGGATAGAAATGTTGGCAAGATTGACATTGGCACACACCTTGACGGGTGATGGACTGATGGAGGAAAAATGTATTTTGGATATTGAGATTTTGACGAAGGAAAGGCTATGGATTTTGGGACATAAGGGCCCAAAATGGATGAAGAATGTGGTGGAGGAATAGACTTGGAAGGTTTGGATGGAGGAATAGCAATTTTAGATGCCAATTTTGATGTTTCTTTAGGATTTTGTGCTTCAAGGAGCCGCTTAGGGATCCACATGGTTTTTGATTTTTCATGCTTTTGTGGTTCCTTGGAGTGCATTGCTTGCACAAGGGATTTAGGAACCCATATAAATTTTGACTTCTATTTTTTTTCTCAATGGCCTTTGTGGCCTTTTGGATATTTCTTTTTCTTTATAGATCAATTTGTTCTTTGTTTTGACATGTCAATTATATTGGACATGTTGATCCTTGAATACATGTGGATTGCTAGACTTATGACTTTTATACTTGGCATCCAAATTGCTTGGAGGGGGAAAGGAATGCATGGATGGATATGAATGAAATGGAGTTATTTTGGATTGATGAAATTTACTCAAGGATGTATGCCTTTTCTGACCTTGCATAGAGGAGGAAGGGATATAAGGACCTAAGATGGATGGAAGGTATGATGGGGAAGGAATATGTTTTGATTTTGATGGAGAAATACCAACGTCTTGAGAGTGAGTTGTGTAGACATGACCCTAAAGATCTTCTTTGACATGAAGGGATTCTTGCTTATGGAGATCTATTCCTTTGCCTTTATGAATATCTTGACTTGTAGGATACTCTTTTCTTTGGGAAGAAGACACGAGTCCATTATGAGGTGGATATGATATGAGAGAAATAATGAGATCTTGAAGTGGATCAGATTGCACCAAAGTGGAAGAACCCATTATGCATGTCGAGGGTTCATGAAAATCTTGCACTGACACATTAGAATCATGAGGGGGATTAGGACCATGAGGGGGACTAGGATTGTGTAGTGGACATGGTTCAATGATAGGCTCTTCAAAAGATGGAATGGGAGAAATAATGGGATCATCAAAAGAAATGAGATCTTGGAGTGTATATGGAGCATTAAGACAAGGAGATGGAGGAACAAAAGGATCTTGTGGAGGATTTAAAGGAATAATTTGATCTTGACAAGGAGGAAGATCATTGGAATCCTCTTTAAAGGTGCTTTTCTCTTGACTTTTAATGGGATCATCGGAAAGGAGGGAAGGGATATCTTGATCTATCTTAGGAAGTGGAATGCCAATGGGATTTGAAAGGATATTGTGTTCTTGGATAGAATTGACAAGAATAATGGAATCATTGCGAGTGTCTGGGGAAATGGGATCCTGGTCAACAATTGGATGGGATGATAAGGTTTCAGGATCTTGATCTTGATCTATTTCAAGACACGTTTCTTCGTGCTCTAAATTATCCTCTTGACATGGGGTTGGACTTTGGATATGCATGAGGGATTCTAACAAGGAATCAATGTTTTGGCATGAAGGAAATGCACTTTGAACATTTGTGATGGATTTTGGCAAGGAATCAATGCTTGAACATGAGGAAGAAGGACTTCGAATGGGGTACTCTAAAAAAGGTAATGGCAATAAAGTGCATGGTGGCATTGCGTCTTGTATTTCTGAAACATGACAAGGATGTGCATCATGAATTGGATTATCTTGGCAATCAATTATGGATAGCCCTTGGATAATTTCATCCTTGGGTGTATTGTTTGATGAGGACAATATGGAAGGTTCTTGTGAAACTTCTAAAGGTGTAGGGATAGATGCCACTGGAGAGTCAATTTGTTTGTGGGGGGATGAGGCATTGCTAGACATAATTGTATTATCTTGATCTTCCTCAAAGAACTCACTTGGTAGTTTCCTTAAGATCCTTGCAATAAGGCCACCTTTCTTTTGAGGTTTTGACATAGTTGTATCTGGAATTTGAACTTGTTTGGCAAGGAGTTGGTTCTGGTCTAATGTCATGTTTTGATTTTGAACTAGATGTTGATCAAATTGGTTTTACATGTTCAAAATTTGGCTTGGTGCATGCTGCAACCTTTGTTTTTGAATGTTTGGTTGTAGTTGTTGACATTGATATTTTGATTGAACTTGTTGATATTCCACCATTGGTTGAACTATTTGTGGACATTGTATAGTTGGTTGGACATATTGTTGAAATTGGACCATTGGTTGTGTTGGTTGTATATGTTGGGACTATTGAACAATTGGTTGTGATGGTTGAAAATGTGGGAACTGTTGAACAATTGGCTGTGATGGTTGAAAATGTGGTTGATTATGAAAATGTGATTGATTCTGAAAATGTGATTGATTCCTTTGATTGAAGAAACTCATCCAATTTATAGACAAATTGGAGAGAGGACAAGATTAGCATGGAGAGATTTGAAAGGAAATTCAAATCAAGAATGGCAACATTATGACAAATGACAAGTTGCTATGCAAGGAGTATGACAAATTATGACAAGTTGCTATGCAAAATGCATGACAAACTATGACAAGATTGAAATAGAAATAGAAATTAGAAATTAGGAGAATTAGTAAATTAGAAAATTGAGGAAAAAGATGAAATAGAAATTAGGTGAATTAATTAATAGGTTTTTATCCATTAATTAATTCATGAAAGAGACCTAGGACTAAATAAATAGATGAAAAATAAATGAAAAATCATCACCAATGTCTCTTTCTTGGTGATGATTTTTCATTTATTTCTTTTAACCAATATCTGGTTCATAGTGTAGACAGTTGTGCTAACAGCTTCTCTCTAGAAAGTCTTAGCTACACCTCCTTGTATTAGCATAGTTCTTGCATCTTCAACAGCTGACCAGTAGTTCCTCTCTGCAATACCATTCTGCTATGGTGTCCTAGGTGCAGAATTTTGCCTCTTAATTCCATTGTCTTCACAATATTTAGTGAATTCCTCTGAAGTAAATTCACCACCTTGATCAGGTCTTATGCACTTTATCTTCTTTCCACTTTCCTTTTCAGTTGTGGCCCTGAATGCCTTAAACTTTCTAAAGGCTTTTGTTTTGTCCTTCAAGAATGTGACCCACATCATTCTTGAGCAATCATCAGTGAAGATCATAAAATACCGATCACCTTGAATACTCCTAGTCCTTATTGGTCCACAGAGGTCTGTATGAAACAAATCTAGCAAATGTTCTACTGAGAAAGATTTTCTCTTAAAAGTTGAGGATGTCATCTTCCCTAACTGACATTCCTTACACAAATAATTCACCGGTTTGTCCAATTGAGGCAAACCTCTTATCGATTCGGACTTACTGACTTTTACAATGTTATCAAAATTTACATAACAAAATCTTTGATGCCAAAGCCAACTATATTCTACTTTAGCAATTGAACAATTGTTGACTTTAGAATTTAGGTGAAACAAGTTACCTTTTGTCTATTTTCCGGTTGCAATTAGTTCACCTTTGCTTCCATAGATTTTACTCATTACATTCTTGAATTCCAGTGGACAGCCTATGTCATTGACTTGAGCAACACTCAAAATATTGTGTTTCAATCCTTCAACCCAGTAGACATCATATGTACTGCTCTTTCCATTAAGAGAGATGGTTCCCTTTCCTTTTACCATGCAGGGTGAGTCATTTCCAAATCTCACAACACCTACATCAAATTCTTTCAAAGTAAGAAACTTACTCTAGTCACCAGCCATATGGTGTGAACAACCACTGTCTATAATCCAATCATCAAAACTATCCATGCAAGAGATTAATACCTTTTGATCTAATGTCTCCTCTTTAATGGCAACAAAGACAATGTCCTCATTTGCATCTCCCTCAGATTCCTCATCTATGATTCCTCCATCAACTATAATGAGACAATCTCTTTTACCTTTGCCTTTGTACTTCTTATACTTCTCAAGTTTATGCTCATTGCCTCCATTTGGATAGTTAGCTGCAATATGTCTAATCTGGTTACATGCAAAATACTTCAAAGGTAATTTACCTTTGTACTTACCAGTACCTTTGGGTAACCACTTGGCCAACAATGCTTCAAGCTCAATCAGACTGTCTCCACCATCAACTTCTCTATTGGATCTAGACTCATGACTGTGACTAGCTTCTCTACATTTCCTTACCGATGGGCTAGAAACTGAAGCTCTAAATGCAGATTTTGATTTTTGAACACTTTCATCATAACCATTTAATTCAAATTCAGTTAGTTTACCAATGATGGATTCAAGAGTTACCTTTATTTTATCAATAGACTTGAGTTCCTAAATAGCTGCAACTCGGATAGCGTAGACTAGTAGAAGGGTTCTCAACACCTTGCTAACCACTGTGGTATCCTCTACTTTACCACTAGCACTTTTGATCTCACCGACTATCTCCTTGATCCTCTAACCATACAGTTGAATATTCTCACCTTCAACCATCTGCAAGTCATCAAATTTACCTCTCAGACTCTCCTCTTTAACAATCTTCACATGCTCATCACCGATATAGATATTCTCAAGTTTCTTCCACACTTCATAAGTAGTCTCAAAACCATGGACATCAACATAATCTGAATCAGGTAAGGAACTGATAATAGCCTCCAATGCTTGATTATTCTCAAGTTGCTCCTTCTTTTGATCATCTGACAAGATCCCACTAGGCAAGCTATATTTGGTAACAACATGTTCCCAATATTGACTTCCTAAGCTTTTGATATAGATCTTCATCCTATCACTCCAGATTATGTAGTTTTCCCTATTGAACTTCAGACCTTCTTTCTTCATCATTTTCTTCTAGATTTTTACCTCAAGTTGTTAGGCATAGACACAAGAGAACCTGAAATGATTTGAAACCAATTGATGATATGATGAATCAATAATGATCTAGTCAACTACTGAGAGGGGGGGGTGAATCAGTAGATAGAAAACAAACTAAACTTTCACTATACTTTAACCCAACTCATAAATCAATCATTGAACTAACCAATTTAAACATTGTACTATAAAGTGCAACTACACTGTCAAGTCTACCAGTTGACTAGAATACCAATATAACAGTGTAACAGATCTGAAACTCTCAAACCATTTAACCAAAACATCAAACCACTTTACCAACATTAGTAATAGCACATTTTAGATCACTTTTGGTCATCTTAACACATCTAAGTGGCTTTACCAGTTAAATAGATTAACCATATCAAAACAGAACCACAAAAACCATTCACCACTTGACACAATGATTTTTGACATGGAACCCAAATGGGAAAAACAACGGTGGGGGTGAATACCCACAAGTATTCTGAACTCTTCTGAAGTTTGCCCTATTAGGAGCCAAGCCTTGTTAGAAGCTTTATAAAAATGTCATGTTAGGAATAGATCCGGTTAAGGACCACCCGGTTAAGGGATTGACTACAATACCCTATTCAAAGTAACCTCGATGGAGGATTTCAAATCCAACCTAATGGATCACCTGGTTAGAGGATTTAGATAGCACCAAGCCTGTTAAAGCTTACCCAGTTAAGGGATTTAACTGTTGTAATTTTTAGAGAACAACAGGGTCTTTATTGATCTGGTAATAACACTACTCTGTTTGATCGGATCCTTTTTATGCTCCTATTTGCCTTTACACATTTTGCAGATACTTCTTCTGGTTTGGCAATCAATCACACTGAAACTTAACCAAAATTTCCAACTCTACTACAAAACAACTCATCAACCTTATAATAAAAACAATAGGTCGGTAACACATCACAAAACCCAAGATCTCATAAAGATTACAAACAAATCAATTCAAACATAACTATTAGATTACATAGAAATCATCTGCACATTATTTTAGACAACCTCAATTGCTCCTGGATCACCACATATTGGATCATGTAACTCATCACATGATTTACACTTCATGCAATGCACTCGCTCATTCCCAAGATAAAACAGTTATCTCTACACGCCAAAACCACTTTGAAACTCGTCATGTGCATCATGCATACATGGCATAAGCATCTCTGATAACCATTTGATCATAGATCAACACAATCGATTCACCAAGCTCCATCAGTTAGGGTTAGGCATATCAACAAGTTAGGGTTACCAGTTGATCTCTCTGCTTCAATAGTAATACCGGTTTCCTTCACTGCTCAACTATCGGTTGCATTACTGCATCACTACCGGTTGCAATACAACTCTATTACTGGTTACAATTGACATTAATGACAACACTTATACTTCATTAATACAATTTACATGCAATGCCAACATTTCAGTGAGAAATTGAATGATGCCCGGAAGAGATATTCAATGTATGTTCAGGATTTTTATGCCATAATTCAAGCCTTAAAGAAATGGAGACACTACTTGTTGCCTAAGGATTTTGTGTTGTATACAGAACATCAAGATTTGCAGTATTTGAATAGTCAGAGTAAGTTGAATCAGAGACATATGAGATGGGTAGAATTCTTCCAGAGTTACACCTTTGTGTTGAAGCATAGAATTGGGAAATCTAACAAAGTTGTTAACGCATTGAGTAGGAGAAGGAATTTGCTAACAGAGTTAGAGTGACAATATTAGGTTTTGAAGATTTGAAGGCCTTGTATGATGAAGACCCAGATTTCGCAGAACCTCGGAAAGCATGTAGAGAACCGATTATGGTTTATATGAGAAAATGGTTGGATTGTTTCATTCAGGATGGTATGTTATTCGGGGGAGTTCATTTGTGCATACCTAAGAGTTCCATGAGAGAGAACCTGATAAAAGAGAAACAAAGTGGAAGTTTAGGTGGACACTTTGGCATCGACAAAATAGTTGCATTGGTGAGTGAGCAGTACTTTTGACCCTGGATTCATAAGGATGTTAAGAGATATGTGCAGAGTTGTAGAGTTTGTCAAATTGCAAAAGGTAGTAGTCAGAATGTGGGATTGTATAAACCTTTGATAGTACCAGTAAGACCTTGGGAGGATATAAGCATGGATTTTGTACTTGGATTGCCTAAGACACTGAGAGGTAATGATTCTATATTTGTGGTAGTGGATAGATTTTCTAAGATGACTCATTTCATACCTTGTAAGAAAGACATCAGATGCATTACATGTAGCAGACCTATTTTTCAAGGAAGTGGTGAGATTGCATGGATTACCTAAGAGAATAGTTTTAGACAGAGACACTAAGTTTGTTGGCTATTTTTAGAGAACACTCTGGAAGAAGATGAAGGTAGATTTGAAGTTTAGTTCTACTTTTCATCCATATACTAATGGACAGACAGAAGTTGTTAACCGAAGTTTGGGAAACTTGTTGAGATGTTTAGTGGGAGATAAAACCGGAAGTTGGGATTTTATCCTTGCATAAGAAGAGTTTGCCTACAACAATTCATTAAATAGAAGCACCAGAAAAACACCTTTTGAGATTGTTACTGGACTGCATCCTAGAGGAATAGCAGAATTGAGAGACATTAGCAGTGAAGTTTGGAAGAGTTCAGAAGCAGAAGATTTTGCAGATTGCATGGCCGCATTGCATATTCAAGTTAAGCAGCATTTGGAAGACATGAACAACAAATATAAGGAGAAGGTAGATGAGAAGAGGAGACATAAAGAATTTGAAGTTGGTGATGAAGTGATGGTATATCTGAGAAGAGAGATTATCAATTGGAACTTATAATAAGTTGTAGATGAAGATGTTTGGACCCTGTAATATTTTGAGGAAGTTTAGTTCTAGAAATGCATATGAAGTGGAGCTACTGGATAGTCTAAGTATTTCACCTATATTCAACATTGCAGATCTTCATGAGTACCATGAACTAGAATTTAGTGAGGACAGTGTTGCAAACCTTGAGAAACAATTTCCCCAGAAGGAACCTGATCAGATTGAAGAGATTTTGGATTGTAGGATTGGGCGTAGTACCTAGAACAGTCAGTACAAATAATATCTTGTGAAGTGGAAAAGCAGACCAGTTGAAGATTCATCTTGGATTTCTCATGTAGAGGTAGACCACCTTGGTTTCCCTCTAACCCCAGCAAAGTGATAGGCTCACTTTTTTTTATTAACCCCGGATGTCTGATGTAGGAGCATCCCTGGTTCATAGCAATCTTGCATCAACCAAAAACATTTTCTTTTATGTTTTGTTTTATGTTTGCAGTTTCAGTTTTCCTTTTTGTGTCTTGGTTTTGGCTCACTGGATCTTGTGGAGTTGGGTTATACTTCAAGCCTTGATCATCTTTCTTTCTTTCAGACTGCATCTCATTTGGATCACTTACTAGCAAGATATCGCTACTGGTTTCCATGACAGTTTCTTGTTACCGGTTGTTCCTTTGTTATCGGTTGCCTTATTCTGGTGATCTACTGGAACCCATTCCAAAGCTTGTGAAGCCTTGAGTATTGATTTTGATGTTCCTTGGCATGTGACCGACCTTTTTACGTGATCTACATTTCATCCTTTGGATTTTTTGGAGGAATCTCTTGGCAAAGGCCAACCTTGTTCATTTTTGCATGTTAGGTCTTGTTCTTTGGGTTTTGATCCCTTTTGGGCCGACTAGATCCTTTGGATCGATATATATATTTGTAATCATGCTTTAGAATGTAATCAATTAGAATCAATCAAATTATCAGATAGATAGTCTGTGTTTAGAAGATAGATCTTTCGATTCAAGGTCCCGATTGTGACCTATTCTACCAGGCCTGCATGTCGGTATGTTGTAACCTGGTTGTCACCGGTTGGATGTAACCGAATTTCATTCAATAAAAAACTATCTATTATGCATTGCCTCCATCATATCTATGTGTTTTCATTGTGTTTACTCTTGCTATCCAGTTTGGATTGATCTCTTAAGGTCCCTCCTCACCGGTGACTACTTCATCTCCTATTGCTTTCCTACATCTTCAAAAGCCCCCAATTGATGAAAGAATGCTTGATGAATGCTTGATAGATGTTATTGAATGTTGTTGAAGACTCCAAAAGACCTTCTCTTTTACTTCATAAAAGGCTCCTTGTGATTGCTATCTCTTTGCCAAAACTTTCAGGCCTTCAAATGAAGAAAGAGAGCTCTTATGTATGAAACCCTAGATCTTAATTTAATCTTTAGGTTGACCTAGGATTTGAATTTTCCTCCAATTTCTTGGGGTTAAGCATTATAATATCATAGAATTATGCTCCTAAAATTTCTGGGAAAATGTCAAGGACGGTGCATAACTTACGGTCTAACAAACTTTTCACCAAATTTTTCAGGGTCGTTAGATACGATGATATTAGAGTGAATCCCAAAGTTATAGCTCATTTTGAGATGTTTTGATATGTGAAATCGAGCCTTAAAGGTCAAAATAAGACATAATTAGGGTATATAATTTAATGATTTATAGGAGGAATAAAATGAAAAGGGCACACTTAAAGAAAAAGGGACCAACGTTATAATGTATGAAGTGATGAAATATAAATTTATATTTAATTAAATTAATTAATTAAATGCTTAAAGGGAATTAGAAATGCAAGATGCAAACACACTAAGGCGGATGCTAAACCAAGCGTGGAATTGTACCACCCTAGCAAGGGTGTAAATTTATGACATTAAATTTAGCACCCACTTTAACGATGATATGACACTACCTGCATATGCAAGCTAAAGTAAAGAAAAGTAAATATTATTTGAAAAAGGATATATCCATAAGTTGTCGGACGAAGCCCCCAGCGGTATCTGCAGTACACAGTTAGGAACCACACCCTACAAAATCACGTGTTAGATCACAAAATAACCTAATGCTTACTAAGGAAGGTGATGAAATTCATGGGTAGCTATATTACCCCCCTGTTTTGGCTTGCTTACTAGTGAAGTGAAACAAGGTATCATGTTTACCACAACGAATTGTGATAAAGACCTTGATGAGAAATGTTTCACCAAAAGGCTTGATTATACATCAAAGCACTTTATGGAACAAATGTGGAGCAAGAGAGAAAACTCAAGATCCTAACGCCTTTGACAGCACAAAAATTGGAGCTCCCTAGCTCAAGTTATGATAGATTAAGTGAAAATAACTAAATTAGGGTTTTTTACTTAAAATTAGAAAAAGTGAAAAAGTACTTACCTCATAAGTATGAAAGTGACACCTTCATTTGTCACTTTTTGACATTTTGTACTATTCATTATAGAGGAGCCCATGTGATAACTATTGTGCCTCGACATCGACCCAAGTGACCTACGCGGATGGAGATCCTGCACCAGGTCGTGCTCACCGATAGTCCGCTCAATGAGGTGAATTGACCTTTCATTGACTTTGTGTTGACTTTGATTTTTAGAATGATGATGTCATCATCCTTGATTGTGTGCATGCCCCTTGTATGGGCACCATGGCCCCCATAGGGCGCCCTGGTCCTCCCAGGGTGCCATGGTCCAATAGGGGCGCCCTGGTCCTCCCGAGGCGCCATGGTCCTCCCGGGGCACCCTGGTCCTCCCGAGGTGCCATGGTCCTAGAGGGGTGCCTTGGTCCTCCTAGAATGCGCTAGTCCCTTCTCAGGATGACCAAGGGTTGCGTGGGATCAAGCAGTTGATGTTAAGAGTAGATAGGATGATGTTTTTTATTATATGATGATGATTGATGAGAGATTACTGATGATTGGATTGTTTCATTTTCCAGATTCTCCCCTACATGCGAGAGCATACAGGTGGCCATACATTTCACAATCTTCAAAGTTATATTCTATGTCTTTCTCCAATGGATAGAGAGCTACTACATGTATCAGGAATATGGTATGTGATGATCATGCCATCCATCAAATTCCATCCCGCGATATTGATGGTATTGATGGAGAGATGGGATGCAGATACTTCTACCTTTCTCCTACCGGTGGGAGAAATGATGGCCACCTTAGAGGATGTTTACCGCATACTTTGTCTACCTATCAAAGGAGAGATGATGAGGTATTGATTCGATCACACTGCTATCGACTACAGGAAGGAGCAGATATATTGTGTTTGGAGAGAGATGCCCAGTGAGATGAGAGGTTGCATCATGATCAGTTGGATTATACATCCCACGGGCGAGGTACCATTAGTGAGACGGATTATGATAGCTACCATAGCATTATTCATGTTCCCTAATGGGTACGGCTCACATATATATGGAGGTCTCACTTATGTAGTGAGAGCGATGGAGATACATAGGAGGGTATTCTCCTGGGGTCGGAGCATGCTAGCCCGTCTCTATCATGACCTAGGAGACTACATGTTTGGATAGAAATGCAGCTTGATGACCTGCACACTACTACAAATATGGATACTCAAGCACATCACATGCACTAGACCAGCTGGGGTTCCCATTGATTTGGTTCTTGAGCAGCCTAGGGTGTTCACGTATCCCCTTATTCATGAGTGGCAGTTTGGAGACTTGCTTTATTGTAGGGTTACCTTTGATAGAGTGATAATGGATGTGATCACATGGAGTCCCTACCTCAAGATGCACATGTGGGCAGGTATGCATAGGAAATTGGTTTTCATGCAAAGAAACCATCTTCTAGAGGGATGGTATAGCCACATTGTAGTCCCATTCTACTTCAACCAAGTCTAGTAGCAGTTTGGGTTTGAGCAGTGTATCCCTACAGATTTGCCCATTTATATCTGGCACTCACGTGTGAACCCTAGGCCAAGAGCTATTTCAATGCCTACTAGTGATGAGAGTGATATGACAGATTTAGATGGGTCAGACTAGGATGCTGCAACCGGCTATACTAATGATGTGGGCGCACACCAGTAGTACGTCACATGGTGGGGTAGGGTATACCCTGGAGCCATCTTTCTTGCAGACTTCCCTAGAGGGAACCATCACCATGGAGACATGTGGGTGGTGAGGATGAGTTTGATACATTTGAGGACCTAGGTGAGGCAAACTCGGATGATTAGCAGGATGATGCAAGAGACCAGGATGTTGGTGGTGATGAAGATGATCCTAATGTAGGAGAGGGATATCAGGATGGTGATGATGAGGAGGATGGAGAGGAGGAGGATGAGGATGAGGAGGATGAGGAGGACGAGTCAGATGCAGTTCCACATCACTCTGGATATGACACCATAGCCCTAGATCCATTGATCGTACCATCTTGAGGAGAGAAGGACCCTGTAAGGGGTCCTAATTCCAATCCTCACCATCCCATGCCTACCATACAGAGACATTATAAGTGTAGAGAGCTCAGTGGTTCCCAGTCATAAGAGGTCTCTTTTCATGACCCTAATAGCGGGAGGGAGATCCAAGTAAGGTGTTTTATGATTGCTTAATTTGTGCATTTAAGTATTTAGATTTGATGATATAGAATGTTACTGATGAAAAATGTCTTCTCATCTCTGCAGTTGGCATTCAAGAGTGGCGCTCCCTCATCTAGAATACAGTGATAGATATCATCACCACCATACACATTCCTATCTCCTCATAGATAATACATAGACCTCAGAGGAGTGTTGGGAGGCATGAGGACCTGTTCACCCCCTTTCGAGTGGAGATAGAGGTTAGGGGAGAGAGGGAGAATAGTTTGCTAGAGAGATTGCAGTGGACAGAGCGTGATCTAGTAGCAGCACAGGCAAAGGCAACCATGTATTGCGGGATCATGATGGATAGGGAGCATAGGATCTCCTCACAAATTCACTCACATTCTTGATAATGATACACACCCATGGGTCCACCCCCATGACCAGATCAGGAGGGGAAAGGCAATCACAAGCCTCTAGCTCCTAGCCCTAGAGATAGGAGATGATTATGTTGTAGTATGGGTTACCTTTTGATATACAGTGATGCATATGTTGTTACACTCATTGATATATATTTATATATGCTTATGGTTTTATCTCAAACATGTTATTTTAATTCTCAAAATAATGTATGCATTGCTTTGATTAAAAGTATCATATTTGGTAATGAACATGTATGTGTAATTTAATTTTCATCTGATTGATTTCTTAATGCTTCATGATTAAATTGATACATGTGTGATTTAATTAAATAACTAAGTATTTAATTAAATACTACCCTGGTGATATAGAAGAAAATGTGTTAAGTTTAAGAACTATATGACTAATGTGATTTAATTAACTCTAATTTAAATATAACATGATATAATCCTATTTAACACATAAGAAATTGTATAACATGCTAGCACATATAAAATGTAAATCTATTATAATTTACATAAATGAATCCAAGACAAACCATAAAGTGAAGAAACATTTTTGTAGAGAATGAAGCAATGTAGACTAAACAATACAATATCATTTAATACTACATACTTTTAAAAAGATATGCTAACATATTATCCAATTTGAAGAAAGAAAAGGCATAGGGAGAGAGAATAAGCTAGAGAGAGAGAGAGAAGAGATTAAAAATAGTATCTACAAAGGTGCATAGCATTTATAGGTTCTTTGAGAGGTGTACCTTCCACATCTGCTATCTTGTAAGCACTTGATCCATAGACTTCGACAAAGATGTATGGTCCAAGCCAATTAGGACTAAATTTTTCTTTTTCCTTGGGTAAGGCATTTACAATGCTCTGATTCTTGTAAAGTACTAAATCACCTACTGAGAAAGAATGTTAAATGACTTTATCATTGTAACTTTGTTTTTGATTAAGTAAAAATAGGTTTTAAGGGACCCGAAACTCGATTACATTCAAAAGATATCCAAAAAGGAAACAAAACAAGACAGCTACAAAAGACCAGTAAAAAAACCAATAGCAGAGAAAGGGACAGCAAGAGGCCAGCAAGAAATTGGCCCCAAGCCTAGCATTACAAGTTAATTAAAAACTCTTCATAGTTTCCTCAGCATTCTATACCAAGAGCATCATCACCTTGGCCGCTTCCCTCGGGTCATTGTTTTCCTATCCCAACTAGCTCTCTTTCATTTTGGTGTCCTTCCCAATAGTGGTCTGCCTAGTTCTGCGTCTAGGGTTCTGGTGGGTGGGGCTGGAGGTTGGAGCATCTTCTATAATTACCCAGTTCTTATCCTGGTTTTTCTTTTCCAAATGATCCACCAAAGTGTTCATATTCTGGGAAGAAACTTTAAGGACCTGGAGGCTGTGGTTCATGAGGCTTTTCAAAGCCTTCTCATTATGAGCGATCTGGGTGTTGATGTGGTCTTTGTCCTCCTCCACCTACTCTTTCAGAGTTATAATAACATCCTCCAAATGTTTTAGGTCCCCTTTGATCAGATCTTTCTCCAACCAGTCCTCCATCTCCATTTCCTCCTCAGCTTCACTGTTTTCCATATCCTCATTCTATTTCCCAGAGTCAAAATTCTTAATCAGCTTATTAATCTTATCTTCCAACTCCCTTTGCTTACCTTACATACTAGTGATGTTTTCAACAACCCATTTCTGGAAATTGAAGGATTCCAGAGTGCATTTACGGGCGTTGTCCAAGATGGTGTTCGCAGAGTCCTTTCCCTATTGAGTCTCCTTAGAGTTAGGGTTGTCATACTCCTTAGGATTCAGAGCAGCATTCTCACTTTCCGAGCCCTTAGGGTTAGAGTGAGGGTTTTTATAATTACCCCCTTCCTCCCCTTCACCATAGTTCTCATCCTTATTTTTCTCCATTTCAGTATTAGTGTCCTTATCCTTTTCCTCTTCTTCATCACAATACACCTCCTTTTCCTCATGCTTTGTTTCAGCTTTCCTTTTTTTGTGGGTAGGGGTGTTGGGCTGATCCCCATTCGAGTCAAAGTCTTTGTAGCTCTCAGAGATATGAGTGCTAATGATCAATGGGTCATCCTTGGTTTCCCTAACCTTATCCTTTAGATGTTCATATATTAGTAGTATGAGCCCCTAGTGGGCTAAAGGGTAAGAGTTAGGCTTTTTAGCATGGTCTGCAAGGCTCTCATTTAGAGAAGATGCTAAATAGAAGGGCAAGGATATTTTAGCCCCATGATGAAAATGGTTCAAAATAGCAAAATAATAGTTATAAATTTTTGTAAATCTGCCATCCACAGTCAAATACTCCATTAAAACCCTTAGAAGTTTTTCCAGAAAGGCTTTACCTGCTGGGTGTAGTAGGAGATGTTGTCCTTCTTCACAAGCTTGCCCTTCTCATCCTCTGACTTTGGGAAGTTTTTGAAAGCTTCAACTGCATACTTCTAATCCTTGTAGAATTTAGTCCCCTCCATCTGGAGACTCGTGACCTCTGCAACCATGTTTTCATCGATTTGCCAAATCTCCCCAAACAGGGTGACTCTGTTGTTACTCCAACTTTTAGCAAAACCATAAGACACAGAATTTATTCTTCCATGAAGCTTTTCCATATAGTCAGTGAAGCCATATCTATGGAGCCTTCTCCAAACCTTTCGTTCACTCTTCCAATCTTCACATCCTGGAGGCTTGTTCCTGTTTAGGTTACCACCCATTTTGAGCTCCAAGTAAAGATACCCACTGCTGCAGTTCACAATCCGCAGATAAGACTCTGAAAACTTGTTATTTCTGAAATTCTCATGTAAAGTCTCTTTCATTATTTTGAAATTTCTTCTTATGGCCACACAAACCCAGTGGTTATTACTATAATCTTTCGCACACATATGATCTTAGAAATGATGCCAAAAAACACTCATAATCTGACAGTTTATTAGCCCCCAAAATCTATCTTTGGAAATCGTTCCCTAGAAAGTAATCATGAGATTAACTTGACCCATTGATGCAATAAAAGTATAATTGCTCTTTAACCTCCCTTTTAATGTGAGTTTCTCCAATGTATTTGACATCCTTCTCCAAATTGATCCCTTCATTGGCTAGGATATCTGCAACCTTATTGCCTTCTCTAAAGGTATGAGTTATACTAATGCTAATATAGTTATTTAAAAGATATTTAGCACTTTTAATTAAATTGATAATATTCTAGGAAATAGAACTTGTACCTTTGAGGGCTTGTATGATGTTTAAAGAGTCCCCTTCGAGCCAAAATTTTTTGAATTTGAATTCCTGAGCTAGCTGGAGGCTCTTTAGCATTGCCAAAGCTTCAGCCACATGGTTATTTTGGATCCCAAAAGGAGAAGCAAAAGTAGCAATGCAAATTCCTTAAGCATTTCTAATAATTCCTCCACCACCAGCCTTTCCAAGGTTCCCTTTAGCCACCCCATCAAAATTAACCTTTATCAAGTCATATTCAGGAAAACGCCAGACAGTGTTATCTCTCCTATTCTTATTTTCCAATCTGTAGACCTTATGCATTAGGTTCCATTCAGTGAGGATGTATCTTTTCATATCATTCATATTAGTAACAGACCATTGTTGATTATTCTTGTGAGGAATATTGATGTTCTCCTTTATAGCCCTGCAGATTTTTTCAAAGACCACCTCAGTATTACACTTAGCTTCCCTAAATATCCTATTATTTCTTTCTTTCCAAATGCCCCAGCAAGTCATGGGGAGGGTCAAAGACCAAAGGTTCTTGATAATTTGGCATTTGGTTGGAAAATTCCATTGCTAGATAATATCCTTGATACTCTTGTTCATAACCAAATAAATTTTCCATTTTTCCCACATTTTGCACCAAATATCCCAGGTAAAAGAGCAGTGAAAAAAGAGATGATCAACCGATTCCCCCTCCTTCTGGCATAGCTCACATCTATTAGGGAATTTGAAACCTCTTCGGATTAAATTGTCAAGAGTAAGGGTACTATTATGAGAAGCAAGCCAAAAGAATATGTTGACTTTAGGGATCAAAATGTTGTTCCAAACTTTACTCGAAATGGGATTGTTGGTTTGAGAAAAGGTGTTTTTATAGGCGGAGGCAACCGTAAATTCACCTTTAGGATCATTTTTCCAGAGGAATACATCATCATAGTCTTTGTTAGGGGAAAAGGACAACAACTCCTTTTGGAGAGAGGAAAATCCAAAATGAATGTCATCAAGCCTAACCCACTTGTCCTCCTTCCAGTAGTCACACACCATAGGCCCAAACCTCCTTTTACACTCCTCAATAATTTGACTGTTGTTTTGAT
Organism: Cryptomeria japonica; assembly: GCF_030272615.1. Taxonomy (NCBI): domain Eukaryota; kingdom Viridiplantae; phylum Streptophyta; class Pinopsida; order Cupressales; family Cupressaceae; genus Cryptomeria; species Cryptomeria japonica. Next base: position 663,441,616 of record NC_081413.1, read on the forward strand.
TATAAAGAGCTTTATTCTTCATCTAGGGGTCTTCCCAAAACCTTATTCTGTCACCTTTTCCAAGGACCCATCTAGCCCCAGCTTTTGCCACTTTTATGGATTTAGTAATGCTATTCCAAATGAAGGATCCAACAGGGATGTCTTCAGTTAAGGACCCCTTGGATAGGCTGATTCTAAATGTATTTGTCAAACCAAATTTGATTCCAATCTTTCTTAGTATCATAGGCTCTCCATAATTGTTTAGCAAGAAGAGCTTTGTTAAAGGTTTTTAGAGCTTTAATCCCCAACCCCCCTTTGTTCTTTGGTCTACATACTTTGTCCCAAGCAACCAAGGATATTCTCTTTTTTTCTTCCACTCCTAACCATAAAAATCTCTTCTGGATTCTTTCCATTACTTCAGCAAATTTAGTCGGGATACCAAATAGGGTGAGGGCATAAACAGAGAGATTTTGAAGAGTAGCTTGAAGGAGCTGCAGTTTCCTAGCCTGAGATAACATTGAGCCTTTCCATCTAGTAAGTCTTTTATTGAATTTGTCAATAAGCATATTCCAAAAAGAATTTGGGGGAGCTAAACCCAAGGGAAGACCTAGATAGGTGGAAGGGAGCATTTCCACTTTGCACCCAATAATTTTAGCAATTTTATGTTGTCTTATGACCAGAGTATTCAGGAAGTAAATAGTCGATTTGTTCCAATTGACTTGCTGACCAGTCCCAAAGCATAGGAGTTAAGAGCAGTTTTGAAGGCATCAGCCTCCTTGACAGAAGAATATCCCATGAGGATAGTGTCATCAACAAATTGTTGATGAGAGCAAAAGACATTGGTGGAGGAAGGTTGAAGACCTTTGATAGTTTTGTTTTGTTTCAAATTGTGAATCAATTTGCTCATACTTTCAGCCAAAATGGTAAAAAGGATAGCAGATATGGGATCTCCTTGTCTGAGCCCTCTTGAAGTTTTAAAAAAATTGGTAGGAGATCCATTAATCAGAATAGAGAACATATGAGTGGTGATCAACTCTCTGATTATTTTGGTTACCTTTTCATCAAAACAAAAAGCCCCCATGATTTTGAAGAGAACATCCCACTCCACTCTATCATAAGCCTTCGCCAAATCCAATTTTATCAAGAAACCTTCTTTTTTAGCAGCACTGAGGGAATGAATGTTCTCATGAACAAGAATAATTGAGTCCAGGAACAAAACCTTTCTGCTCCTCAGAGATGATGAAGGGAAGCACCACCAAAATTCTAGTGGTCATAACTTTGGATATGATTTTGTAGAAAGAGTTACATAGGCTAATTGGCCTAAAATTTCCCATAGAGTCCACCCCAGCAACTTTGGGGATTAGGGCTATAAAAGTGGAGTTGAGTTCCTTAAGGATTCTTCTAGATCCAAATAATTATTTGACCACATTAACCGTGTCTTCCCCCAAAATATGCTAGAATTCTTGGAAGAAAAACATAGGGAAACCGTCAGGACCCGGAGCTTTATCCCCTTGAAATGAAAAGACGGCTTTTTTAATTTCTCCAGCAGATGGGATAGCAGTAAGGGCCTTATTCTGAATAGGGTTAATGACCTTAGGAATAATATTAACCAAATTGAATTGGTGGGTCTAATCAATGTCCTTGTTACTAGTAAGGAGCTGATTGAAGAATCTGACAGCTTCATCCCTGATTTCATCCTTATTAAGTAAAGTGTTGTTTTCAACAATCAGTCTTGTGATTCTATTCGCTGCCTTATGTTTTAGAGAAGTCATATGGAAAAATTTAGTGTTTCTATCCCCTGCCTTCAACCATATAGCCCTAGATCTCTGCCTCCAATAGATTTCTTCCCTAGAGATAATGTTGTGGAGTTTGACTAGAACATCATCTTCCATGGCTTTGGAATACTTTTTGTAGCCTTCTTTCTGTATTAAATTTTGTATGTGGTCCAGTTCCTTCTTTCATTTTTTCTTTGAATCAAAGATATCACCAAAGACCTTCTTGTTCCAAGTCTTAATATTGGTTTTGATGTTTTTAAGTTTTTTCGCAACTTTATACATGGCAGTTCTATTAACATCAAGATTCCACCAGTTAGCAATAGATTTTTCAAGATTAGGGTGGGAGGTCCACATCTTTTCAAACCGAAAAGGGAATCTCTGATTATTCTTAAAATTCTCAACAACAAAAGAGATGGGATAATGGTCTGACCCAATTCTATTAATAACAAAAAGGGAGCATCTATGAGAAAGACTCCAATCATTAGTAACAAGGGATCTATCAAGTCTTACCTGGATGAGATCTTCACCATCCCTTCGGTTAGACCAAGTGTAGGAAGCCCCATTGAGATCCATATCAATGAGAGCATTATCATTAATAAAGTCCATCAGGTCATATCTGTTGTCTGGTTCAGCTTGACAGCCTCCAAATTTTTCAATGTCTTGTAGAGGAGTGTTGAAATCTCCGATCACAACCCAGTTGTTCAGAGGGAAGGAATTTTTTTTATGCTGAATTTTATTCCAAAATTTGCTTCTAGCGGATTTGGAGTTAGGGTAATAGATATTAGTGATGACACACTCCTTACCATCAATGATGCTTTTAGCTTTTAGGGATAAAATATTGCCATCAACGTCAATCATATCTCCAGAGGTTGTGCTTTTATTCCAGAATATAGAAACCCCTCCAGAGGCTCCATTCAAGCTACTACCACAAGCCCCTCCATTTTTGAAAAACTTTAATTTCTCCACTTTCTCTTTACTCATTTTGGTTTGCTAAACCAAGATAATATCCAGATTTTGATCTCGAATGAGGTTCCTTAATATATCCTGTTTATTGAGACCATTTAGGCCTCTGATATTCCAAGATATTACCTTCATTTGGAAGCCTGAGGGAAAGATTCCTTGATAGTTCGCTGCCTTCCATCAGCTATGTTTTGCTTACTCTCTTGGTCCCTATGCCATTTCATAGTTTTGCATCCCGGTGGGGATCTTGAAGCCCCAAAATCAGCCTTGGATCTAGTTTTGGTTTTTACTCCATTAAGGCCTCCTACCTTCTTGGTTTTAATTTTCTTTCCATTTCCTGTTGTGTTTTCTTCTTGTTCTGCTCTAGACTCATCTTGCATGTTGCTCCATAGGTCTTCTCTTTTCTGGGATGATGTAGTCATTTCGACTCCTATGTTCTGGAATAAGGCATTTAAGTTTACCTACGGTGACCCAAACTTGTTACTCCTTCCCAGTTTTATTTCTTGTTCTTGAAAATCATCCTCTAAACAATGTTCATCTTTTTTTGATATAGGTTCCTGAAAAGCCTCAGGATGAGAATCAGTGATATTCTCAATCTCACCATCTTCAAGTGTCTCTTCACTGATTTCATTCTCCTTCGCCTGTGTCTGTAGAGCCTCAAAGGTATTGACTGTTTTAATCTCAAACTCCCTAGTTTCATTCTTTTTATTCCCCTTCAAAGGGGGCCTCTTAGGAGATTCAATGCCATCTACTTCCAGGTGTTCAGATATATTAACTGAGTTTCCACTTTTTCCTTCTAACTTGTTACAGTCTTTGTTATTATTTTTTTCCTTCCATACCTGTTTATGAATATTTGTCATCACAGGTTTTTTAGGGTTGTTGGGGCAAGCCCTAGCCCAGTGACCTACTTTTTTGCAAGAAAAGCAAACAAAGGGGAGAGATTCAAATTCTATTGATTGTTCTCATAACCCAAGTTTGGAATTTATGTCAATAGTGCTTGGGAGGTCCATATTCTGTGATATGTTGATGCAGATGAGCGCATACACCAATCTCTTACGAGCTGCTGTCATTGGGTTTATCGCAACAAGCTCCCCAAAGGAGTTAGCAATTCCTGAGAAAACATCCTCCACCCAGTATTCCAACGGCAGCCCAGGCAACCTAACCCACACTGAAGCAGATTCAAAGAAAGAATTATTGAGTTCCATGTTAGGAGACCATTTTCTAACAGAAAGAGAAGATTTTCCAAACATACAGGGGCCACCGCTTAAAGCAACTTCCATATCTTCCCCGCAAGAGAAAGAAAAACCAAAAAAAGCCTCTAGGCAAGGCAGAGACATCAACCTGTCCTTTCATTCTCCATTTTCTCTTAACAAAGGACCTAACATCCTCAATATTAGGTTGAGGTCCAACAAATTTCCCCACCAAAGAAAAAGACATTAAAGAGATCCTATGATAAATAACTATATCAGGAATCTCAATCGCAAGTTTACCCGTTCTATTATTTGATATATCCTTCACAAAGGGGAAAGACGATTTACCAGTCGGTTTACCAGGTGCTTTTCTTGCAAAGAGACTATTCAAGGGTTTAGGTATTCGCCCCTCCTTGATATTTTCTAAGTCAACCTTCACCGCCTCGGGGCTCAAATCTTGAGAATCTTTTAAGTTTTCGTGATCGGGAGGAGGGTCCCATATTCGTGGGTCCCCATCCTGCCTCCCATCCTCATCATCAGATGCTTGTCCTTGAACTGCAATGGATTCAGAACCAGAGGATCTAGCATCGTTGTTCCCTCCATTTCTCAATTTCAAATTTCCCATTGCAAGCATTGTTCCCTCCATTGGATATAACCAAAGAGATGTTTTTTAATACACATCATTGTAACTTTGTTCTAGAGTTTTATGATATGCTTTAATATACTCAAGAGTGTTTATGCACTATTCATTAAGCATCTCAAGTTGTTGGAGCCTTTGTTCACTATAGGAATCATCATCCATTATACCCTAGCTTGAATATGGTCAAGAGCATTATGCATTGTTCATCAAGCATCTCAAGTTGTTGGAGTCTTTGTTCTCTATATGAATTAAGCTAGCATGACAATGGGGTTATCATGATACTATCAACATAATGAAAGCTAAACTAGCATGCAACTAAGATGATCTAAGTGCTTGAAGATGACAACTTGAGCTCCTTGATAACCTACAAATTGACTATAAGTTTGATGCACAAGATGATGGATCCTTATATTGAAGAAATGGACTCTATTTATAGACAAAATAGAGAAATGGATGGTCAAGATTGAGTAATCTCAACAAGGGCTAGTATTGAAAGTTATCAATCCATGAGGCGGATTCAATCCAATCCCAAGTTGACAAATGTCACCTTGAGATGGCTTGAGAGAATTCTAAGTAAACATTAGGGGTAACCTCGAGAGATGATGTCATTGGATAATGTCATTATCCAAGGGAGCATGTTATTGTCCAAGAGGTAAACTCTTATGCAAAGTTGAGGGATGGCCAAAGGGACAACCATCATGGGCTACGATGATGTCTTGTAAGAGGAATTAAATTCTCTTTGAATACTTTAGAGGTTAACTTGTTGAAAGTTAGATATCCTTACAAGTTTGGAAGACTCAACAAGTTAACTTGTTGAAGAAGGTAGAGTTGTCAACACATTTAGAAGACTTTCTTCCAAATTTGGAGAAGTGACTCCCCCAAATTTAGGGATGTGACATGATTAGAAGAATTAGGCTAATTAATCAGGGGTTAGAGGGGTTCTAGAAGAATGTTAGCATGCTAATGGGAAATGTAGGAGAATGCAAGTGGAGGAAAATAGGTATTTTAGATAAAATAAAAGATTTATTTTAGCCAAAAGGGATGCAACTTGCATTTGTAGGATTTTGCAAGTGGGGGACTATTTACAGATAAATAATGATTTATATAAATGTAAAGGGAGTTTTTTAATCAAATGTAAATTCAATTAAAAGGGAACGGGGGTTTTAATTAAATAAATAAGATTTATTCAATTACATGGCTAAAGGGGATTTAATCAAACCTTAGTTTAATTAATAGGTTAGGCTAGAAGAAATAGATTTTAATAAAGTGTTTAATTTGATTAATAAGCTGACAGGGATATTAATTAAACCTTAGTCTAATTAATAGACGAATAAATGATGATTAAATGAATAAAATTCATTTAATTAGTTATACAAGTTTTAGGTGTCTACATTTTGCCCCTCTTTGAAGCGGTGTGTGACCACATGCTGATTCAAAGAAAAATGCTCGATAAGTCGCCATAATTCTTGATATGGTGCTTTTGTCAAAATTGACGATATGAAGCCCTGGATATGAAAAATTGATTCGATATGAAGCTAGTGTTGATATAAGACTGATATGAAATTGACGTCGATATTCCCCTTTAGGAGATAAATTGAAAAAATTTATGATTTTCGGGGCAGGGTTGCAATATACGACGATTTTTGAAATTTTTGGATGATTTTTTAAATTTTTTGAATTTTGGGAATTTTTAAATGTTTCAATTTTTTTTGGAATTTTTAAATTTGTAATTTTTTTTTATTTTTTAAAATTTTTGATATTTATCTGTCGATTAATTTTATTAAAAAAGAATGTTGAAAAATTGATGTGGGCATAGCACGTACATGCCCCACACATCCGTCAAGGCAACACAGTTGTTTGCGTCAGCATGGGCTATATAAACCTTCAAGGGGCCCATTTCCACCTCATTTGTGCACTTGTCATTTGGAGATTAGAGCTTGGAGAGGAGAGAAGAAATGGAGCCCCCTACCACAAACATTGATTCGAGCATGTTCGGCGATTCCAGTGACCACCCGAGTACGGCCCACTAGTAAGTTCAATTTTCTAACCTTCCTTGTGAATTTTTTAGCTAGATTTCCCTGTTTTTAAGCTAGATTTTTCAATTTTTTGCTCGCACAGGTAGGGTTTTTTCTGTTTTTCAATTTTTAATTCTTTTAGTGTATACAACCTATTTCGAAGCGCTATGTTGTATGGTTTTGCACATTTGTCTGATTAAGTAGTGCATTTTTTGTACGGCGTAGCACATATGTCGAACCGTACAATGCATACACCGACTATTTTAGTGCATACATAATAGTTTGAGATTTTTTGATAATTTTGACACTTGTCAACTGGATTTTTAGTTTTGCTAAGATGGTTTGTGCCTTTTTGATGTGTTGATTTGCGTCAATTTTGTCGATATTGAGTCGATGTGTCAAAAAGTCAGTCTAGGATCGGTATTAATCTTTGGTCGATATGAGTCAAGTCGATATGGGTCAAATTTCGATATGGGTCAGTTGTCAATATGGGTCCTAATTCAATATGGATCAATGGTTGATATGGGTCCTGATTCGATATGGGTTAATTGTCAATATGAGTCATGATTCCATATGGGTCAATTGTTGATATGAGTTTGTTGTCGATTGTCGATATGAGTCTGTTGTCAATTGTCGATATGAGACTTGGTTTCGATACAAGTCAAACTATCATCAATAGGATGCTTGACATGTGTCCTTGATTGACTGATTGTGATATGATACTGGATCTCGATATGTTGCTTGATTTCGATATGAATCTTGATTTCAATAATGAGACTTTGACTGCAATATGATTCTTGATATCGATATGAGTCTTGATTTCGATATGATTCTTGATTGCGATATGATTCCTGATTTCGATATGAGTCCTGATTTTGATATGAATCTTGATTTTGATATTATTCTTGATTGTGATATGATTCCTAATTTCGATATGAGACTTCGATTGCGATATGATTCCTAATTTTGATAGGAGTCCTGATTTTGATATGATTCTTGATTGTGATATGATTCCTAATTTCGATATGATTCTTGATTTCGATAGATAGGTCAAGTTGAACCCACCTAATTGTTAAGAGTGTCTGATTTGGAACTCTTTGTGTAATAGCATGACTGTCGTCACTTTGATAGGTGCCCCTTTTTTATTGAGACTTGATGCTTGATTACTTAGAATAGGTAAAACTAATATGGGACTCATGTGTTGATATAGGCGAACTTAGGTGTCATATAGCTTCGGGAGCAATATCCAAAGACACTCTCCCTACGTAGTCGATTGACAAATAATGATCGAGCGGTGCTCGAGGCGAGCAAACTCAAACTGATTCACTTGTTCCTCATGCCTTCCTATCAGAAGAAAAGAGTTCTTTTGATAGCCTTAGTGGAGTGGTGGCATAGTGAGCACAACACCTTTCACTTGCCGATGGGAGAGATCACTGTTACTCCTAAGGATGTCTATCGGATTCTGCAGATTATGATCACAAGCAAGCTGGTTGTTTATGATGTGGAGGAGGTTGGGGGGATAGATGCACTACGAGAGATTTTTAGTGATCCCCACATTGTTGGATACTCAATAGGTTGGTAGGAGATGGTAGACAGATACGCCCCTCTTCCATCAGTTCTAGTTGAATTGGTTGGTGGTTTCTTCCTTCCTGATAGGATATCACATGCATTGTCAGTTGTATGGGGTCGTGTACTTCGATGGATGGTACAAGAGAGGACCCGGTATGCATGGGGTATATGTGTTTTGGCCCACTTATATCATGAGCTACATCAGATAGTGTATGATAGGGATCGGGGGTCCAATCTAGCAGCACGGTGTACACTACTTCAGATTTGGGTTTGGGAGCATGTAGCCATTACATGCCCCATTGTGCAGAGATCATGACCAATTGTGTACCCTTATCTATATATGTATAGAAATGTAGCTTCTCAACCTATGATAGGGAAGATAGAGTATTGGAGGCGCATATTAGATGACATGGATGCAGTGGTTTGGTGCCCATATTTGGATTGAGAGCCTTGGCCTGAGGATGCAACAAAGGTACCATTTTTTTTACAGAGCCGATACTTGATTGGGTGGAGGCCCTATGTGGTGGAGAGATTCCTTTTATCACGAGTATACCAACAATTTGGTTGGCCACAACCAATGCCTTAGAGGACAACCTTGTACGTGAGAGTGTACAAGGAGAGAGCAGATTGGGAACCACCCTTGGATTACGCCACTACCCACACAGAGTTCCACTCTCTTCCTTTTATTGTGTGGGATATGAGGCCTATAGGGACTGATGCGGGCATCCACCAGGATTATGCCTTATACTTTGTGAGTCGTCCTTTTCCTTGATTGATAGGGCCAAGAGAGTCGATACCACCAATAGAGGTGGTTGATGATGATGGTGGTGATGGAGGATGACGAGGGGGCCAAGGTGTGGAGAGAGGATGAAGAGGAGATCGAGGAGTGGTCTAGGGTTGAGGAAATTTGGGCCGAGGTAGGGATGGTGGTGGGGATGGTGGTGGAGATAGGAGAGGAGGCAGAGTAGGATCTAGTGGTCATGGGGTGAGGGGTAGGGATGGTGGATGGAGACAGATGCTAGGTCAGGGAGGCCCCATATAGGTAGAGGATATAGTAGCAGTGGGAGGTGGAGGATAGGAGGAGAGATTTGATGATGGACCCGATGAGTAAATAGAGTTAGAGGAGTTGGGTGGTGGGAGAGTAGGATTGGGTAGCATGGGCTTCAATGAGGAGGAGGAGGAGGAGGATGTGCAGCCATTGGTACGGTGGAGGAGATTGAACATTCCCTCCCCAACCATAGGATAGGAGAGAACTTCACAGGTACCACCAGTACAAGTCCCTCAGGCACCACGACCTCCCTCAATTCAAATTACAATGCCCTCTCACCATCAGCAGACATAGATAGCCGGATTACAGTCCTTAGTGCATGGACTCCAGACGTAGTTAGCATGGGCACAGGGACAGATTACTTAGCTACAAGCACAGGTAGAATAGGTGATTGTCGAGAGAGATATAGAGATAGAGAAGTGAGGTCATGCAAAGGAGATAGTGCAGTCATTACAACACCCAATTGCACAGGGTGTTACAGGGGACACCATTAGGAGTCTTATTGATCAAACCACGTGGGCTAAGTAGTATAGGATGTTGTACCTTCAATTTGTGCCACCAAATCATCGTGCACCTAGATACTCTGCCAATTCTCAGCGTGGGGGCTCCCAGAGATGCAGAGGAAGTGAGGGTGTGATGGTTCCTAAGAGAGATCCTCCTAGTGGTGGTGCAGGTGCAGGTGCAGGTGGGTCTAGGGCTAGGCAGTCAGATTCAAGAGGCAGCCACTCCTAGCCTCCTTCATGATGATGATGTACCATTTTGTTGATTATACACAGATCATTATATCTTTTATGATTCCCTCAAGATCTACATTGTTGTATTTTGATTGATCTTCTTGATATGATACACATTGATAGATGTTGATGTCTCCTGATTCATAGACTTTGTTATTGATGCGATATCTAGGGACTTTGGACTTTTATTGTTTCATTGATGATTCTTTCTGACTTATATCTCTGATTTTCCTTTGGATTAGCATGGGTCACACATTGATATGATACTAGATATGCTTCTACATGGTATGGATGCTTTTATTTGATGAGCTATTATGCATGATCTATATGATTTTTGCTTTGATGATGCAGATGTGTGTGATTATGTGATGCTATTATCTATATGTTTTGCACGTGATATGCTCAAGATATTTTAATGATCATGCCTAACTATATGTTTTTACAGGTCATATGAATATATGTCTTTTATTGTGCTGCTATATGCAATGCATGTATGGATGAATATGTAAATGCATTCATGTTTAGGTTTTTTACATGTTGTTGACTTGATGTGCAAAATGGTTTTATATGATATGATAATGCTCATGTATGTGAATGTACTTTGATATGAGATGTAAAATGATATTGATAATCTGAATGCAATTTGATTAGGATATGATATGATGTGAGATGTAAAATGATAATGATAATGATATGAGATGTATCTTGAAAATGAGATGTGCAATGAAATGATAATGATAATGATAATGATATGAGATGTATCTTGAAAATGAGTTGTGCAATGAAAATGATAATTATATAATATGAGATGTATCATGAAAATGAGATGTGTAATGAAAATGAAAATGAAAATGATAATGATAATGATATGAGATGTATCTTTTGTTGGCTTGATGATGATTGTAATGGATGACTTTATGTATTGTCATTGATGGCACATGTATACACACACATATTTTCACATTGTCTTAGTCATCTTAGTTTAGACAAACCAGTATTTCTCCTAAAAAATCTTTATATTGCAAAACTAGTATTATATGTATAGTTAAGACCAAACGGTTTTGAGGGTGTCTAACTGGTATATGTAGACAACCGGTATATGCAAGAATGGCTTGAAACCAACTTGGAGATTCAGCGGATACCATCAAAGAAGCAAATGAAGGACAATCGATTTATGTGTTGAATATGGTTAACTCTTAACCAGTATCAGTGTTCCAACCAGTATTCATTGATTGTGTGATGAGTTATCACCGGTCGTGATGAGTTATCCCTAACTAATAGATTTGGCGGCAATCTGTGATGATTTATGTTAGATTGTCTAGATACACTGCACCTAGGAAATCATGATATGATTCCTGAGCCGACATGAAATCTAATGTCTATATAATGACATTATGATGAACTATTTTTTATGATGTGAGATAGAGGTGTTAAGTTGTTGCAATTTACTGAAGGCATAGTAGAGTATGTTGAAGGCATAGCAGAGTATGTTGGTGATGGAGTTTTGAGTGAGCGGAAGTGGATCTATTCAAGCAAGTTGTGATACTTCTAGATCACACCACCTGTTGTTTTCTAATCACTACAACAGTCAAATCCCCTAACCAGGTAAGCTCTAACAAGCTTCCATATACAATCCTTTAATAAGGTGATCCATTAGTTTGGGTTTGAAATCCTCTATCGAGGTTACTCCTAATAGGGTACTACCTTTAACAGGGTATAGCTCCTAACAGAGCTTTGGGATCTTTAATAGGATTCGCTCCTCGCAGAGCACTTTTGTAGGCCTTAACCAGTCAGTTACCTATTACTGCAGATAGTTAACGTGTGAGTCCCATCTCACCATGGTTTTTCCCATTTGGGTTTTCCACATATAAACACTTGTGTTATGGTCGATGTTTTACTTATTGTGGATACTTTAATATCATTTTGGATTACATGTTTAGTATTTAGTAAACTTCTTAAGTATCTCTATTGGTCAATGTTTAAAGTGGTATTGTTTTTGTTGTTACTAATTCACCCCCCCTCCTCTCAATGCTTTATAAGTCTATCAATTAGTATTAGAGCCAAACTTGCTTAAGGCTTAATCGCTTGCAAGGAAACCCTAAAGCCACCATGGGGGATATGAGTTATTTAGAGATGGATAGAGTGCTTGATGCTACCAAGGAAGATTTTGAAACCCTAAGGGTCATATTTAAAGCTTCACAAGTCAAAAGGAGAGAGTTGACTGAACAACTATTGGAGATATCTGATAATAGTTCTTCAGATGAGGCTAACATTGATGCATTAGCTGAAGAAGTTGAAAAAATGAATGGTGAAAAGCTAAATCTGAGGAGAGAGTTAGAAGCCCTAACTATTCACATGAGCCAAGAGCTTGAAGCAAGGAGGGCAGCTGAAGAGCTAATCAAAGAAAGAGATCATGAGATTGATAAGATCAAACAAGAGAATGCAACTTTTCATGAGCATTGGCATGAAGAAAAAGAAGAGAAGGAGGCTTTGCAACTAGATCTTGAAATGGCAACATCTCTAAGAGAAACTCTTACAAAACACAATGAAGATCTTACCAGAGAGCTCATTGAGGCTAATGGAAAGCTAGAAAAGTTTAGTATGAGTTCTTCTATGCTGGATGAGCAGATCCAATCTCATAGGATGAAAGGTGACACATCTAGACTAAGTTTTAATACATTTGAGAAAGGAGAACCTTCTGGTACAAAGAGCAATATTCACAAGGGTAAAACTGCTCCTAAGGAAAACATGCCTACTGATAAGAAAGCATTTAAACATGTTTGCTTTGTCTATCATAAACCTGGACATACTACAAATGTGTGTAGAAGCAGACCTGATGAGAATACAGGGTATAATGCAAATGCTAGGTATGTATCTAGAAGATTTGAAGGTCATTGTTTTACATGCAACATGTATGGACATAGATCGGTTGAATGAAGATATGGAAAAAATAATCCAGTATCTCACATGAATCCAAGACCTAATGGTGATAGAAGGAGAATCTATAACAATCGAGGAAACATGAACAGGCGGAAACCCTATGTCAACCGATTTAGTCCATTTGAAATGGAAAAGGTAACTAATGTTATTTGCGCCATTTGTAACAATTATTGTCATGTGGATATGAACTACATAAGGAGAACTGGAAGGGGTAATGTAGGACCTTGGAGATCATCTAGAGTGGCCTGCTATCATTGTCACAAATTGGGACACATGGTGAAGTTATGTAGAACCAAAAAGATCAAACCGGTTAATCATTCTATAGATCAGAAGGGTAAGCAGAAGGTAAATGTTGAGGAAACCAGAGAGGAGATGAACTGAATCTGGAAGAAGAAGAGTGAGGATGAGCCTGCAAAAGAACCTAATCCTTCACCCAGTGTGGAGAATCCTGCACCGGTGAATTAAGCCTTTCAACGGGCCTAAGGGGAGCATAGTAGTAAATCTACTTATGGACCCCTTGAAGAATGTGTGGTAAAGAGAGTTTGTATTTTGAGTTGTTTTGTGAGAATTCTTGATATCTTTGTCTATCGGTTCTTCAAAAGATTGTCAACCGATTATATACCTGTCAATATTTGTTAAGAAGTATATTAGGGTTTGTTACCCTATCGATCGAGCAATTAACGCAGTTGGTAAAGTTTATAAAAGTGAGTCTTACTATGTTATTTTTGCCCTAATTGCATTTGAAAGAGAGTTCTTGAGCACCTGCAGAGCAAAAAAGAGATTTGATAGCTGATTGTAGATGGATTTGAGTTGAGGATTGAAAGATTCAATTGGATTTGAAGATTTGCAAAGGCAAAATTTGAGAGATCAACTGGAAACCTCACCAACGCGAAGGAATTAAGATATTCTTTTGTTAATGTCTTTCCAATCGAGTTTATCCAGAATGGCATCATCATCTACGCAAGTAGAGAGACTTATGATCATTGATGAACCTATGGAGACTATGGAATCTAGTATCTTATAATGCTTTGTCTCAAGTTCCTGACGGTGTTATTATAAAAGGTTTTATCCAGTTAGATTGACTGTAAAGTTGAGGATTTAGGATCATTATCAATTTACTCTCAACTGACATCCTTGTGTGATAAAAGCAGAAAAATCAAACCTGAGTACATTAGGGTTTATGAAAAGGGATTTCACAATGCGGTGTATTTTCTTGAAGATTTTGAAGAAGAAAATGTTAGGATAATTCTTAGTCATGTGCATAGTGAAAATATGTATCTTGAAAGGTCACACACAATCACAGAGGAAACAATCCATGCAGTGACTAGTTTTTGGCAAACCGGTGAAGTTCCAAAGCTAAGGAGGATTTCAAAAGAGACTGTGACTGCATTAACTCAGACCACCTCTGACGGACGTACATTTTCAATTAACAACATTAAGGACCCAACAGTTAGAATGGCTACTATGGTTATTGGTTATATGATATTATATTCCAGTAGAATGAACAGTGTGTCATTTGCAGTTGTGCGTACAGCTTATAGAATGATTACTAAGAATGCAGATTATGACCTATGTGATGTTATAAGGAGTCAATTGATGTTGAATTTGCAATCAATAAAAAAATATAGTAGTTAAAAGTTCAAATTTGGTCAACTATTGATTGGTCTATTCTTTTACTTTCAGAATTTCCTACCGAGAAGTGGTGAGATTCAATGGTCAAAGGACCTACCGGTAACTGCTCAAATCAAGAACAACATTAAGGTTGTAAAGAACACATTCTCTATTGCAATGAATAGATATTTTAATGAATTCTACAAGAAGATGAGTATGAGGGTGAGGCTACCTGAAGATGTGGTGAAAAACTTTGCAAAAGACATATGTTTCATAGTCACCACAGACTTTTGTCTCATGGAAGCCATCAAACTCAGGGAAGATGAAATGGAAGATATGAGTTATGAAGTCAATTATGACTTGTTAATTGGTTATGCTAATAATTTGTTGGCATCTCTAGTGGATAAGAAGAAGAAAAGACTGGGAACATTCGAGGAGCAAACTGCACTGGCTCAAACCAGTAGTGCTCAACCCAGTTGCTAAAGGAAAGAAGAAGAAGGTTGATCAAGCACCTTCAGTGCCAACTAGTACAAGAGTACCAAGAAGTGTAGAAGTCAAGAAGGAACTAGCACCAAAAGCATATGCTAAAAAGTAGACTGCAATGAAAAAGAGAGGTAGATAATTTATTCTTCAAGTAGAATCTGATGATACTGATACTGAAGAGGAGACAATGAAAATGAAAGCAACTGGTAATAAAGCCAAACTAGTAGAAGACACCTCTCAATAGGGTATTCCTATTAATGATTTATCTTACAAACCTATGACTCATTTTGAGAGAACTGTAAAAAAATTAGGGATGAATAGGTTTGATAATGTGAAAGAATGTTTTGATTCATTTGATGATGATCAGAAGGAACAAATTGTTCAAAAGGTAATCAACTACTTGTGTCAATACAATCGATTGCCTCGGGATCTTAAAGATGATATTTCTGATTCTTTGTATTCTATTCTTGTAAATAAGTGGGAAGTGGATATTGAACAAGATCAAGAAATAATTGATGGTATTTTCATTCAATATTTTCCTGAATCGTCTAGAGATAAATTATTAGCATTGCTTGATAATTTCAAAGGACAGTTTAAGTCTAAGGAAAGAAGATTAATGTTAATGAATGGAAAGGTGCAATTTGTTGAAGTGGAAACTCATCAGATAGCTAGAAATATTCAAAGGATGCTTGAGCAAATAAAGTCTCATAAAACTAATCAAACAAAGGCTAGAGAACAACCGAAGTTAGATGAAGAAGAAATTGTTGCACCAGATATTGTCTATCCTATTAAGCATAAGGATGACTCTCTATCGGTTATCTTATTAAGCATAAGGATGACTCTCTATCGGTTATCTTTGTAGATGATATTCAGAATGCCACTGATTTATCTAGTAATATCATTGAACCATTTATGCAACCATTATAGCCACCGATCATTACTGTTACACAGGAAAAAGCAGTTGAAGCACCGATAATTCAACCTAGTGTGGATATTCAACCTCCACCGGCAAAAGATCACCAAGTAGAAACTTAATTTCCACCAGTTACAATGGCTACTCAAGAGGAACAAACAAAGGCCTAACAAGAGAAAGAGAAACCTGAGAAAGAGGTTGAAGTGAAGGCATCTGAACAAAAAAAGGAGGAAGAGAAAGAAAAAAGTGAGGAGAAAAGACCAGCTGCAAAGGAAAAAGCAATAGTTAAGCAGCGAATTGATGATGAAGATGACTCAATAGGCATAAAAGGGCCTATAGATGTAGAAAATATGAGTGCATCTGAACTTATGGAGATTGCAACAGTGATGCAATCTAGAACACAAAAGAAAAGATTGAAAGAGAAGAGGAAGCAAGCAGAAATAATTCAAACTACCGTTGAGATTCTATCCAGTCTTCTACCAAAGACTAACATTGAAAACTTTTTAACTCCTATTGAAAAGCTTGGCCAGATGGTTGTTTATGCTTCTGACCAACTGAAGTTCCTTGAAGAAGTTGCTCAGACTTTAGCTAAGAAGAATTACAGAAAGAAAAGAGGAGAGCAAATAATGAAAGATATTGATACAAGGAAGATTGCTTTATCCCTAAATAAAGATCTTTTGAGGACTACTATTGAAACAGGAGGAAGGATACTAGCCTATACATCTAATGTTTCATTTTTCTATACTGATTTGATCAAGAGGCGAGAAGAGACAGAACATGAACTAGAAAAGATATGTACTGCCTACATACCTTTACAAGATTTAGCCTTAGCTTTTGGCAGATCAGTTGATGATTTGAAAAATCGGTTAGATATATATGATTGTGAATAGGCTAAGAGACTTTGATCCCTGAAGGAGCTAAAGAACCAGTTGAGACCCAAAGTGGACATCTTGCAACTAGCATATAGGGATGCAAAAGCGGTTTTGGCTACTCTAGAGATGAGCACAATAGATGTGATGGAAGAATTTATTGCAGAGGTTATGACAACCATTGAGATCACTAAAACCTTATTGGAAACATGGGAAAATGATTTTTCTCAGATTAAGATCACTTTCAGTGACATTTTTTTGAAAATTGTAGTGAACACTCCTTGATAAAGACTCTTATATTTCTGTATATATAAATTTTAATGCAAATTTTGATATAATATATATGTATTTTACTTTTCAATTCGGCATTGTTGTCAAAGGGGGAGTAGAAATATGTATGTGTTGTTAAAATTTTGTATGTATTGTTAAGGGGGAGTAGAAATATTTTTGTACAATTTTTTTGTAAACACACTTAGTTGTAAAGTTGTAAAATTTTCTAAGTGTTGCCATCAATGCCAAAGGGGGACATTGTTGGCTTGATGATGATTGTAATGGATGACTTCATGTGTTGTCATTTATGGCACATGTACACACACACATATGTTCACAATGTCTTAGTCATCTTAGTTTAGACAAACCGGTATTACTCCTAAAAGTCTATGTATTGCAAAACCGGTATTATATGTATAGTTAAGACCAAACGGTTTTGAGGGTGTCTAACTGGTATATGTAGGAATGGCTTGGCACCAACTTGGAGATTTAGTGGAGACCATCAAAGAAGCAAATGAAGGACAATTGATTTATGTGTTGAATATGGTTAACTCTTAATCGGTATCAGTGTTCCAACCAGTATTCATTGATTGTGTGATGAGTTATCACCAGTCATGATGAGTTATCCCTAACCGACAAATTTGGCAGCAATCTATGATGAGTTATGTTAGATTGTCCAGATACACTGCACCTAGGAAATCATGATATGATTCCTCAGCCGACATGAAATCTAATGTCTATATAATGACATTATGATGAACTATTTTTTATGATACGAGATAGAAGTGTTAAGTTGTTGCGATTTACTGAAGGCATAGCAGAGTATGTTGGTGATGCAGTTTTGAGTGAGCAGAAGAGGATCTATTCAAGCAAGTTGTGCTACTTCTAGATCACACCACCTGTTGTTTTCTAATCACTATAACAGTCAAATCCCTTAACTAGGTAAGCTCTAACAAGATTCAATGTACAAATCCTTTAACAAGGTGATCCATTAGTTTGGGTTTGAAATCCTCTACTGAGGTTACTGCTAACAAGGTACTACCTTTAATAGGGTATAGCTCCTAACAGAGCTTTGGGATCTTTAACAAGATTCGCTCCTAGCAGGGCACTTTGGTAGACCTTAACCAGTCAGTTACGTATTACTATAGATAGTTAACTTGTGAGTCCCATCTCACCATGGTTTTTCTCATTTGGGTTTTCCACATATAAACACTTATGTTATGGTGGATGTTTTACTTGTTGTGGATGCTTTAATATCATTTTGGATTGCATGTTTAGTATTTAGTAAACTTGTTAAGTATCTCTACCAGTCAGTGTTTAAAGTGGTATTGTTTTTGTTGTCACTGATTCACCCCCCCCCACCTCTCAGTGCTTTATAAGCCTATCATCTTTAACATGATATGAAAAATGATAATGATAATGCAATCTAAATGCAACCTTAACATGATATGAAAAATGATAATACACACGAAGATGTCACTAAATGCATATTAAAATGATGATAATGCAGCTAATGCAAAGCTTAATATGCATTCTCGTTCTCAATGTTGCCATTTTTTTTATCAAATGGCTAGTGCTTCCCTTTTTTTCATCATCGAGCCTTTATTTGTTGAAAGTTGATACAAGCGTCATGATATAACTGAACCATAACGACCTAAGTGTAACTTACATGGATTTTGATATTGCAAGACAGCACAAGCGTCGAGGTATAATTGAACCAAGATGACCTGAGTGTTGCTTGCCTAAAACAAACAAGAGTTAACCTTAGTCCTATACAAATCTGAAATATTCGTAGTGATATGCCACCGGATCACGTCATAGAACAAATTTGCATGGTAGAAGGCTTCACTCCCAAATAGCAGACAAAGAAAACATCACATTCCTTCCTTTCTTCTCTAGTCTTGGAGACATCCTTGAGTTGCTTAGGAGATATGATAAGCAAAAATAAACAACCATAAGTAAGCATGCATGTTATCCGAAATGTATTCTTGTCAAATAAAACATCTTGCAAATAGATATTTTGTTCAGTTCAAATCAGTTCAAGTCCTTGATGTCTAGCCTTCTTACATTGTTGTGGTCATTGTTGGTTGTTTTGATGCTTGTTGTCTTCCTATGTGTTTGGTATGTTGTTAAAACCCACAAGGCAAAATGCCCCCAGCAAGGTTAGGGTGTTTCCCCTTGTTGTTGATACTACTTCAATATGGATATGTACATTGATCACCAAGCCATGGTGGGATATGATTCAGATAATCAGGGACAGTGACCATGCTAAGTATGTCTAGGATAATGTTGCATGTATAAGTGTTCTGCAATGGCTATGGGCTTAGATCAAATGGACCCAAAGATATGATTCAAGTATTGATAGATAGAGGAGTTTCTATATCACAAATAGCGCATGTTGCCAGGTTTTCACCACTTGTTTTTATTGTACTTTTTTTTTTTTTTTTGTATTTTTCTTGATATTTCTTTTTTTTGTGTCACATGGCACCTGTTTACAAGGTTTTCACCCTAGTGATGATTTTTTTTTGTTAATTTTTAATTTTTTTGCTTTTTTTCTTGATCCGTCCATTGAACAACTCAATTGTAGAATTTCTTCAAATGGATGTTTTTTCTTGGCTCATCAAGCGCGTCCCCCTCTGAAGTTGATAACTAATATGTGCCTGATCCATAAGCCAATATTATGACAAAGGGTCCCAACCAGTTGGGTTCAAATTTCCCCTTCTTTTCTCGATCTTGTTGTTTCCGAGGATATTCCTTTAGGACTAGGTCACCAACCTTGAATGCCCTTGGTATAACCTTGTGATTGTATCTTTGATACATTCATTGTTGATATTCCTTGAGATGATCAAAGGCACATTGTCATCATTCATCTAGCATCTCTAGCTCTTGCAGTCTATTGACTCGATACTCCTCATTTGGAATGAGGCCTTTCAATGACACCCAGAGTGATAGAATCTCTACCTCAATAGGTAGGATAGCTTTTGATCCATATACCAATGAGTATGGTGTAGCTCATGTGGGTGTGCAGATACTCATTATGTAGGCCCAAAGTGCAGGATTAAGCTGGACATGCCAATCTTTACCAGCACCATTCACTATCTTCTTGAGGATTTTCAGGATTGTTTTGTTTGAGGCCTCTGCTTGGCCATTCCCTTGTGGATAGTAAGGTGTTGAAAAGCGATGTTGGATATGGAATCGTTCACAAAGCTCTTATACATCTTGATTTTTGAAAGATCATCCATTAATTATGACAATAGAACTAGAAATGTCATACCAACAAATGAGGTAGTTCAGAATGAAGGAAGATATATGCTTGCCAGTCACTATAGTCAATGGAACTACCTCAATCCACTTTGTGAAGTACTTAGTGGCTCTGATGATAAACTTGTGTCCATTTGATGAGGAAGGATGAATCTTTCCTACTAGGTCAAGTCCCCATTGGCAGAAAGACCATGATGTAGTGAATGGCTGCAACTCTTATGTTGGTGCATGTATGAGATTGCCATGAATCTGGCATTTAGGACATTTCCTAGCAAACTGGTAGGACTCTTTTTTCATTGTCGGCCAATAATATCCCATCCTTAGAAGTTTCTTGGCAAGAGTAGGACCACTTGAATGTGTGCCACAAATACCTTCGTGAAGCTCATGTAAGGCAGAGTCAAATTCGTTACGATCGAGGCATCAAAGAAGAGTATCATCAAGACCTCGGTGATAAAACGTATCAGCACTTAAGGTATAGAAAGTTGCTTATTGAATGAAGCTATGTTTCTAGTTACAAGATAGGTCTAGTGGAAGGGTATTGTCTTTCAAGTAGGTATATATCTTCCCGTATATGGGTGAATCAAAACCATTTAGGGTACAGATGGCTTGGGATTCCTAATTGTCATAGGTGGGAGAAAACAATTGCTCCACCAGGAATTCATAGCGATTATGTCTATCTTGAATTTGTAGGAGCAAGGAAATGGTGGCCATTGCGTCAGCAGTTGTATTGTCTACCCTTGGAATCTACTCAAATGTGATGTGTACAAAGTATTTCTTAAAATCATCAAACATGCATTTGTAGGGCATCAACTTATCGTCCTTTGTCTGATAGTCATCATTGATCTGATTGATAACTAATTGAGAGTCCCCATAGACTTTCAATTCTGTGTTTTTCCACTCCATGACTACTTTGATACCTATCACTAGAGCTTCATACTTAGCAATGTTATTGGTGCATGGGAACATCAACCTATAGAATCTTGAAATTGTGTGCCCTTTTGGAGTAACGAACAAAATGTCAGCACCTGATCCATGTTGTGTATAGGATCCATCAAAGTATAGGGTACATTGCTTTGGTATAATAGTGAGCACATTTGTATTGAGAAATTACACATGTAGTGGATGCCTGTCTGGTAAGGGTGTTGCGACCAATTGATCTGCTATTGCTTGTCCTTTGATAGTCCTCCATTCTATGCACTGAATGTTGAACTTGCTTAGGATCATGTCCCATTTTGCTAACCTCCCTATGAGAGTAGCTTTGCTGAGTAAATATTTTAGTGGGTTGATCTTTGCCA
This sequence comes from Cryptomeria japonica, assembly GCF_030272615.1. NCBI lineage: Eukaryota > Viridiplantae > Streptophyta > Pinopsida > Cupressales > Cupressaceae > Cryptomeria > Cryptomeria japonica. The sequence continues at coordinate 663,463,168 of NC_081413.1, forward strand.
CTAGATTGATAGTATGAGCTAACATATAGTGTCGCAACTTTTGGGAAGCAAACACCACAGCTAAACAAGCTTTTTTTATGAAAGTGTAATTGAGTTTGTAGCCATTCAGCGTCCTGCTAATATAATAGATGGCTCTTTCCTTTCCTATTGAGTTTTCCTGTGCTAGTAATGCCCCTAGTGACACTTTTGTTGTTGATGTGTAGAGAATGAGTGGTTTGCCCGCTATTGGTGGCACCAAAATAGCTGGATTCATGAGATATTGTCTCAGCCGATGGAAAAATTTTGCACACTAGTCCTCCCATCTGAAAGGTACATTTTTATGAAGTAGATGGTTGAATGGAAGACATTTGTCTGCCAATTGAGCAATGAACCTCCTGATAGATTGTAGCCTACCTTGAAGAGATCATAGTTGACTAATGTTCCTTGGAGGTGGCATTTTCATGATAGCCTGAATCTTTGCGAGATCCACCTCAATTCTCTTTTCTTATCCAATGTAGCCCAAGAGTTTTCCATATGTGACCCTGAAAATACACTTTTTAGGGTTTAATCTACATTGAATTGCTCTAGTTTCTGAAAGATTTTATCAAGAATGTCTAGGTGTCATGTTCTTGTGAATGATTTGGCTAGCAAGTCATCTACATAATCCTCCATAAAAGTATGCATCATGTCATGGAAGATTGTTGTCATTGCTCTTTGATAGGTTGCACCAACATTTTTCAAACCAAAAGGCATGACGTTCCAGCAGTATGTACCCCAAGGAGATGTGAATGTCATTTTATCCAGATCCTTTAGAGTTGTCTTGATTTGGTTGTAGCCTGAAAAACCATCCACAAGTGATAGCATTGCGTGCCCTGTCGTGAGATCCACAATTGTATCAATGCTTGGTAGAGGAAAATCATCTTTTGGACAGGCCTTGTTGAGGTCCCTGAAGTCTGTACAAATCCTGATGCTTTTATCTCATTTAGATTGATAACTTAATGATGAACGGATAGTACCAAACAGGTACTAAGAGGGGGGGGTGAATCAATACAGACAAAAACACATTCCTGAAACCGGTTTGTCAATAGACACTATGCTTTGGCAGACAAACAGTAACACCGGTCTTAAACAGAATACAACCAGCAAAACCCAGAATAACTGAGACAAGCATAAACCGGTTGACACTTATATTTTCATACAATCTAATACTTCATTTCCATTTCACCCTAGTGCATGAACAGGTAATCTATCATCAAAAATATATAAACAGCTAAATCAACATGATTTACCTTCAGACTCAAATCACTTAAAACATCACATGAATAACACCACACATGACACACAGATTTTTCATGTGGAAACCCAACTAGGAAAAACCACGGTGGGGATGAATACCCACAAGTTGTTTTTGAACTCTTTAGAAGTCTGCTCTATTAGGAGCCTTGTCCAGTTAAAGACTGATACAATAGGTTATGTTAGGAACCGATCTTGTTAGGGATCACCCGGTTAAGGGATGGCTAGAATACCCGGTTAAGGGTTAAACCTTGTTAAAGGTTACCTTGTTAGAGGATTTCAAGAAATCAATGGTTTTGAGTCACCCTGTCAAAGGATTTACAGTAAGCCAGTTAAAGCTACCCTGTTAAGGGATTTCCCAACTATTGAAGTGGTTAGAGATCAACAGGTATTACAATGATCTGGTAACAACACTCAATGACAATGCAAATCCACTTTAGCTCCTCTTCACCTTCTACACTTACACTCTACAGGTATCGCTTCTCTCCTCTGGTCTGGCAAGTATCACGTATCTCTTCACTTGGATAGACACACACAACTTTTTCCAACAACAACAGAAAGAAACACAACATCAACCTTATAGGAAACAGATAGGTCGGTAGCATAAACCCTAAACCCTAAACCTATTAGGTTAAGCAATTCAAATGGTTCAATCCTGACCGTTGAGCACATTACATTAAATGCAATAGTCTTGAATCTATCTCAAGACATTCTCCATCATTCGTTTTCCACCGCTTTCATGGCGGCTGATAACCCGTGACATGTTTTCATTATTTACAGACTTCACACATTCCCGAGGTAGATAGGAACAATCTCCTTCATGCGCACAAGGCTGACGTGGCAACATGATCTGTTCTTTGTTACAATGATAACTCATCACACAAAGTCACTGGTTGAGTCACATAGGCTTGAAGCACTTCAACCGGAAACCATGAAGTTGAGACTACCAACCGGTAGTCATACAAAGCTTCCATGTACCAGTTCCCATATCAACATGTTGGTTCACCTTGAACAAACACACCGCTTCACTTTGGCACATATACCGGTTCACAATGTTATATTGGTTCTCTCTTCTTCAGCATATTGACATCAATGACAACATACAATGTCATCATGTCCTCATATCAGTTCACATAATGCCAACAATCTCCCCCTTTGACATTGATGGCAATATACAAAGATATCTCTCCGCTTCACATCTTCTCCCCCAATTTCTGCAGATATCTTCTTCGCTTCACTTCTTCTCCCCCTTTGACAATAATGCCAAAGTGGAGGCACAAGCTTCCCTGTTCCACTATGCTGATCCCCCTGCGGAGTGGCATCCTTCAACACATCAATCCTAGAAAAAAAATTTGACTATGCAATACCTAACTGATGTGGAGCATATACCTTTAGTTCACCTCCTAAAGGGGCAGCATGCCTAATTCACCTCTTAAATACATAAATGTATCCTTTGGGAGAGGCTTGTTGAATATGTCTGCTAACTGCTCCTTACTAGAAACATGTTCTAGTGCAATCTCTTTGTTCTGAACCTTTTCCCTCAAGAAATGATACTTAAGCTCAAGGTGCTTGGTTCTAGAATGTAAAACCGGATTCTTGGAGATGTTAATTGGACTAGTATTGTCACAAAATATACTTACTAGTTCAGATACAAGAACTTTGAAGCCATTTAATACATGCTTCATCTAAATTATTTAAGTGCGGTTCGTGAAAGCTGCAATATACTATGCTTCCGCTGTAGACTGAGAGATACAACTCTACTTCTTACTCATCCATGAGACCAGTCTACCACCGAGAAAGAATGCACCACCGATTGTGCTCTTCCGGTCATCCACATTACCTGCCCAATCAACATTTGTGAATACTTTCAAGTTGAAATCCTTGCTATATGGATACCACAATCCATAATCAATAGTTCCCTTCAGATACCTAAGAATCCGCTTGAATACAACCAAGTGGGATTCTCTTGGACTTTTCTATAACCTTGCAATAATGCCAACTGCATGTGCAATATCTGGTCTGCTATGCACTATATAATGCAACTTACCAATCATTGATCAATATTCCTTCTCATTAACCAATGTTGAGTCATCCTCTTTGGATAGTTTACAACTGGTCACCATCGGTGTACCAACCGGTTTGCTCTCTTCCATGCCAAAGGTCTTCAACACCTCTTTGACATACTTGGACAGAGTGATAAAGATTCCATCTTTAATCTGTTGAATCTATAGTCCAATGAAGAACTTAATCTCCCCTATGAGTGACATCTCAAACTCTTTCTTCATCTCATCTACAAACTCATGACTCATCTTGTCATCTCCACCAAAGATAATGTCATCAACAAATACCTCACAGATCAGGATCTGATCTCCTTCAAATTTCAAGTAGATATTGCTATCTTTGCTTGTTCTCTCAAATCCAATCTTCACAAGATGGGAATGCAGACATTCATACCATGCTCTAGGTGCCTGCTTTAGACCATATAAGGCTTTATGTAGCCTGCACACCATATCACTGTCTTCAGATAGGGCAAACCCATCTGGTTGCTCTATATACACCTCCTCTTCAAGTACATCATTTAGGAATGCAGATTTTACATCCATTTGTTATACTTTGATTCCTTTAAAAGATGCATATGCAAGAAGCATACGAACTCCTTCCAATCTGGCTACAGGAGCAAAGGTTTCTCCATATTCTTCTCCTTCTTCTTGGGCATATCCTTTACACACCAATCTGGCTTTGTTTCTGATCACTTTGTCGTCCTCATTCAGTTTATTTCTGAAAACCCATTTGGTAACGATGACATTTTTATGCTCCGGTCTGGGTACCAAAGACCATGTACCATTTCTCTCTATTTGGTCAAGTTCCTCTTCCATTGCCTTGATCCAGTCTTCATCTTTATGTGCCTCTTTGAATGATTTAGGCTCAAATTCAGAGATCATACATGAGTTTTCTCTGACCTTTCTTCTTGTAAGGATTCCTGCATCCTTATCTCCTATGATCTACTTAGGATCATGATTCAACTTGACATACCGAGGAATGGTCTTAACAGATTCCTCTTTCTTTTCTTCTTCATCCTCATCTCCATCAGTATCAGCATCTACATCTACCGATGTAGGAACACTGTTACTAGTACTTGGTTGGCTGGCAACCGGTTCCCAGAAGGTTACAACCGGTTCATTTACCGCTTGCTCACTGTTGGTTTCCTCAATTTTCTCAGAGGTTTCATTAACTCTCACATTGATCCTTTCCATAATTCTCTAAGTCCTATTATTGAAACACTTGAGAGCTTTTCTCTTGGTGGAATACCCTAAGAATATTCCCTCATCACATTTCGCATCAAATTTGCTCTGGTGTTCACTCCTCTTGATGTAACATTTGCTACTGAACACTCTAAAGTAGACCACAGGTGTCTTACTGGTCCAATACTCATAAGGAGTTTTATCCTTACCTTTCTTGATAAGTACCCAGTTCATTGTGTAGACTGCAATGCTCACCGCTTCTCTCCAAAATGTGTGAGCAACCTTTCCTTGAATCAGCATTATTCTTGTTGCATCAACGACAGTCCAGTTATTCCTCTCTGCTAGGCCATTTTGTTGTGGAGTCTAGGGGGCAGACAGTTGCTTCTTGATGCCATGTTCGTCATAGTACTTGTTGAATTCACCAGAAGTGAATTCCCCTCCTTGATCAATTCTAAGGCACTTGATCCTTTTACTGCTTTCCTTCTCCACTAATGCTCTGAAATCTTTGAACTTTCCAAAAGCTTCAAACTTAACTTTCAAGAATGTGACCCACATCATTCTTGAGCAGTCATCAATGAGAATCATGAAGTACCTGTCACCTTGCACACTCCTAATTTTCATAGGACCGCACAAATCAGTATGCACAAGATCAAGTAAATTGTCAGCAGTGAAAGGTTTACCTTTAAAGGTTGAGGAAGATATTTTCCCCAATTGACACTCTCTGCACAAGGTGTTTTTTGGTTTGCTCAGCATAGGCAACCCTCTAACTGTCTTGATCTTACTGGCCTTCACAATATTATCAAAGTTTACATGGCAGAGTCTCCTATACCATATCCAGTTGTCATCGAACTTGGCCATAAGACATGTACTGATATTTGCATTCAGTTGAAATAGGTTAACTTTGGTCTGCATGCCGGTGGCCACCAATTCACCATTCTTTCCTTTGATTCTGCACACTCCATTCTTGAATTCCAGAGTGAGACCACTATCATTCAGTTGGGCAACACTCAGAAGGTTGTGTCTAAGACCATCAACCCAATACACATTGTCAGCACTACTTTTTTCATTCAGAGAGATGGACCCTCTGCCTTTGACCATACATGGTGCATCATTACCAAAGTGAACCACACCACCATCATACTCTTCCAAGGATAGAAACTTGCTCCGGTCACCAGTCATATGGTGAGAACAGCCACTGTCAATAATCCACTCATTAGAATTATCAAAGCGGGAGACAAGAGCCTTCTTGTCTGACACATCTTCCTTGACAGCAACAAACACAATATCTTCATTTTCTTCATCTTCTGATTCCTCATCTGTGACACCTTCATTAACTACCACAAAACAGTTTCTCTAGTTTCCTCCTTTGAATTTCTTGAACCTTTTTGGTTTGTCCTTGTTGTCACCATTAGGACAGTTTACAGCAATATGTCCTATCTGGTTACAAGAAAAGAATTTCAAAGGGAGCTTACCTCTGTATTTACCGGTTCCTTTAGGAAGTTTCCTGGATAGAAGAGCTTCAAATTCCATCAGAATCTCCTCATTATCCATTTCTCTGCTCTGTCTTGGTTCACCACTGGTGCTTGCTTCTTTTCCTTTTCTAGATGGTATAGTAGAAGCTTTAAACACTGATTCAGTCTTTTGAACACTATCATCAAAACTATTTAGCTCATAGGCTGTCAACTTTGCAACGATGGAGTCTAGGTATACCTTAGTCTTGACTATTGATCTCAAATCCTGAATAGCGGCAACCCTTATTGCATAGACCAGTAATAAGGATCTCAGAACTTTGCTTACCATAGTGGAATCTTCCATTTTACCACCTGCACTCTTGATATCTCCAACAACAGTTTTGATTCTTATTCCATACTGTTGAATGGTCTCACCTTCAACCATCTGCATGTCTTCAAACTTCCCTCTAAGGCTTTCTTCCTTAGCTTGTTTTACATGCTCATCACCGCCATAGATATTTTCAAGAGTATCCCATACTTCTTTGGGATTTACTTTATCTTGCACATCAATAAACTCAATGTCAGATAAACTACTAATTAGGGCTTCCATGACTTGCCCAATCTCCTGCATCTCTCTCTTTTGGTCATCGATGGGAGTACCGGTAGGGGTAACATAAGCATTCTCAACATAGCTCCAGTGTTGAGCACCCATGCTTCTGATGTATATCTTCATTCTATTTTTCCATATATTGAAATTATCTCTATTGAACTTTGGACCTTCCCTCTTCATCATTAGACTGGGATCTTTTCCTCAAGCGGTTAAGCTTATAACACAAAGGACCTGGAGGACGCTCTGATACAAATTGATAACTCAATGATGAACAGATAGTACCGAATCGGTACTGAGAGGGAGGGGTGAATCAGTATACACAAAAACACATTCCTAAAACCGGTTTGTCAGCAGACACTATGCTTTGGTAGACAAACAGTAACACCGGTCTTAAATAGAGTACAACTGGAAAAACCTAGAATAACTGAGACAAGCATAAACTAGTTGACACTTATATTTTCATACAATCTAATACTTCATTTCCATTTCACCCTAGTGCATGAACAGGTAATCTATCATCAAAAATATATAAACAGCTAGATCAACATGATTTACCTTCAGACACAAATCACTTAAACCATCACATGAATAACACCACACATGACACAGATTTTTCACGTGGAAACCCAACTGGGAAAAACCACGGTGGGGATGAATACCCGCTATTTTTGAAATCTTTAGAAATCTGCTTTGTTAGGAGCCTTGTCCGGTTAAAGACCGATACAATAGGTTCTGTTAGGAACCGATCTTGTTAGGGATCACCCGGTTAAGGGATGGCTAGAATACCCGGTTAAGGGTTAAACCCTATTAAAGGTTACCTTGTTAGAGGATTTCAAGAACTCAATGGTTTTGAGTCACCTTGTCAAAGGATTTATAGTAAGCCGGTTAAAGCTACCTTGTTAAGGGATTTCCCAACTATTGAAGTGGTTAGAGATCAACATGTATTATAATGATTTGGTAACAACACTCAATGCCAATGTAGATCTACTTTAGCTCTTCTTCACCTTCTGCACTTACACTTTGCAGGTATCACTTCTCTCCTCTGGTCTAGCAAGAATCACGTATCTCTTCACTTGGATACACACACACAACTTTTGCCAACAACAACTGAAAGAAACACAACATCGACCTTATAGGAAACAGATAGGTCGGTAGCATAAACCCTAAACCCTAAACCTGTTAGGTTAAGCAATTCAAATGGCTCAATCCTAACCATTGAGCACATTGCATTAAATGCAACAGTCTTGAACTGATCTCAAGACGTTCTTCGTCATTCATTTTCCACCGCTTTCATGGCGGCTGATAACCCATCATGTGTTTTCACCGTTTACAGACTTCATACATTCCTGAGGTAGATAGAAACAATCTCCTTCATACAAGATCCTTCACGTGCACAAGGCTGATGTGGCAACACAATCTGTTCTTCGTTACAATGCTAACTCATCACACAAAGTCACCGGTTGAGTCACACAGGCTTGAAGCACTTAACTAGAAACCCTAAAGTTGAGACTACCAACCGGTAGTCATACAAAGCTTCCATGTACCGGTTCCCATATCAACATGTTGGTTCACCTTGAACAAACACACTGCTTCACTTTGGCACATATATCGGTTCACAATGTTATACCGGTTCTCTCTTCTTCAGCATATTGACATCAATGACAACATACAATGTCATCATTTCGTCATACCGGTTCACATAATGCCAACATAGATACTGGCACAATGTTAGAGATCCATTCAGCATAGTCTATAGGTCAGATGAAACCGACATCTAGTAACTTATCCAACTCTGCTTTAACCAATATGGTGACATGTGGGTTCATCTTTCTCAGTTTTTGTTTGACAAGTTTATCTCCAAGAGCTATAGATAAGTGATGCATGATGAGATCCAGATCAATCCCTGGCATATCTGCATAAGACCAAGAAAAATTGATTTGCTTCTCCTTGAATAATTTGACAAAGTCAAGTCTTTCTTGGTCCATTAGTGATTCTGCCATATGTATGATTCTTGTTGCTGCTTTAGTGTCGATATTGATTGATTGAGTCAGCTCAATCAAAATCAGAGATCTTTCCTGATAATGTTCAAGAAGAGTGTCAAGTCTCTCATCCTCAGGCGCCTCAAAGAGGTTTTCACCATTGGATACGTCCTTTGTTTTTACTTTTTTATGATCTAATACTGCCATTAAATGGTTTTCACCATTAGATTGATTTTTTATTTTGTTCATTTTGTGACTAAGAGACTTGGCGCTCTCCTGATTGTAGACATCGTTATGGGATTCACTGGTGGAGCATGTTTCTGGGTTGATTGAGAAAAGGTATTGGATAATGGTGTCATTGTTTTGAAAGGTTGGTATCTCATTGTGTTCAGGTGGTTCCCAGTCTATAAGTTCAGGATATATGAGTGGTAGGGAATCGTTTGGTGGGTCAAGGTCTATCGTTGTAAGAGTCATGAGGGAGACATTATCATAGTTGTCATTGGATGTATCAAAGTCTATGATAGTGTCAAGGTTTTTGATGGTATTCTCTTTGATATTGCCTCTTTCATATTGACGTTGCTCGTTCTCACTAGCCTCATAGATATGTAGTGGTCCAAATTCAAATGATCTAGGCCTCGAACCTTGTCCCTCATAAGGTATGGGTGTATATGTGTGGATTGCATCCACGTCAATATCCTCAGTGACATCAGAACAAGTATCCCATTCATACTCATTGGAGTCTATTTCAGAATCACTGTCTAAGGTTACCCCACTAAATCTAACATGAATGTTGTATGGCGAGAAGAGGTCACTGATAATTGATACAAGTTTTGTGGCTTGTGCTGATTTAAGTTTTGTACTTGCTTGTACTTGTAAACACCTAAAATTAATTAAATTAATGTTTAATTAATTTAAGTTTTTCATCATAACTAACCAATTTAATTGTGTTAATTCTTTTCTTCTTAAGGTTAATTAAATTAAATTTAATCAATCTTATTACTATAGTCCTATAATTAATTTATCAAAATTAATTATTTCCCATTCTTCTAAAGTCAACCAAACCATTAAGTCTTCTAAATTCCTCTTAGTTAATTAATTATAATTAATTAAATTAAATCATGTGATTCCTACAAATCACTTTTCCTAATCCCCACTCAGCCTAATTAATTCTTCCTTAATCATACTTATCATTATAGACACCCAAAATTGTCATGTCTAATTAAATAAATATTTTATTTATTTAATTATCTAAGCTTAATTCTTCTATTAATTAAATAAATATTCTATTTATTTAATTAATTCATTTATCCTCTTCTAGCCTTATTTCTCATTTAAATAAATACATTTATTTATTTAAATTGTCCTTTTTCCTAAATTAAATAAATATCTTATTTATTTAATTATCCCACTTCTTCTATTAATTAAATAAATCTTTATTTATTTAATTAATTCATTAACCTTTTCTACCCATGACACATGTCATTCATCTCTTAATTCATACACTACCTACCCCTTTCATTATTTTATTATTTTCTTTACCTACCCTCTAATCATAGCCGACCTCCTTTTACACCTCTCAATCTTATCCCTCCATTTCATATTGTGTCTTCTATATAAGGAGATGTTTTCTTCATTATCAAACCCTAATCAATGATTCTAATCACTCGGGCTAATCATTCACTAGACTACACTACGATCCTACTTGCAACCACATTCCGTTCTTTGTTGAGCTCTTGTGCACATAAAATATGAGAGCAAATATATCAAGCAAGATCAATGGAGATAGGAAGAATGGAGATCAAAACCCTATTGGACATATGATGGTATAATCTTTGTGATTTCATTTGATTTGCATTGTCTTAGGTAATCTTCATATGTTATGGTAGATCTTTGTTGTTGTTAGGCTAGGGTTTTGTGGTTGAATTCATTTAGCCTTTCAATATTGTTATCATTGTTGTCCATTTTCACCATATACATTTTGGCATGCTCGGTGGGACTCTTGTCCCTTTTTGCATTTAACATCTTGTTGTAGATTTTGTATTTTAAAGTTACCGATCTGACATTTTCGACAATATTATCGACATTTCCGCGTCTGCGAACTTTCAGATCGCGTTTTTGATTTTATGGCGCATCTGCGACATCTGGAATAGCGTCTGTGTTATTGGCAATATTTTTTTTTGCAGGTTCCAGGAAAGCGCATTTGGGTTTTAAAGGCACGTCTGTGGTGTTTTTGACCGCGTCTGTGACCAGGAAGCGCGTCTGAGTTCTTTAGGTGCGTCTGTGCACCACAGAACCGCGTCTGTGTCACAAAGGCGCTTCTGTGTTGAGGGTAACCGCGTCTGTGTTCACCAGTTTCGAATTTTGGATTTTTCATTGATTCAGTTTTTTAGATTTTGCATTTAGGATTTCAGATCTGGTTTATTTTGAGCAAACATTTTCAGATCTAGCTAACAAAATTGGTGCAACTTGCCTTGGAAGCTAAATCGTTTGGTTGAAGGCCCCTATTTTCACAAAGTCTTTTGGGTTTAAAATTTACCTAACTTGTGTGCTTGCAGGAAGGGGTGATTATTTCAAACAAATCCAAACTACTAACAACTCTTTGTTGCAGGACCTTGGCAAGGGTTTTGAATTTTTGTTGTGTGCCTTGTTTTCATAGACTAGCAAACACTTCAGTTGGTGCACTAAAATTGAATCATTGTCTTTTGTGTCTTGAGCAATAGGCTCTTTTTGTTTAATCTTTAGAGGACCTGTCTTCCCGTGTGGTCATTAGGACTACTAGTGAGAAGAGAACGACCCAAGTGGTAGTGAGGAAAACCCACCTCTTCCGAACCACTATAAACAAATGTATTCATGGTGAAAACTATGGATAACGTGTGTTGATTAGTTCATACCGACACTATGTCTCCCCATAAACCCGTTTGATCAAATTTATTTGATTAGTTGTAGGGCGTAACCCCTACCGGCTGGGAGCCTTCTGTATTTACAGAGCTGAAAGTGTCGAATGTATGGCCACACGAGTAGATGCCCTTACTAGCACCTTTTTGTTTTAGAAGCCCAAATCCTTCTAGTTGTTGGGGCAGGAGGTCGGACCTCTGGTAGCGGCCCACACACATACGGTTCTTAGTAGAGATACAAAGTTCACCACGGGGAGTTTTCATGGGGACTGATGCTTGGCTGACCCGAGAAGTGAGTGCCGAGGGTGGAGCCAATGAGGTCAAGCATCTAAGTATCCGCTCTGAATAGCGTAGCCTCGGGGGTAAAACCCCATGTGGGATCAACAACTATTGTCTTGGCTAGCCATAACAATTGTGCTTGACTTATGTTAAACATTCAAAACATTCAAGACCAAACAACAAAAACATTATGTCTTTTGTGTCTTCAAGTGTATGCAAAACATTTTTACATCAAACAACACACTTTCTTGGAGCCATTTTGCAGTCTAGACACTTGCAAACATTGAGTCCTCATCAACACTGTGTCCTCTTGTCACAAAAAAATAGTCAAACAGTCAGATTTGGTCACAACAAAACAACTTCACAGATTGGAAAAATTGCACAAAATTTGCAGAAACGCGTCTGTGTCGGGCATAATAGCGTCTGTGTTGTTTAGCCGCATCTGTGAAGGGCAGAATCGTGTCTGTGTTCCAACAGTAAAAAATCACATTTGGCAAAAAAAACTCAGAAACGCGTCTGTGTCGGGAAACCGCGTCTGTGAAGTATACAAGTGCGTCTATGTCCAAAATTGAAAAAACTGTTACAGTCCAGCAAGCAAACACAGTCAGTTTCGGAATTCTTGAGCTTCCTAGGTCATTTCTTCAGGGTTTCATTTAGCATTCAACCTATCCTTAGGTCTCAAAAAGTCCATCATTGCTTCACATCTCTCATTACATTCACAATTGTCTAAACTTGAGTCAAAAGGTCACTTGCTTGTCCTCATCATACTTTGTCAACACACTACATACAACAACACTTTGCTAAGTGGTCCCTCATCAAGGTTTCTTACCTTTGGGTCTCATTTGGTCTTACTTAGAGTCAAGGTTAACTTACCTCATCAAGAGAAACTATCCTCTCTTTGGAAGCCACACCTACTCTACTACATACATACTTGGTCTTACACTTTGGACATTGCAAGTACACTTCAGATTCATTTACATTCCATCCAACTCTTGGTCTTCCATACTCTTTCCAAGTTTTCATCTAGTCTCACACATCCTGGTCAATACCTAGTTCATGGTTGAAACCCGTCTTCAAAAATCTAGGAGAGAAACTAAAGAGGCTCAAGAGTCCACAAACATGAGTTCTTATGAGTATGACAATGATATCTTTTTCAATTCTGATCATACTACATTACCTGATATGGATGCCTATAGAAACATTCCAAATGTTGAGAACATGGACACTATAAACAACAATGCTACACAAAATGACAATGTGGACAACTTTTCAGTACATTCAGCAGATGTGGAAGAATCCATTATGAATCCCCATTTCAATCGATTGGTTGAGGAAATAATGAGGAGGGATAGACAATACTTCTTACAAATGATGGCACAAAGTGGAGCCAAGATACCTCATGATTTTGAAATGTCTCAAATAATGGAACATGGACCTTTGCAACAACCTCACTCCAACATGGATCAAAGGAGACCTAATAGTGGAGGAAATAGAGGACCACACATGGTACCTAAATCACCATCAGCTTTGCTTCAAAAACCAGAGATCCCACATACACATGGTCAAGCATATGATACTCACCTTCGTAGACCATTATGGAAGTCTTATGCAGACAGATATGCTCAATCACATACTAATGCTAAGGAACAACCACCAAAGCAATTGGATATTCAAAGGCATGCTCAAAATTTGGACACAAGGAAACCTCATGTCAAATTTGGGGGCAACACAATAGAACATGACATGCCTGTAGAGTATGGTATACATGCACAAATAGATATGGTGTTCCTTAACATGAATTTATACCAAGTGGTTCATATGCACAGCATCACTATAGACCTCCTCCATATGAACATGTGTATGATCAATATCATCCATATATGCAACATGCTCCTCCTCCAATGGGTACCTCAAGCATTGGATATGGTCCAAGAAGTCGATCTCCACCTAAGAGCGGTTTGGAACAACAAATCAAGGACTTACAAAAGAAAATGGAGGACATAAATACACCGAAGCCAACATACACAATGAGAGACATATGTCCTTATCCATTTGTCAAGAGCATTCCAATGCCTCCATTTCCTACACACTTTGTGATGCCTAAATTTGATAAGTATAGAGGAAAAGGGGATCCTAAGGCACACATAAGATAGTTTTTCACAACTTGCATTGAGGTAGCAGCAGAAGAGACATATTTGATGAGATTATTCCCACAAAGCTTAGGTGATCAAGCTATGGAATGGTTCTCCCAACTTCCACCTGGTATTAAGTCATGGGGTGACTTAGCAGAGGCATTTATTCAACACTTCTCCTACAACATAGAGACAAACATATCAGTCACTACTTTGTGCAACACCAAGCAAAAAGAGGGAGAGTCTTTTGCATCATTTTTACAAAGATGTAGAAATCTGGCCAGCAGATGCTCTTGTGAAATTCCACAAAAACAAATGGTAGAGATGTTCACACAAAATGTTAATAAAGACATTGGCTATGATCTAAGAAAAGCTTGTTTGTCCACTTTCAAGGACGTCATTGAAAAAGGCTTAGCGACAAAAAAGGTCCTAATTGAACAAGGAGTCATTAAGATATTCAAGGAAAACAAAGATGACTTTAAAGGAAAAGACAAGCCAAGATTTTGGAATAAAAACAAGAACACAGTCAATGATGGTGTTGTTGATGCAAACACAGTGCAACCCAAATTCATCTTTTTGGGATCAAGTTCTACAAACAATCAAGTAAATACTCAAACGACTTCCAGATCACGAAGGAAGTACACTCCATTGGGAGAACCACTTGAGTCAGTCTTCAAGAAGCTAGTGGCAAACAAGGTAATCACAGTTCCAGATTTTCCTCCATATGAACCAAAGGTTAAACCAAATTGGTGGAACGATGATGAGTATTGTGAATTTCATAAGAGCAAGGGTCATAAGACAGGAAATTGTCATCGACTGAAGAACATCATACAAGATCTCATTGATAGAGGTGACATCGAGATTGAGGGACATTCGTCTAATCAAGAACATGAGATGTTTAAGGAACCATTCCCAAAGCATGACAAGGGAAAAGCTAAAGCCATAGAGGACCAAACTAACTATATCAGAGCATCTTATAACTATGACTCAACCATCAATCACATCTCGATGGACAATTACGTCTCTACCAATATCATCAAGGACAAAGCGTTTGAGAATTCTACTCAGAGACCCAAGATTGTCTTAAAAGGTGTTGGATCTTCTTCGGAGCCTACCTCTGAATGTCATGTTACAACTCGCCGAAGTAAATTCACTTTGCAAGGTGCTCCAACTAAAAACACTGCTTCTTCATCAACCAAACCTGAGTATGACCTTGTAGAACAGCTAGGGAAGACACCCACGCTCATTTCAATCCTTGAGCTATTACGCATATCTCCCGCACATAAAGCCATTCTTGACAAAATCTTGAGAGACACCGTTGTTCCTACTTATCTGAACATGGACCAGTTTCAAGCCATGGTGGGATACCTTTCCATTCCACACTCCCTTACATTCACAGAAGCCAATGATGCATCTGTAAGTCAGCCACATAATGCACCATTACATATTGAAGCCTTCATACACAAACATCGAATCAAAAGAGTCCTGATAGATGGAGGAGCAGGTCTAAACATTTGCACATTAAGCACTATTACACAATTGGGATATTCTGATAAAGCTGTGAATTCTACAAATCAAATCACCATTAAGGCTTATGATGACGAAGAGCGTTCATCCAAGGGCACAGTCACCTTACCTCTCAGAGTCGGGCCGGTTACAAAGGATGTGATTTGTCAAGTCCTGGATTTAAATCTCACTTATAACATATTGCTAGGATGTCCTTGGATTCATGAAATGAGGGCAATCCCATCTACATATCACCAATGCATTAAGTTTCCTCATAATGGAGTCGAAGTAACAGTTAACAGTGATCCTAATCCATTCATATACTGTAATAACCTGAAATCAAAGATTGAGACCATCATTCCCAGTAATCGTGAGGCTGTTCCTTCGTCGGCATATATTGATCCTGAGTCATTAAAACCTTCGACATCAAAACAAGGTGAGCTTAAAGGCAAGTTTCAGGACAAAGGCATGGGGGAATATACTTTCAATCAGACCATGTACTTACAACAAGTCATGAGTTCCCCAAAAGAATATGGAAGACGACATCCTAACAAGCAAATATCAATCATGATGCTCAAATGGGACCCTACTACCTTTCAAAGATGGGGTGAACTAGAAGAGGAAGATTTATACAAAATGCTTTTCAAGGAAAATGAAGAGGAAACACAAGACCACATCAACCTACCATGTGAGAAATATGGCAAAGGCTTCAAAATTTTACAAAAATTCGGGTATGATGGAAAAAGCCCTCTGGGATTACGAAAGGAAGGCATCATGGAACCGTTACAACCGAAATTGACCCTCAAAAAGGAACGCTCGAAAGGACTTGGTTTCTTAACTTCCAAGGTCCACACCCAGAGGACAAAAGAAGCTTTACAAATTAAAGCTGCCAAAATGCAACAAGAGGATCGCTATTCCACAGATTCTAACGAATGGGAATGGGGTTCAGACAAGTCTTCCAGCGACTATGAGCTCAACGAGATATTCAGAGAACCAGATGAACCTATAGAAGAAGAGAAATTTTATAACAAGTTCAGAGTTGGTCAAGAAACAACCCTTAATGATTCTACACAGTCCTTGTCTCAAGGTTCTAGGTTGAAATCACATAGAATGAGAACACCTGTCCCGGAATGCGCTACTAGTGATGATAATTTGATTCGCTCGTGATCGAGACTGATGAGGAGAGTGCCATCGATGACCTCGATAATTACCTTGACATACCCAAATATAACCACATCTTCACTCTTAGCTCCCCTAACTTTGAAGACATTAACGGCCTTCCCCTTGTTCATCACCAACTCATTAACTGGGATCATGAAGGACCTGCACAATTTGATACATTCCAAAACGATGAAGCTTTTATTGACTATCTGGGCATACGAGATGATCTTCCCCCTGGAGACCATAAAGCGGGATACACTATAGAACTCGATAGCGTGGCATATTTTGGAGAGGGTGTCAGACCTTCCAGTCGCAAAAATGTGAAAATAAGAACAAATCAAGGGTCTTATGGCGAAAACCACATTGTGGCGCTGTCTGACCCCAAAAAAGTAAAAAGAAAGGACGTATCTGAGGGCGAAAACCTCTCTGAGGCACCCGAAGATGGAAGGCTCGACATTCTCCCAGCATCATATGAAGAAAAGTCATCCATGTTGGTAGAGGAGACTATCAAAACAAACATTGGTACAAAAGAGGTTCCACACAACATATTCCTAGCTCAATCATTGACAGAGTCCGAAAGGTCAAAATTCATAAGTTTCTTCAAAGAACGACAAATCAACTTTGCCTGGTCATATGCTGATATGCCTGGATTAGATCCGGATTTGGTAATGCATCATCTGACAGTCAAACCGGGGGCAAAACCAGTGAAACGGAAATTAAGAAAAATGCATCCACAAGTGGCATTACTAGTCAAAGAAGAACTTGAGAAGTTATTGGATGTCGGATTCATACGCCCAATTGATTATCCCGAATGGATCTCCAACTTGGTACCTGTTAGCAAACCAGATCGCAGCATCAGAATATGTACAGATTTCAGAGACATCAACAAAGCTTGTCCAAAGGATGACTTCCCATTACCAAATATTGACTTGATTATTGATCTCACAGCAGGTCATGAAATGTTATCATTGATGGATGGATTCTCTGGTTATAATCAAATAAGGATCGCACCTGAAGATCAACACAAAACATCATTTACTTGTCCGTGGGGAACTTTCTATTGGAATGTCATACCTTTCGGGCTAAAGAATGCAGGTGCTACATATCAAAGAGCCATGACTACTATCTTTCATGATCTCATGCATGTAACCGTGGAAGATTATGTTGACGACCTCTTGGGAAAATCCATAAATAGGAATACACATTTGGACATACTTTCAGTCGTCTTTGATCGGTTGGAAAAATACAAAGTAAGATTAAACCCCAAGAAATGTGTCTTTGGAGTAACCTCCGGGAAGCTCCTAGGATTCGTTGTATCCAAAAGAGGAATTGAAGCTGATCCAGCAAAAGTCAAGGCTATCTTAGAAATGAAACCACCAAGAAATATCAGTCAACTTCGATCCTTACAAGGCAGACTCCAGTCCATCCGAAGATTTATAGCACAACTGGCAGATAAGTGTAATCCGTTTCAGCACCTGCTACATAAAAACATCAAATTCAAATGGGATGATAACTGTCAACAAGCTTTCCAGACACTCAAAGATTATCTTCTAAATCCGCCAGTTCTGATGCCACCAGTTCCAGATCAACCACTGTTACTATACATATCAGCTACTCCAACAGCACTGAGGGCACTCTTAGCACAACAAAGCACTGAAGGCAAGGAAAAAGCAGTATACTACATCAGTCGCACATTGGTGGGATACGAGCTAAACTACACACCAATCGAGCGTGCATGTCTCGCCGTGGTTTTTGCTTCGCAAAAATTATGACATTACATGCTCACTCATAAGACTAAGTTAATTGCAAGGATAGACCCATTCAAATACCTTCTCAATAAAGTGACACTTACTGGGCGACTGGCCAAATGGGTAATGATCCTGAGTGAATTCGACATCGAGTATGTAGATAGAAAAGCAATAAAAGGACAAGCCATCGCAAATCAATTAGCAGATGCTCCCATGATAGATGATGTTCCTCTAAGTTCAGAATTTCCAGATGAATCCATTTTGACAATGTCACATGCAAAACCATGGCAACTATACTTTGACGGCTCTTACACACAGCATGGAGCAGGAGCCGGCATCCTTTTCATAACTCCTCAAGGAGATTCTATACCAAAATCATACCGCTTATCATTTCCTTGCACCAATAATATAGCGGAATATGAGGCATTAACAACAGGATTACGAATTGCAGTTCAATGGAAGATCCAGGAACTTCATGTTTTTGGGGACTCCCAACTGGTCATCCGTCAAGCAACTAATGATTACCAAACAAAAGATGAAAAGTTAACACCTTATAAACAAATGGTGGATGATCTAAAACAACACTTCACAAAGATAGACTTTGAGCAGATACCAAGAGAGCAGAATCACGCTGCAGATGTTATGGCTACAATTGCTTCCCTGATTGATCTACCTCCAAACGAGACCCGCTATGAGTTCTTGGTGGATAACCTTTTGGTCCCTTCATATGAGATCATGCCTACTAAGACAATATGTGTTGTCGGTCCCGAGTCCCAGTTATACGGTTCCATTTTCACATACCTTCATGACAATACTTTACCTCCTGATCTATCAAATAACCAACGTCGCACTTTCATTCGCCAGTCCTCTCGATATGTCATTCTAGCTGATATCCTATACCGGCAAGGTCTAGATGGCACTCTTCTTAGATGTTTAGAAATCAACGAAGCTCAGATTGCGTTACGAGAAGTGCATGAGGGGATATGTGGTCCGCATGCTAGTGGTCCTACCTTGGCCAAGAAACTCATCAGGACTGGATATTACTGGCCCAATATGGAAAAAGACTCATACCAGTTTGTCAAGAAATGTAAGCAATGTCAAATTCATGGAGGCCTCATACATGCGCCAGCACAAGAACTTCAACCGCTTGCGTCTCCTTGGCCCTTCTGTCAGTGGGGACTCGATCTCATAGGCAAGATTCACCCTCCTTCTTCCAATGGTCATAAATTCATTATTACTGCCGCAGAGTATTTTACAAAATGGATTGAAGCCATGCCTCTCACACAAATTACTGGAAAATAGATTGCTACATTCATCCTTAACTATATCATTTGCCGATACGGTATTCCTGTTTCCATTATCACTGATAATGGGCGTCCCTTCAAAAATCAGGATGTTCGTGAACTCTGTGACCACTTCCATATTTCCCATCATTTCTCCACACCATATTACCCCCAAGGCAATGGCCAAGCTGAGGCGTCTAATAAAACAATCCTTAAAATCCTAAAGAAGACAGTCGACGATGTTGGCCGTAATTGGCATATCCAACTCAATCCTGCACTTTGGGCCTATCGCACAAGTGTCCGCACACCTACAGGAGCTACACCCTATTCACTTGTCTATGGCACCGAAGCTATCTTGCCTATTGAGGTCGAGCTACCCTCTTTAAGGGTTTCTTTTCAAAACATCATCAGTGATAAAGACTATAGGGTCTCTCGCTTACAAGAGCTGGAACTACTGGATGAACGAAGACAAACTGCTTTTAATCATCTCAAGGCTTACCAACAACGAATGAGTCGCAGCTACAATCACAAGGTCAAGCCTCGCACATTTGAGGTAGGTGACTTGGTTCTTAGAGAAAATCCTAAAAATCAGCAAGACAGAGAGAAGAAGGGCAAGTTTGAACCAAACTGGCTTGGTCCCTACATTATTATAGCAGCATATGGATCTGGTGCATATCAGCTCTCAACTACAGAAGGTGAACCTTTGGAGGATCCTATCAACAGCATGCACCTTCGCAGGTTCTACACATAGCCCTTCAGAGTATCCTAATTCAAAAATACAAAAAAATCAAAAAAATTCAAAAATACAAAAAAATTATAAAACATAAAAAATCGTTACTTGGTGAAAACCTGGCAAACAGGCGCCTTGTGACACAAAAAAATCAAAAAATCAAAAAAGTAAAGAAAAATAATTTTGTCCAACGGTGAAAACTACTTCGGTGGCGCCCTGGGCAAGTACCATGGTGAAAATTGGGTCACCATCGCCATGCGTAGAGACATTGCTCCTCCCTCCTTCAAGATTCTCTTTCATCACTTCACTTTGCACACACTCACGACCAATTCATCCATAATAAACTTACCCATTCCCATTATGGCTTGTTATTGATCTACCCAAGATTGGTTAGCCATTCATAATAAACCATCCCTTTTCACCCCTTTCCATCCATAATAAATCAGATCATATCCGTGGCTAAGGCAAATCCTACGTCTAGTAATGGGTGTGGAACTGAGAACATCACATGTTTTGAGGAGTACAATTTCTTCCAGCTTCCTTCAGTCTATCCGCACACAATCCGCAATAAAGCAACATTTGCATCACAGATCCACAATAAAGTTTCATCTTCTTCGCAATAAGGTATCAGTTTTATGGATTCAGACAGTTTTAGATGAGACACAGCAGCAACAATGGGCTTCAACAAATCAAATCTTTCAGCAGACTCAGACAACATTATGGTTCAGTGCCATCTATCCTTTTTTGAAAGTAAACATTGTGACCACAATCAAATAAGACTTATACAAGTGACAAGAGACACTAAACTTGAGGACTACAATGGATATTGGTGTCGAGTCTTGGTTTTCTTTTTATTTTATCTTTTGGTGACATGTCTTTTAGCTTTTCCAGGATGTCTCTCACTAGAGATTATATCTCCAGGATGTCTTTGACTAGAAAGGCGAGGATGGGGTATCATCACCTATTTATATTTGCTGTCTGTGGATTGTCTCTTAGTAATGTTATGACTTGTCCAAGGATATGAGGACACTGTGAGTCTAGTGTGAACTGGGGCATTCCTTGTTTGTGACTGTCTTATCTCCATGCAAACAGGTACAATGACTTTTTGGGTCAAACATATGCCTCGATTGTCATAACCTATTTTGCCATAATAAAGCTCAATGATGATAATGCACAAGAAGCTCTTTCACTTTCATATCTTTTGTCTTTCATCCCCCTTTCTTGATTGACTTCCATCATCCTTCTCGAGTCCACGTAGCTTGCTATCACATGACTGAGTATAATGACACACCAAAAACATTTGCATGTCATATAGTTGCACCTGCATTTCATACATACATATAGATATCACAATGGCATCACATCCTGCACACAACACCTGTTAGCATAATTTACATTTGCATTATCCTATTCATCTGCATTACATACATTCACATTTGCATCATGCATATGCATATAAAACATAAAAGAACAAAAATATATTGCATTGCATCATATACATATTTACATCCATAGCATAAAACATACATTACATAAGAACATCTCATTACAGAGGTACACATGCATATAGCTGCCACAAAAAGATGAATCATCTCATATATATAATCAAAAGTGTCATGATACAATGATGTGAAAATCATATGGCTACAAAAGCACCCGCAAGTGTCTACAATACAAAAATGGTACAAAACTGATACAAAGGGAGCCCTCTACGGCTATGATGAACTCCCTCCCTCGGAGCCGCCTGGCCTCGGTGGAATCTGAGCCCCCTGAAGGACCTACCCCAGGATCATCTTTTCTATCTCCTCTATCTGGTGGTGGTGGAGGGCCCATAACCCCACCACTCGATGCCTGTCTCCTCTGGCTCCCTCCCGTAGCTATCACTGTACGCGACGGTCTATGGAAGCTCCTCGCCCGCTGATCTGCTGGCACTGCACCATAGTAGAGGTCCCTCCAGTAGGCTATCTCCTCCCCTGCCCGCAGGACATAAGCATACCCTGACCCTGTATCCTCTGTGGCCTATCTCCCTGCCCTCAGTGTTGTCTCAGCCTTTGTATAGCGCTGGATAGCCTGATCCCGCTCTCGCTCAGTATCTGAGCCTCGTCTTGAGCCGATCCCTCTCCCTCTCCAGCTCCTGGATCTCATCTGCCTAGCCCTAGCAGATCTCCCTCAGATCCAGCAGCTCAGCCTCCACTGGGTCAACCCCCTCTACCTCTGCCTCTACCTGTGGCTCCTCCTCTGCGGGTGCCTGCCCCTGTGCCTGTACTGGTACCTGTCTCTGTCCCTGTCCCTATATCTGCACCTGCCTAGGACCCTGTGCTACTGGCACCTGTAAAGGCAATCCACCACGACTCCTCACCACCCGAGCCTGCCTCTCCTCTCCACCCTCCCTCTGAGGTGCAACTCGCCTCTCTCCAACTACTCCTCTCCTCCTCCATTGAACTCTGCCCCCATTGCCTCCACCATCATCCTCGTCACCACCACCATCTCCCTCCAGTGCCTCTCCTGGATCTGTCAATCGGGGGAATGGATGCTTTGCCCAATATGTTGTATACTCAGCATCCATCCCGGCGTCCTTGATCTCAGGCCACATGTCTCAGGGTAGGGGCATCATCTCTACAAGCTGAGTCACTACCTGATCATATGACAGTAACGGCCCAAACTGTGCCTGATCCCTGACTGTACGGGCATACATACCTGATCCCCGGGGCATCCTCTGAATCTGGCCAAACTGTCAGCCAACCCTGTCTACCAGCTGTCTCTCTAACACATAGGGCGTCTGCCCAATCAGGTACCTTCTCCGGAAGGTGTAAGGCAGCTCAACTGCATCATCCTCCCACTCCTCACAGCCCAGATATGGTCTCCATATGACCACATCAATGTCGTCAATCACCCGCCGCCAATGCTCTAACCTGCCAATCCGCGGTTGTGATGTGATCATGTCATACAAATGTACAAAGCTGCGTCCATGACCCTTGCCCCTGAAGTGTATCGGTCAGGTAACCGGCAGATGCTCGTAGGCCCATACCTGCAGCAGTGTCACTCCACAGCCCAATCCCACTGATCCATGATAAACAAACTGATGAAGCTCGTAATAGAAATGGGCCAGCACACATGGTCCCCAGGCATATCTGGTGTGCTGCGTCACTAGTGTCTCCAGTGCTCCCCCCCAGCCCACAGCCAACCCCCGTGTCGCCCTGTCCGGACACAGGAACCCACTGATAGCTCCTCCAACCACTGCTGGCAGTGCTAACCTTGTGGCTATCATGGTGTCCCATGCCACGTGTCCTGCCCTCATCTCCAATCTAGGGTCCTGAAATACCCATCTCAATGCCTCCCTGTCTCCATCTCAATCGTATGGGATCAGCTCCCCATCAATCGGCACCCGCAGAATCCTGTATACATCCTCCAGGGTGACAATCATCTCACCCATCGACAAATGGAATGTGCACGTCTCAGAGTGCCATCTCTCAGCCAGTGCAGTCAGCAAACCCATGTTTGCCTGAAACTCAGGCACATACAGTACATGTCTCAATCCCATCTCCTTGATGGCAACTCTGTCCTCAAATGACAACTCAGGTCGCAACCTCTGCGTCGACGGGAATCTCTCCCGTGACTCCAGCATCGGCAAGTACTCCTGCAGTCAAACAAATCAAATCATGTCAGTCATAGTGGCATTCACTGTTTATCACAAAATGCTACTCGCTATCTAAATGCATATGCCTATCTATCCTAGTGACACTCACTGTTCATCACAAAGTGTTGCTATTTATCCTAGTGGTACTCCCTGTTCATCACAAAGTACTACGTGTGTGACACTCACTGTTCATCACAAAGTGTTGCTCACATTTGCACTCCCTGTTCATCACAAAGTGTTGCTCATGTTTCAGTACTCCCTGTTCATCACAAAGTACTCTATCTTGGTACTCACTGTTCATCGCAAAGTGCCTTGATCTATCCTAGTCTTCCTAAAGGACCTGCTTGAGTGTATCCTCTCAGCAGCTTATCCAATCGACAGCGTATGTTCATCACAGAACTGTCGATTTGACCTAGAAGATGCAAATTCATACTTTTCGAACGCAAACGCGCTTACATGACATAAACGCGCTCAAAGACTGCATAGACGCACCTGAAAAACACAGACGCGCCTTCTTGACACAGACATGCCTATGCTCTGCACAGACGCACCTGGGAGACAGACGTGCCTTCTTGGCACAAACGAGCCTGAAGAGCACAGACGCGGCCGCATTTGACACAGACGCGGGTCTAGACATAGATGCGTCTGGCACAAACACAGACGCGCCTAGCGAGCACAGACGCACCTGGCACCAACGCAGACACGCCTAAACGTTTTTTTGACACTTTTTGGACCCTAGTCTAAGCGCATTTATTACCCTATTCGACATGCATTAATGACAAAATTAAATGCGTCAAAGTACGAGGAGGTTTGGTGGTACTTACCAGCTCTCCTGCCTCTGAAATCGGCGAACGCGGTCGAATCTGTGAGTGAAAGCCATCGCTGCTAATTGCTCCTACTAAATTTTTGCTCTACAATTTGGTCGCGTGGATGTGTAGATGAAAATGAAGATGTATTTTCCCCCGTGGTCTATCTTATAGCCTACCCTAGCCCTCGCCTTCGTTTCCCGAGTCAGTCTTCTTTGTCCCGTGACTCTGTCACTTTATCCGGTTAGTCTATTCTATCCTGTATTTCTTATCGAGAGATTGTCTGCAATCTTTTCAAACATTTTCATCCAATCTCTCGAGGGAGCATATCATTCCCATCTTGGGGCAAATTTGTATCAGTTCATCTTATCTTCTTTGAAACAACACGACAAGCCACATTGTCTCAAAGAGGGGCAAAATGTAGACACCCAAAATTGTCATGTCTAATTAAATAAATATTTTATTTATTTAATTATCTAAGCTTAATTCTTCTATTAATTAAATAAATATTTTATTTATTTAATTAATTCATTTGTCCTCTTCTAGCCTTATTTCTCATTTAAATAAATACATTTATTTATTTAAATTATCCTTTTTCCTAAATTAAATAAATATCTTATTTATTTAATTATCCCACTTCTTCTATTAATTAAATAAATCTTTATTTATTTAATTAATTCATTAACCTTTTCTACCCATGACACATGTCATTCATCTCTTAATTCATACACTGCCTACCCCTTTCATTATTTTATTATTTTCTTTACCTACCCTCTAATCATAGTCGATCTCCTTTTACACCTCTCAATCTTATCCCTCCATTTCATATTGTGTCTTCTATATAAGGAGATGCTTTCTTCATTATCAAACCCTAATCAATCATTCTAATCAATGATTCTAATCACTCAGGCTAATCATTCACTGGACTACACTACGATCCTACTTGCAACCACATTCCGTTCTTTGTTGAGCTCTTGTGCACATAAAATCTGAGAGCAAATATATCAAGCAAGATCACTAGAGATAGGAAGAATGGAGATCAAAACCTTATTGGACATATGATGGTATAATCTTTGTGATTTCATTTGATTTGCATTGTCTTAGGTAATCTTCATATGTTATGGTGGATCTTTGTTGTTGTTAGGCTAGGGTTTTGTGGTTGAATTCATTTAGCCTTTCAATATTGTTATCATTGTTGTCCATTTTCACCATATACAATCATTATTCTTCAATTTTATATTCCTCCACTCATGTCACGTCACCTTTGATCCTTTCAAGGAAGTTCAAATTTCTTGAATCTCCCCATGCATCCTCTTCCCAAGAAATTATTAATTCCTTTATCCATTTAGTCTTCCCACACATCCTTTAATTTGGAATTTTTAATTCCTTTCTCCTTTCCCTAAGGAATTTTATATTTCTTTTTATTCTCCCTATGCACCTTGATCCATGTCTTCCATCCCAAATCAATCGCAACCCTTCATACCCAAATCAATCGCAACCCTTCATACCCAAATCAATTTTGGCCCTCCATTGGCCTCCTCCAATCTATAAATTGGAGTCTTATTTCCTCAAAAAACACTACATGTAATCTTCTTCTAATCTTATGTTGCGTCTTTCTTCCTCTATCTCCTTCTATCATATCCACATAATACCCTCATGATATCCAAATAATCCATCATCCAAAATAAATCATTTTTTCATCCAAATCCATCTATTCCTCATCCATCATAATCCAAATCCAATCCTAATCCACCAATCTTGTTATGCATTTGGAGAACATTCCACATCTATCAAGAAGAGCATATCCAAACAAGTGGAGCACAAGGGCGCCTCTACTTCATCAAGATCAATCCGAGGAACAAGAGAGATATTCTCTTGCAAGGTAATAGTGTTAGTTTTATGCTTTTTATTTGGTTTCCATATCATTTGTGTTTAAACTAACCCTCTACGTGCCTTGGTAGATTTCCCTTGGTTCATTTTTGGCACACCTGGTGGGACCCACGTCCCTAATTTAACATATTTTTGCAAGTTTTTATGATTTTTTGTCAAAGGTCATAGATTAGTGCAAGAGATTGCATTCCAACGCGAGCGATACGGGTTCGGTGCGAGCGATACAAGGTTCGGTGCGAGCGCTTTTGGCGCGGCCGCCAGCAATTTGAATTTTCTTCCCGCCTTCAGAGCAAACTATGGTTCGGCGTGAGCACTACAGGAATAGCACATCCGACTGCAACCTTTATCCATTCACTTCTCTGCTCTGATTTTCATTCTTTCTGCTTTCTGTCTTTCTAACCAGTTATTAAAACACACATAAAAAGGAAAAATTATCTTAAACAAATTAAAAAAATTAGTTAAACTATTTTGTCCAGTTTTTTTTGTTTTTGCTAACGTCACTTTAGCATGAGCTCTCTGTGAATAGCGCGAGCACCTTAGAAAATCTCTCGCCTCTTTTAAAAATTTGAATTTTCAAATTTGCTGCTAACCGCTAACGTCTTTTGTCTTTGGCGCAAGCGCTCGCGTTTCAACATAACCGACATTAGAACAATGCGTCCGCTAGTATAACTCTCTACCTGCCAATTTTTATTTTTTATTTCATTTGTTGT
Organism: Cryptomeria japonica; assembly: GCF_030272615.1. NCBI lineage: Eukaryota > Viridiplantae > Streptophyta > Pinopsida > Cupressales > Cupressaceae > Cryptomeria > Cryptomeria japonica. Next base: position 663,490,498 of record NC_081413.1, read on the forward strand.
CTCTCTTTTTCTTTTAGCACTAGCAATTATGGTTCGGTGCTAGCGTCTGCAGAATAGCGCGAGCGCTAGATCTGTAGAATTTTGTGTTACTGATCAGATTTTTGAGTTTTGCAAACTTTATCCGAGTAGTCCAAGGCTTAATTTAAGATTAGTAATCTATTTTTTTTGCAGAATGTTGTATAGAAGACAATATTCCCACTAGATTAGTTCTTGTGTGCATTTTTCTAGTTAGATAACATTTCGATTTTGGGCTTAAAATTCACATTTGCTTAGTTTAGACTAGTTGCACACTTGGTTTTGTTTAAGGGAATTAACCACTTGTCTTTCGTGTCTTATTTTCCTCTTGTTTGCATTATTTTTACCTTTAGCGACCTGCCCTCTTGATTTTCCTAGCACACTAACACATGCATTGGTGCAAGGGGAATGACCCAAGTGAGTATAGTTGAACCTGAGCATTCCAACTCACTATAATCAAATAGCCTTTTGAGATGAAAATCTCAAAGGATGAAGCTATTTGAGTTTACTCTCATATTGAGCACTTTGTAGGTCCCTTGAGGTCTAAATCACGCTTGCATGACTACTATTGTGTTTGGTACTTTGTTGGGCTATAGGCCTCAATTGCGCTTGTGCGACTAAAAAGGATAGTCTTCGAACGGAAACCCTTACTAATAACTCTAGGAATAGAAGCCACTCAGTTCACCTCTGAAAGGTGGATAATCTTTGTGCAAGGGAGATAGTAACTCCCCCAAGAGACTTGCCATATTGTGCCCCCATTAGCGTTTGGAGTCGGCTAATATGGCGTTGAGGATCCATTGCATGAGACTCAACAACCGTATTCTGATTAGCTATTGGGTGTGACACTGAGTCAGGAAGCAAAGGTTTTCCTCCCAAACCAACTTCCTAGAATAGCATGTTGTGCTTGAAGTCTCTATTTGCATAAATGGCTAATGTGTTTCCTATGTCTTCTTGCCAAGATTAGAATTAGTATAAAATACTACCCCTTCAAATTCCACTCTGTCATTATCAAACCCCTATTTCCTTCATCTTCATCCATATCAAATCTCTACTCCATTTTCATCCATCTAAACAATCATCAATCCCCAACCAATATCTCTATTCTATCATTAATCCAATCAGGGGTAACCTTCCCCTTCCTCTTCATACCATCAATCCATTCTTCCATAATCATTTTCATTTCATCCTCAAGGACTTAGCACATTAACCTAATCAAATTTCCAAAATCCCAACCGATCCTAATCAAACCAATCAATCAATCAATCAACCTCATCCTAAGGTCGACACTTTGTGAAAGTTTAATTTAGACCTTTATCTTTAATAAATCAATCAAGTAGCTTTTGTGATTGGGAAATATTCTCCCCCAAGTACCTTTGCTTAATCATTTTGGGTTGATCAAAACCCTAATCCTTTTTCCCTCGTTTGCTTAGGAACGTAAGGCTACCCTAAGTAGAAGAAGGTTTGATCAATTGAAAAGGTCTAAATTTTACCTAGCTTGGTTGTCACCTTGCTTGTGGTCCACATCATCAATTCCCATCTAAGTCCTAATATAGAGGCTAAGGTGTCATCCTAATACAAGGACCAATTCAAATCAATCTTTCCCTAATCCAAGGACCAATCCAATCAAATGAAACCCAATCCAATCCAATCCAATTAAATCAAGTCCCATTCAATCCATGAAAATCAAATCAAATCCAATCAATCCTCAATCCAATCTGAATTTGCTAAGTCCTAATCCTCATCTTCATCTAGCAATGTCTCATCACTTTTATCCCCTCATTCTCATCATGGCTTGGTATGAGAAAAGGGTTATAGAAGTTCAAGGATTTCCCTATCAACCATGCACATCCAACTCATGCATGCCTCAATGCTATCCAACTTCCACCTACTCATGTCTCCCACCCCAACCCACTTACCAAGTCAAACCCATAACCCCCAATCCATCTACCTTATCTTCATCCATTCCATTTCACCAAATTATATTCAATCCCAATAATCCATCTTATATTCCTTATCCTTCCTCTACCTTTGACAAGGGAAATCCATCTTATTCCCCATCCATGTCTTCATATTATCCCTCATCCACATACCCCTTTGATCCAACATCTATACCTCCATCTTCTCGCCCAATTCATAATCCTAATCCTCCATTGAATACCAAACCTCCACATAAATCCTAATTATCCAAAGTCTACATCATCCCCATCCTCCAAGTCCTTAATTCATAATCTTATCCAAGGCATGCTAGCAAAGGAGACAAAATACCCACCATGAAACAAAGTTGCCAAATCTCCTAAAGTCCTTCATCCACCTCCATCACCTCCAAATCAAGACAAACCTCAATCCCCCCAGCTTCATGATAACACCATCCCTCCATCTACCCAAGTCTAAGCTTCCATATCCTCCTTCATCATACAATCCCCACAACTCCAAACATGCCAAGAGCTTGTTCCAACGCATGCTAGCATAGATTGCTCTTCACCACAAGATCAAAGCATATATCCATCTCATGATACCTCTCCATATCAAAATCCATGTTTACCCTCCACTCCATCTAATGATCTCATGCCTTCCACTTCCTCTCATGATCATATGATCCCTAAATCCAATCCTCTCCCACCATCGCATGGTCCCCTTCCATCTCAAGATCCAATAGTCTCTCCCACTCCACCAGGTGTTCCCCTCCCAAGTCAAGATCAAAGGATTCCTTCCTCTCCATCTCACGATCCTAATCCCACACATGATCATAATCCTCTGCATGATTCCAATCTTCCACAAGATCCCATCACCCCTATCCAATCTATCCACAAATCCCATACCTATCAACTTGACTCTTCCACCTTCATCCATTCTAGTCTTCTCCAAGAGCTTACAATCCCTTCTACATCCCATCCCCCTCAAAATGGACTCGCATCTTGTTTCCAAAATAATAAGTATCCTATTGGGAAAATAAATTCTCAAGATGTTGGTACATCTCCTATTCCTCATAAATCCAAAAGCCTTTCATATAAATCAAAATCCCACCATCTCCCATCATCCACATCTATCTTAGGACCCTATGTTCCAAATCTAAATCCTCCATTCCTTTCATCCATTTTGGGTCCTTACATCCCTCCATCCACCACCCCATCACCTTAAATAATCCTTAAGCAAGATCAACAAAGGCACACATCATTGAATCCCTCCCAACACTTTCCCTCCATCATCCCACCATCCATAAAATCCCTAATTCATCCATCCTCATGCACCTATGCCATTTATATTAGAAGCAATTTGAACGCCAAATCTAAAATGCATAAAGTCAATAATCCACAAAAGTAAAAGGATCAACATTGTTCCTTCACTTGGGAAATCTGGAGTAAGTTTTGGGTGAATTGGAAAGTTGATTGGGTGATGCACAAGAGTCTCAAGGAAATTATTTGGCAATGGATCTTCCCCACCAAATTTCCTCTTATCAAGAACCTTTGGTCCCTGATCCTCCCCATGACTTGTTGGGGAATCTGGAAAGAGAGAAATAACAAAATATTTAGGGGAGCTAAGTGCACCTCTCAGGTGGTCTTTGAAAAAGTTTGCAGGGCTATAAAAGAAAACATAAATATTCCTCACAGGAACAATAAACAATGGTTTTTTACTGATATGAATGAAATTGAAAAAGGCATCCTTACTAAATGGAACTTAATCCACAAAGTTTGCAGATCTGACAATAGGACTAGGAGAGATAATATTGTTTGGCGATTTCCTGATCATGAATGGATAAAGGTGATTTTTGATGGGGCGGCTAAAGGCAACCCTAGGAAGTCCAGTGGTGGAGGAGTCATCAGAAATGCTCAAGGTCTCTGTATTGCTGCTATTGCTTCTCCTTTTGGGGTCCAAAATAATCATTTGGTTGAAGCTCAGGCTATGCTAAAAAGCCTCCAGCTTGCTCAGGGATTCAAATTTAAAAAAAATTGGCTGGAAGGGGACTCCCTCAACATCATCCAGGCTCTTAAAGGTACTAGTTTTGTATCTTGGAATATTACTAATTTAGTTGAAAGTGCTAAAAAGTTATTAAATGACTATGTTAGTATTCTCATAACTCACACTCTAAGGGAAGGCAATAAGGTTGCGGACCTCTTAGCTAATGAAGGGGTCAATTTAGAGGTGGAGGTTAAATATATCAGAGAGACCCATTGTAAAAGGGATGTTAGAGAGCAATTATTACTTGATCGCATCAATGGGTCAATTTAAAATCATGATTATCTTTTGGGGTCCAGAAATCAAAGACAGAGTTTGGGGGCAAATGAACTATTTAGGCATCGGTTTTATGATCATATGTGTGATGGGGATTATAATAATAAGTGCCTGTTTTGTGTGGCCATTATTATTATCTTTAAAACCACGGATGGGACTCTGTTATGTTATTCCAGAATTTTTCTCAAGAACTTGTGGTTAAATCTATAGATTGTGAGATACACCTTTGGGTACTTCGACGTGTTGATCAATATGGGAGGTAACTTAAATGGGAATGAGCCCTCTGGCTATGAAAACTAGAAGAGTGAGCGGAAAGTGTGGAGGAGGCTTCATAGATATGGATTCACCAACTATATGGAAAGCGGCATGGAAGCAGAAATTCAGTGTCTCATGGCTTTGCTAGGGGCTGGAATAGCAACAGAGTCACCTTGTTTGGGGAGACCTGGAATATTGATGAGGATCTGGTTGCGAAGGTCACAGGTCTTCAGAAGGAGGGCACTAAATTCTATAGAGACCAGAAGTATGCTGCTGAAGCGATTAAAAACTTCCCAAAATCTGAGGATGAGAAGGTTCGGCTTGCCAAGAAAGACAACATCTCCTACTACCTCCCCCAGTGGGTAAAGTCTTTTTGGCAGAAAGTGTTAAGGGTTTTGATGGAATTCCTTACTGTTGAGGGTAGATTTACTAAAATCTACAACTATCATTTTGCAATTCTTAATCATTTCCGCCATGGGGTTAAGATTTCCCTGCCCTTTTACTTAGCTTCTTCTCTGAATGAGAGTTTGGTTGACCACGCCAAAAAGCCCAATTCTTACCCCATAGCCCATCAAGGGCTTATTTTTCTCATTTACGAATATTTGAAGGAAAAAGCTAGGGCTAGCAAGGATGATTACCTGGTAACTAATGCACATGTTTCTGAGAGTTGTAATGATTCTGAGTCTGATGATGACTAGTGTAATGCCCCTACACATAAAAAATGGAGAGCTGATATTGATAATGTGGAAACGGAGGTGCATTATGATTTGGAGGAGGAAAAGGGGAAGGATATTGAGACAAAAATGGAGAGTGAGATGGAAGAGAACGCTGGAGAAGAGGAGGAAGGGAAAAAAGATGTTAATTCTGAAAACCCTTATTCTAACCCTATGGGTTTGGATAGCAGGAATGTCACCCCAAACTCTGTGGAGGAAGACAAACCTAATTTTGTGAGCACTGAGCAGGGTAGGGATTCAGCAAATACTATTTTGAATACTGACTGAAATTGCACACTGGAGTCTTTCAATCTCCAAAACAGGGTTATTGAAAACATAACAAGCATTCAGAGCAAACAGAGGGACCTGGAAAATAAGATACACAATTTGATTAAGGAAACGAATTCGGGGAAAAAGAGTGAGGAGATGGAAACCAGTGAAGCTGAGGAGGAAATTCAGATGCAGGACTGGTCGGAAAAAGACCTGATAAAAGGGGATTTGAAACATCTGGAGGATGTTATCAGAATTGTAAAAGAAAAGGCTGAGGTGGATAAACATAACATCATCACTTGGGTTTCTCAAATTAAGAAGGCTTTGAAAAGCTTCATGAACCACAGTCTTGAGGTCTTAAGAGTTTCGTCACATAATATGAATGCCTTGGTGGATCACTTAGAGAGGAAAAATCAAGATAAGAACTTGGTAATCATTGAAGATGTACCGACCTCCAGCTCCACCCATCAAATCTCCAGGTGAAGGACCAGGCAAACCACCACTGATATGGAGACCAAAATGAAAGACATCCAGCTAAAACAGGAGAGCAATGATCTAAGAGAAGATGCTAAGGCCATGATGCTTTTGGTTCAGAATGCTGAGGAGTCTATAAAAGTTTTCATTTGAAATGTAATGTTGGGTTTTGGATGCCAATTTCTTGTTGGCTCCTTTCTATCTGTTTGTCCTAGCTGCTAGTTTTTGTGCTGGTCTTTTGTGGTTGTTTTGTCTTGGTCTTATCTTCTCTTGTTTCTTTCTTGCTCATCTTTCATATTGTAAGCGGGTTTTGGGTCCCTTAAAACCTGATTTTCCTTAATCAAAAACATGTCCCCTCAAAAATACATGCTCAAGAAAAGAAAAATATGATCCAAAAGGTCACAAAGGCCCCAAAAGAAAAAATAAAAAACTATGTGGATTCTCAAACTACTCATAGAAGCAATGCATCTTAAAGTAAAATCCAAATTGGCATCCAAACTTGTTAAAGCTCCCTCCACTCATAAGTCCTACAATCCCCCATTTTCAAAATCCATTTTGGGTCCTTATGTCTCAAAATCCACTATCTTAAGTGCATCACCCCCTTCATCTATTTTGGGTCAACATTTCCCAAAATCCACAATTTATCCTCCATCTAGTTTAAAACCCCCTCCCCCACCACTCCACCACCCTTCAAGCTGTGTGCTAATGTTGATCTTCTACAAGTTTTTCAAAACCCCATCCGTTATCCAACATCCATTTTCCATAATACCATCCTTCGCATAAATCCTCATCCCCCTCCATCCTTCATCCACTTCATCTCCTTAATTATTTCTAACAACATCTATGAGCATACCCCCAATTCAAAGAAGCACTAAGAGGTACTACCCATGGAACTATATGCTTGAGTCCTCCCTTCCTCCTTCACGCATTCACTATCTTCCACATCCACTTATCCTCATCCTTATCCATCCAAACTATTCCAAAATATTATCAAAAAATAAATAAATAAAATAAAAAATAAAAAAAGTAAAGAGAAAAAATCCATCCAATGGTGAAAACCATGTCTTGTGGCACCTTGGGTAAGTACCATGATGAAAACTTGGTAAAAAAGTGTCATGTGTAATCCCTCCTCCTCTTGCACTCTACACTTGGGGGCAAGCTTCATCCATATCATCCTACCATCCACATTCCTTATCTTCTATCTGCATCCTATCTATGTTCATCCTCCTTTCTTATCTTTGATCTTGACTATCCTATCCATATCCTCCATTACATATCACTAATCCTATCCAAATCCATTCTCCATTCCTACCTTTGATCTTGATCAAGATAGAGGCAAAATAATATGCATGCATGCTTTGGAAAAATACAAGCCTTAATTCCTCTACCATCCATATTCATTACACATTATCCTCCCATCTCATACATCTTTATCCACCATCCTTCCATCCTTAATTCCACTACCTCTAGTGTGGGTCATTACACTCCTTTGCAACATAGTCCTTGGGTCTCCATCATCCTACTCTCCATCCTTTATTCCTCCATATCCCAGCCATATCCATCCACTCAATTCATTTGTCACCTATCCAAAAAATATCTCCCTCCATTCATCCATCCTTTCATCAAACCTTGGTTCTCCCTTGTCATTAGTTCCAATCTATTTATCCTATATCCATAAACAAATCCTATCAATTCAATCATATTCCCCATCTCATCCAATCCATTCAATTGTATTCCCCATCTCATCCAATCCAATTCAATCATATTCCCCATCCCATCCAATCCTATTCAATCATTAATCTACCCCCCACATTATCCAATCCATTTTCCCCATCAAAATTGAACTTTTCCCATATATCTGAGCTTATATTGACTTTCACATAATCCAAGCACCCATCCATAATGTGTTAATCAAATCCAAGAAGCAATCCTCTCACCTAGAGATTCTGCACACCATCTTGTCTCTTGCATCTATCAATCTATCTATACCCTGCCCATCGGGATGCATCCTTCCCATGTCTGGCAGTATATCCAAATCCATGTCGTACTCTTGGCAAGAGATATTATTATTTGGCCATGTGCATGTTATTTTCATGATTGATATTTTCGCTCTGATTTTTATCGTGTCCCAGGACTATACTTGTTATGGACTGCCTTGATCATCCTATATCTTGGTATGTCTTGGTTGGTGTATAATGGGGCATAGTTTTTATGGTATGGTATGTTTGAAGGTTTCCCTTGTATGTACTCACAACCTTGGATTTGTGTTTTTCAACACTTGCATGATTGTGTGCAAGGCATACCTGTTTGTCTGAGAGTCTAGTCCACGCCTAAGATATTCAAAACATCTTGATTCCTATAATCAGTGGTGTAGATAATTTGTGGCAATATCAAAACTAGGTTTGCTCTCCATATCTGCACAACAAGAATTCCTATCCACTTCATTTTGTTCATCCATCTCATAGGCTCCAATTCATTTATTCCCTCTTTCATCATTTTCATCCTTTCATTATTTAGTCTTCTAATCCTTTTCGAGAGCACACCTATGTTCTTTGAACCCTTTTGTCCTCTCGAGGGGGCATACCACTACTTCCTCATCATCCTTTCTCCTCGCCATTTTTCCTCATCTCATGACTGGGGCATCAAGCTACTAGTCCTTATTCTTTCCATCTACTATGTTTTATTTTTCTTTGATATAACATCACTTCATGATGCTATATCAAAGAGGGGCAAAATGTAGACACCTTAAATTAATGTTTAATTAATTTAAGCATGTCATCATAATTAACTAATTTAATTGTGTTAATTCCCTTCTTCTTAAGGTTAATTAAATTAAATTTTATCAATCGTATCACTATAGTCCTATAATTAATTTATCAAAATTAATTATTCCCTATTCTTCTAAAGTCAACCAAATCATTAAGTCTTCTAAATTTATCTTAGTTAATTAATTCTAATTAATTAAATTAAATCATGTGATTCCTACAAATCACTTTTCCTAATCCCCACTTAGCCTAATTAATTCTTCCTTAATCATACTTATCATTATTCTCCAATTTTATATTCATCCACTCATGTCACATCACCTTTGATCCTTTCAAAGAAATTCAAATTTCTTGAATCTCCCCATGCATCATCTTCCAAAGGAATTTTTAATTCCTTTATCCATTTAGTTTTCTCACACATACTTTATTTTGGAATTTTTAATTCCTCTCTCCTTTCCCCGAGGAATTTTACATTCCTTTTTATTCTCCTCATACACCTTGATCCATGCCTTTCATCCCAAATCAATCTCAACCCTTCATACCCAAATCAATATTGGCCCTCCATTGGCCTCCTCCCATCTATAAATTGGAGTCTCATTTCCTCACAAAACACTACATGGAATCTTCTTCTAATCTTATGTTGCCCCTATCTTCCTCTATCTCCTTCTATCATATCCACATAATACCCTCATGATTGTTGGCAAATGCACACTCCAATGAGATATTATAGGTGATTGAAGGTTTTGTCATTGATGGCAACCTTACAATCCTATGACACCGGCAAGACAATTTACCGGCACCAGCAACGACAGACTCTACACCGGTACATAGAACACCGACAGTAAAAGGAAGTATACCGACACCCAGGCCAACAGGAATTTTGTTTATAATATATTTTTTAATTAATTGTAAAATCATTGTAAGCCGACTTGGCAAGTTGTAAAATGACTCATATATGTATGAGATCATTATAGAACATTTTGTAAGGAAGGAGATAGGCGAAATAAGGCAGACCTATTATGCAAATTATAGGTTAAGGGTTTATGTATGAAGCAGAGCTAAAACCGGTACTAGATCTAGCATAGTAGATGTTATTTTGAAGCAGTACAAGACATTGGATTTGCATAATCCATTTTGTAAGTCAGTGAAACTTCCCATTTTGTAATTGAGCAGTGAGCTCTAGGCACTTGGCCTTCCTGCATGTGCAGGCTCCTATTGTAGCAGTAATATTCTCTTATTGGCCAGTAAGTGAATATTATGGGTCACAAATCCCACTGAGGTTTTTCCCACACCGGTTTTCCTTGTTAAACTATTGTGTTATGGTGTTCTTTTCATGTGGTTGATGTTATCTCTATTTATTGCATTACTTTTTTTTTACTGGTATACAGTATTGATATGCTTTACATGTTTTAAGTTAAGAAAATTATCAAACCGGTTAGATACTGATTCACCCCCCCCCCCCCTCTCAGTATCTTTGGGAATCCTAACAATTAGTATCAGAGCTCAGTCCTCTATTTTCAGAAGCCTAATAGCTTGAGGAAGATATTGACACCGGTAGAGATGGAAAACTTGATGAAGCAATTAGAAGCAGCTCTCTCAGACTATGATACGGAAAAGTTGAAAAATATCAAACTTGAAGATGATCTAAAAGCTGCACAGGACATTATTCAAGCACTTCAAGAAAATTTTACCATTGCAAGAAACAAGAGAAGAGAACTTTGTGAAAAGATGCAAAATGAGAATGATGAAATGGAAACTCTTAGTGATCTGATGAATAAGCTGAAACAAGAAAACATGACAACAAAGAATGAGGTGCAGGATATGACCATGAGATTTTGTAAAGAAATTGAAGATAGAAAGAAGAATGAAGAAGACTTGACTAGAAGACTGAATGATGCTACAAATGAAAACACAAGACTTAGTTATGAAAATGATATGTTGAAGACAGATCTGATGCATGCACAAAATAACTCAAATGAACTCATGAGACAAAAAGGTATCTTGGAAAGAGAACTGGATACTGCGAATCAGCACAAAGAAAAATTCAAGAAAAGCTCAAAAGAACTTGGTGACTTGTTGAAGAATCAGAAACCTAATGGTGACACTAATGGCCTTGGCTTTGAAGCTGGTGAAAGCTCTGGTACTGCAAACACACAGGATCTTAGCAAACCGGTAAGACAATTGAATGTTTATAAATTTAATGGCAAATGCTTTAATTGTAACAAGTACGGTCATAGAGTAAATCAGTGTAGATCTAGAAATTATCAGAACACTAATACACCCACCAGTCAATGTTCCAAATGCAACAAAGTTGGTCATAATTCAGAAAATTGCAGAATGAATGTAAGATGTTATGTTTGTGGAAGATGTGGACACTTATCTAATCAGTGTAGAACACAAACCAGCATAGGATATGGGAAAACTATTCAGAAAAATAATGTGACTTGTTATGCCTGTAATAAGATTGGACATATTGCAAAATTCTGCAGAAGTAAGGCATGACCGACAAGTAATAATGGTGCTAGCTTGAAAGGTAAAGAAAAGGTTGAAGAGGTAAAGCAAGAATTGTCAAAACAATGGATCGGAAAGTCAAATCTAAATATTGATAGGAATTCTCCTCCGCCGGCAGAACAGAGTAACACTCCACCAGCAGGAGACTCTTCATCTAACTGAAGAAAATTCCTTTGAGGGTTTAGCAACCAAATGTGAAATATGTTATTATTCCCTTGGTTGATGGTGAGAAGTTGAAATTACTTCTATACCGGTAGATAAGTTAAGTCAATACTTAACCGGCAAGCATTAAATGTGGTGGTTGGCGAAATTAACATTATAAAACAAGTGTTTTGGCTCCATTTTCATTTCACCGAGAATTCAAATCTTTGAGAGCGCGAAAATTCCCGAGCGAAGGCATTCCAAGCAAAGAAGTGAAGCAATTCATCAAGCAATCATTCCTTAAGGCAGATAAAGGTATTTATAACCATGGCTTCTTCATTTGTTCCTGAATTCATTGCAAACCCTACTGTTGTCGAAGTTATTAAACGCCCTAGACCCGTATTCCAATTAGTTCCTGAAATTGCCAAGAAAGATGACAATATTGGTGCATTTTCCCAAATCCCTAAAGGAGTAGTTTTTGTTGAAGACCCTAGAATGTGTATACATTGTCATATAGAGGAATTAGGTGATGAGGAAATTAAGAATATGTATAAATCTGTAATTTGTGATGAATCCAAAAATATCAAACCTAAACACAAGATAGTAGAAACCCTAGGTTTCACTGAAATTCTCAGTATCCCGGATTTTCCCAAGGATGTTATAAGGATAGTACTAAGCAGGGTACATGGTGCATTCTTCTGGTTGGACTCAATTCACAAAATCACAAAAGAAGCAGTAAAGGTTGTGATAGGGTTACCTTCCATCGGTAACAGACTTGATAAAACAAAGAAGGTCTCAAATGACCTAGTGATTAACCTAATTGGTGCAACATCTGATAAGAGATCCTTAAGGGTAAATGATGTAACAGATATCAATGTCAGATTCATCAGTATGATCTTAGGCTACAAAACCACACATGCAAATAGGTTAAACTCAGTCTCTAGCCTATGCATAAAGAGTGTCTATGACATGGTTAATGATAATGCAAAAATAGATGTGTGTGAATGGCTTAAAGATGAACTAGTTGACAATTTGTGAAAGATAAAGAAAGACAAAAAGGGGACATTCAGATTTGGAAACCTACTTGTCTGTCTAATGCTACACATAACCAAACAAGTACCCAGTATCGGTAACAGAAATTTTGGTTTTGATATACCGGTAGGCAAACAGTTGTCAGATCTACTAAACAACATGGGAGAGAACAAAGAAAAGAACATAAATGAGTATTTTTCAGGCACTAAAGGCTCGGATGAAGACCAGAGTCAGATTGTCACAAGCAATTGTGAACAAGTATAAGGATGAAATCTATTTTGTTATAAAGAAGGATGAAATTTGGATGGAGGCAGTTATCCCAAGAACCATTTGGGTTACTGAAATGGGGTATGAAATTGATGACCACATAATAGAAACATATGCAAAAGCCCTCCTAGAAGCACCTAAGGAACCCAAAGAAGAGGTATTTGGTAGTGCTGAGACTGTTGAAAAATAAATTCAATCAAAGAAAAATATTAAAAAGGTTGAAGCAACAGTTAGAAAAGGATCCAAGCAAGCAAAAGCTATTAAGGAACATGTACTTAAACAAACTGGTATTACTGAAGATGAGTTAGAAGCACTTCAACCCGAAATTCACCTTTCACCGGTTGGAACTTCTTTAGAAAGTGACATACCAGCTGCATTCAAAAGAGTTGTGAGAAAAAGGAAATTTGCATCGGTATCTTCACCTTTTCCTAGAAGAACAAGACAGAAACAATAGGCAGTAAGGCCCCCAGCAAAGAAATTAACTCCGAAGAAGAAAAAGGTGACTCCTAAGAAGAAGTCTATAGCTCCTATTGATAAATTACTAGATGAAATTACTGAGGATGGCAAATTCAGCAAAATGTATTACACATTATCAGATGATGACAAAGATAAAGTAGAAAACAATGTAATATTGCACTTAGATATTTTTAAGAAATTTTTGATGCAAGTTGCTGATGAAATACCGACATATCTCTACAACAGACTTGAAGCTAGGAGAGTAGGTATTATTGAACTTGATAAGAAAATAAAAATTGAAAAATTACTTGATGTACATCCTGTCAACTCACCTGATGAGATAGATAAATTGATCTCAGAGGCTAACCGGTCAGTATTTTCAACTACTCACCGGCATGTAGCACTAATGGCAGGGAGAGTGAATGAGGTAATAGAAGAAACAACTAATGCATGGGACATATTCCTTGTAGAGAAGGAAAAGCAGGAAGAGTATCGAAGCCCTAAACCCATCAAAGTATATCAAAAGGATAAGGGAAAAGGAAAGGTTGGTGGACCACCCAGCATAAAAGTAATAGACAACTTATCCCCACCACCTCTAGATACTCCACCGGTAGTTACCATTGACAATCAACTGGCTAGTGAGAGTATGGACATACCACATGAGGACACAAATCTTGATTCTAAGGTGTTATATACAATGAACATTGACACTCCGAAAGTCAATATTGTGGTAGATAAGGATTCAATAGGGAAAACAGATGTGGCAAATGAGCCACCGACAACAGATAGCACAGAAGGTAAACTGGCAGGTGACAACACTGAGAAACAGGCAAAGCAACAAGCTCCCTCACAGCAATAGGTTCGTGCAAAGACAGTGCCACCGGCAATAGATGAGCAATCCAAACCTTTGCTTAAAGAAATGCAAACACAAACTAACCTACCAGAGGTCACCACAAACAAAGAAATTTCTCCCACCGGCAGAATACAGATTGTTGGTTCTTCCATTGCAGAAATCAGACCAACAAATGTGACAAAAGTTCTTTTGGATTCTATCAAGAAGATAACAGAGTGTAGTTCACAAGCATACAAAGCAATTGATGACACAATTCCAATTTTGAAAATGATAGCACCCAGGTGTAATGTAGATAATAAAGATTCTTTGAATCAACTTGACACATTGTCTAAGTATATTACTGACAAAACTGTGACAGTTGAACAAATAAATGAGGAAGCATTCAAGGAGAAACTAGAGAAGGAAAAACACAAATTCTTTGAAGAGGGAATAAAGAAGTGCCTGAGACAATTTGACACTCTTTTACCGGCACTATGTAATACACTAAAAGAGTTTAAAACCTTGTAGAGAGATACATGCAAAACAAACTTCTTGACAATAGATATAGACAAGAAGATTAGCAAGGTATAGGAAGAAATAAATCAACTAGCTGATAATTTCATTAATTCATCTGAACCATTATCAGTTTTTGAGCAGAAAATAACAGGTTTTGAGGAGGAACTTCTAAAGTTGGAAAGAGAAAAGGAAAGAATAAAAGGAAAGGCAAAAGATCTAAAATGGAGACTTAGTCCAAAATTGGACTACCTCGCCTCCTTAAGAAAAGAGATATCTAAGGCTTTAATTCAAGGACAGAAAACACCAGTACAGCAAATGCAACACCTCACCGGTACAATTCAGAGGACAGAGGCCGCATTAAAAGATAGCAAACGGTTCACTAAGAGCCTGAATCTAGTATTGGCAGACCATTTTCAGATTGTAACTAACCGGTTACAAGGATGAAGCTGGAAACCACACTAACACTTTGACAACCTTTGTCATTGATGCCAAAGGGGGAGTAGTAGTAATGAGAAAAATAATCAGCAAATGGATCATCAGCTCAAGGGGAGCACATATTTTTTTTGGTACACAATTTTTGGTAAGACAATTCTGGCAGATTCTTTTTTATGACACTTTTTGGATTTTTCTCATAAGTGTTGCCATCAATGCCAAAGGGGGAGATTGTTGGCAAATGCACACTTCAATGAGATATTATAGGTGATTGAAGGTTTTGTCATTGATGGCAACCTTGCAATCCTATGACACCGGCAAGACAATTTACCGGCACCAGCAACAACAGACTCTACACCGGCACATAGAACACCGGCAATAAAAGGAAGTATACCGACATCCAGGCTGACAGGAATTTTGTTTATAATATATTTTGTAATTAATTGTAAAATCATTGTAAGCCGACTTGGCAAGTTGTAAAATGACTCATATATGTATAAGATCATTATAGAACATTTTGTAAGGAAGGAGATAGGCGAAATAAGGCAGACCTATTATGCAAATTATAGGTTAAGGGTTTATGTATGAAGCAGAGCTAAAACCGGTACCGGATCTGGCATAGTAGATGCTATTTTGAAGCAGTACAAGACATTGGATTTGCATAATCCATTTTGTAAGTCAGTGAGACTTCCAATTTTGTAATTGAGCAATGAGCTCTAGGCACTTAGCCTTCCTGCATGTGCAGGCCCCTATTGTAGCAGTAATATTCTCTTATTGGCCGATAAGTGAATATTGTGGGTCACAAATCCCACCGAGGTTTTTCCCACACCGGGTTTCCTCGTTAAACTACTGTGTTATGGTGTGCTTTTCATGTGGTTGATGTTATCTCTGTTTATTGCATTACTTTTTGTTTACCGGTATACAGTATTGATATGATTTACATGTTTTAAGTTAAGAAAATTATCAAACCGGTTAGATACTGATTCAACCCCCCCTCCCCCCCCTCAGTATCTTTGGGAATCCTAACAATGATATCCAAAATAAATCATTTTTTCATCCAAATCCATCTATTCCTCATCCATCATAATCCAAATCTAATCCTAATCCACCAATCTTGTTATGCATTTGGAGAGCATTCCACGTCTATCAAGAAGAGCATATCCAAACAAGTGGAGCACAAGGGCACAGTTGGTCCTCACAACTGGAATGACAACTAGGTAATAAAACATAATTCAGGGATTGGACATCCTTGAACAACTAGCTTTCCTGTAGCAAAGGCTCATTTACTTATCGACTAGGGACGTAAACTTGAAATGGGTCAGCACTGTATGTGCACCAAGTTCATATCGCGACCATTCTATCCTACTGCAGGAGAGGAAATTCTCTGAAGTAAACATGCAAAAACATAATGAACTAATACTTAATCAGAATTCACAACTAAATATAACTTAAGCAACTACTACCAAATGATAATGTTCTGGCAAGCGGATAGAAACTACTATGTCGATGTGGCTACAGTAACAGACACAGGAGTTGTTTCCAGTGGTTGCAGGAACAGACAATTGCGGAAACAACAACTATTGCAAGATAGAAACTAGCTAGAAAACACAAAGGATTACTCACCAAGTGGGCCCCCTTTAGTGAGTATATCAAGAACTTTCAGATTACAATTGTTAAGCTCAAAATCACATTGATCTCTTTATTCCAAATTAACTGTGAAAATACATAAGTCTAAAAAACTAAGTATTACAAATACTATGGTCGTTCTCTTTTCTCCCCGAGAGGAGATATAGACCCTTTATTTATATAGAAACTGTAGTCACATAAATCTGTCCATTTTAATTAAATGAATATTTTCTATTTATTTGATTAAAAACCCACTAGCCATCAGTTAATTAAATTAACATTTAATTAATTCATCTTCAAACATTCTCCTATTAATTTTATTTAAATTAATTCATTAAACCAAATTCACAATCAATTAAATGAATAAATTATATTTATTTCATTTAATTCTCTTTCCTCTTTTAAATAAATTAAATAAAATATTTATTTAAATCATTAAATCCCCCCCACTTGCATTCTCCTAAAAATGCAACTTGCACCTATTTGTTGAAATAAATGAATTTTATTTTAATAAAAAACCTATTTTCCCTCACCCACCAAACCCACTTGCAATCATAATCCCCTTCTAGATTCTTCTAAACCTCTTTCTAATTAGCCTAAACCATCCCCTAATTATTGTCACATTCCTAAGCAACTTGAAGTCACTTCTCAAAGACTCCAAAGTCTTTGAAAATCATTAAATGCTTTGTGTGTTCAACAATTTAACCTCTAAAGTCTTCCAAACCACTTATGACTCTTACATGACCATTAATGGTTAAATCCACTTGCACCCATGGTTAGGGACTTTGACCCCTAACTCAACCCTCATGTGACCCATGTGTCTCCTTAAGCATTTATTGCTTTGACCATGGTTATCCTCACTAACTCTTGCACAAGAGTTTATCCATTGGATAAAAGCATTATTCTTTGGATAATGAATTTATTCACTCAACCGAACCTTAACCTTAACTCCCAAGTTAACTCTCAAGTCATGTCAAGCATTTAATGCTTATTCCCTCTCCTCTCAACTCATCTCATGTTGACACTTGTCATCCTGGGATTGGGTTGAAAGACCTCACATGGATTGAATATCATTCAATCCTGACCCTTGTTGAGATTACTCAATCTCAACCATCCATTGCTCCATTTTTCCTATAAATAGAGCCCATTTCTTCAATATCCAGATCCTAAAAACTTGTATGCATTTAATCTATAGTCAATTTTAGAGAGCATTTTAGCATAAAATCACTAATATATTATCATTTTGGACTAAAATAAATCTTAGTTCATTTCATAGCATCTCATATTTATCTTATTTTTACACTTGCATAGCATAAGTTTAAAAGAATTTCAATCTTGAATCTCCATAAGGCATCCATAGTGCAAAAGGCTGCTGAAAGCTACACTCATTTGGAAACTTGGAGAGGAGAGGAACAAGGGAGAAGGAGCTACAAGCATAGTGGAAGGCATTTGGAGATGCCTTGTTGCATTTGTTTTTTTTGTCAAATATTCTATTTTTCTTTTAGTGTCTCTCTTGATATGCATGTTTAGATTAATCTTTGGTTGTTAACACTAACGTTTGTTTCTTGTGTTCTTGTGTGTGTTCCATACCACAAATTTTCTAATCTTTTTTGCAGAGCATCATTTGGTGAACCCGACGTGAATCCAACACCAAAGTTTTTAAAACTACTAACAGTTTTTTGATTTAAATTGCCACTCAGGTCACGCTTTAGCGCTATTGAACTCGCTTTAGCGCCTTTGAAAATTGGTGTTTTAGCACTTTCATTAGTTAAATTAGCGCTTTCGCCCTTTAATTAGCGTTTTTATCTTTGTTTTAGTGCTATTGTAAGTTTTAGCGCTTTTGCGCTCTCTGTTAGTCAGTTTTAATTCTGTAAAATTTTATTATAACGCAGAGTTGCACTTTTGTACCATTGTTGTTGTGCTTCTGTTCTAAAGTTGCGCTTTTGTTCTAAAGTCGCGTTTATGTTCTAAAGTTGCGCTTTTGTTCTAAAGTCGCGCTTTTGTTCTAAAGTCACGCTTTTGTTCTTAAGTTACGTATTTGTTTTAAAGTTGCACTTTTGTGTTCACATAGTAGCACTTTTGTTCTAGAGAGCTCAAAATTGTAACCGAAAATCAAAATTTAGGCTTGTGGAAGCCCGCCATGTGTTCAGATTTTACTAACTTTTCATTTCGTGTGCAAGTTTAAACTAACCCTTTTTATTGCTTAAAAACAAAATTTTCATTTGCTGCTTAAAAATCAAAATTTTCATTTGGTGCTTTAAAACTCAGAAACAAATTTTGTTTTTCATGCAAGATAGGTAACTTGAAAATTTTCATTTAGTGCTTAAAAATCAACTTCAAACACTTCATTTTGGTGCAAAAAACTCAACCTAACAAATTTTTGATTTTCTTGCATCAAATTCAAGTTAAAAATCACAATCCACACTTGGTTTTTGTGCAAATAAAAAGAACAACCAACTTGTCTCATTTTGTAAAACGATTTATTTCAGGCAAACGTGATTTTCATTAAGTTGACCAGGATTTTATTTTTTTCCTAGTTTACTCAACACATTGCCTTTGAAGGATAAAAAGAACACCATGAATGTTGGGGCAACATCTCCAAATAGTTAGATCACCATTGCAATGATAAGTTAAAAAGAACAAGTGTATTTTGAGTTTGGCACACTTGTGCAAAAGAGTTGGTCGAGGGGTCCTACTTCTAACACACACTATCCTCTCCCTTGGCTTTCGTGGTCCTAGGTGCAAGACAAAAGTGTTAGTAACACTCAAATTTTATCTTTTTAAGAGAGGCATGTCAAGAGACACATCACTCTTGGGAACAACCTCACGTGGTAAATCCTTCGAGCCGCTATAGAAATCAGGTGAGAGCGAAAGTTGTAGCCTTGGGTATAGTTGTTCCTACAGTGTAACTTGTCGAAAGGACAAATGGGCCCCACCACAAGTTACAAGGCTCTTAAGTGAGTCACTGCAGAATGAACTTATATCCAAAAACATTGGAAATTACTGAACACCTTTAAGTAGTAGCCCACTCGTTCTATTGATTGAGGATATTCGTGATAAATTCAGTGCAAGAGCATAGAAGGTTTTGCTCCCAAGATACTTGCCATACATATTTCTTTGAGTAGAAACATAGTTTTTTAAAAGGTTACTTGTAGCCCGATAAAAGTGATGACTCCCCCATCATAGGGATCATCTATTTGTTATGCTCGTGCAAGACTTAATATATCACATCCTTACCCACCATGGCAGGATTCATAAGGTATGTAGTACCAAAGTTGAAGAAATATCAAGATGTGGGCTGAAATTATCGCAACTCGCCATTTGACCTTAGGGATAAAGAGTGTTTGAAGTGTTTTTCATTTTGAGTCAAGACCAATGCAAATTGAGCCGACTTCGTGCTTTGGAAAAATACCTAAAATACATTTGAAGGAAAGGGTCATAAAAAGTTCAAAATATTGGGTTGATCTAGACCCATACTTGTGCCTTTTGAGGCAACATTCTTGTGTTTGTGTGCTTGCTTTGTTTTCTTGTCAAAGAAACATCATAAACCCAAATCAAAACAAGTATTCATCCAACACAAACTTTTTCAAAAACAACAAAAGATCAAAAACAAAGAGCAACAATCAAAAGTATCAAACTATATGACCATTCTTCACATCTTGAGAAAGAAGAATCTTCATCAACACATCAACTTGAAGAAAATACCATTGAGCTCAAAGGCTTTTATCAAAAGGACAAAATTCTTCTATCTTAATAGACAAATCTTTGTCTCTCATAGAACTTTCTTACGTCACGTGTCTATACCTTCAAGGGAAATCAAACGAGTTTGATCAAGAGTAATTAAAACGTAGAACTTTTACTCAATATAGAGCTTTGAGTTATCATCAAAATAAGGGAGGCAAGATCAATCCTGCCTTCTTTCTAGATATTTGTATCACATATAACTCAGCTAGGGTAGAACCACCAACCCTTGAACAAGAAGATGAAGAGTTTGTTCCTTTTGTAACACAAATTTCTATTGAAGTTCACATTTCATCCATTATCATATTCATGTCTCATCAAATCCATTTCAACTCTCAAAACATCAAGAGGTTTTTGTCCTAAGTTCTATTTCGATTTTGCTTGAATCAAACACAATACATCACTTTTTAGAGTGTCTCTACATCTAGGATAAACTCATCCTAAGAGGCATTTCTACACAGGTTAAAACTGGTCTATGAGTGAATCCTCTCTTTACTAGGTAGTTGGGTTTGTAACACATCTCAGATCTCTCTAAACCTTATCACATCAAACTTTGTCAATCAAACACAACAAGCAATTCAAGGAAGAACTTTGGTAGCATCTAACTTTAGTGCTAGAGATTTGTATGCAAAACACTTCACCAAACATCAATCTTTCATTTCATCACCAACTCATCATCATTTTCATAAAACTTCAACAAAAACTTATAAACAAAATGGCTCAAACCATATCAAGGTCTAGACAACAAGAAATTGAAGAGGAAGAGGAGGAAAATATCAATGAATTCCAAGAAGCCCTTAGAGGAAACGCAAATGATGAAAATCCAAGTACCCCTACTCCTGTGGCAATAGAAAGGGCACAACACAACCCTCTCTTTAATAGACTTTTTGATGAAATACTCAGGAGCAATGTTGATGCTCACTTTTTAAGACTTGCTCAAGAGGGGGTTAAACTACCCTCTGACTTTGATGTTGCACAATTAAGACAAGCATCAAAATGCCAAAGTCGTAATGAGGAGGAAAGAGGTCGAGATCACATCAGATATAACCTTCATCAAGGTAATCCCCCACCTCCTCCTCCTCCAAATGAAATAAACATGTTGTGGCAACAAGTCAAAAATCTCTCCCAACAACTTCATAGTGTTGTAAAAACTAATCAATTTTCACTCAATGACATTTGTCCCTATCCCTTTGATAGGAATCTTCATATGCCACCTTTTCCACGAGGGTTTGAAACACCCAAGTTCAAAAAGTACCGAGGAAAAGGAGACCCTCATGATCATGTTAGAGAATTCCATTCAGCTTGCCTCGAAGTGGCATACGAGGACACATACCTAATACTACTCTTTCCCCAAAGTTTGGGAGGAACAACCACATCATGGTTTTCCTGACTACCAGGTGGCATTAGGACCTTCGAAGAACTAGTCCAGAAGTTCCTAGCACATTACTCACACGACATTGAACGTGATATCACCATGGTTGATCTATGTAACACTAAGCAAAAACCAGGCGAGCTATTTTCAGTCTTTCTACAATGATGGCTTCAAATGTCTAGTAGACGTTCTCTTTAGTTACTTGAACAAGAACTGGTGGAAATATTTATTTCCAACTTAAACGACAAAATGGAATTTCACCTAGACGTAAAAGACACAGACTCTTTCAATGACATGATCACCAAAGGTTTAAAATGTGAATGGGCCTTCATCAAAAAAGGGTTTATCAAGATATATAATGAACCAAAGGATGGCCCTCGCCCGCACTTCAATAGTGACAAGCCTAATTTCTAGAACAAAAACAAAAACATCATCAATGACGGGGTTGTGGATGCAAGAACTATCAAAAATGCACAACCTGTGGTCCGATTTGCAAGACAGGACCCCCCACCCAAGAATAACACAGTTGCTCCTCCAAATCAAGGATGCAATGTACCTCAAGAGGAACCTAGACAGCGTCAGTAAAATTTTAAACCAAAATGAACATACACTCCCTTAGGGAAACCTATTGAAATGGTGTTACATCAGTTGGTTTCTCAAAATCTGGTGACCTTACCCAAAACATCAAATTACGAACCTCAAGTTAAACCTTCATGGTGGAGAGATACTGAACATTGTGATTTCCATCAAGGGAAAGGGCATAAGACAATCAATGTCACAGATTGAAAGATCTTATTCAGGATCTTATTAACCGAGGTGAAATTGAAATCGAAGGACATGACCCAAAAACAACAAACAATGATCATCATATGTTCAAAAATCCACTTCCATCACAAGATCAAAGGGGTCCTTCCACTTCAGGGAGAAACACAAGTACCACTGATTATACACAAGTCGCGTATAATTACACTGTGAATCACCTATATGATGCCAGTGAACAAATTGCAACTATTACCATCAAAAATCTCAGCTCCACTTGTAATGTTGTTACACGTCGCGGAAAGATCACCATAAAAGCAGCTCCACAAGGCACCCCATCTATCCCAAAGCAATATAAACTTGTGGAACAGTTAGATAAAATGCCCGCATTGATATCTATCTTAGAGCTATTGCGTCTATCCCCATCTCATAAAACAATCTTGGAGCAAGCTCTCCAAGAGGCATCAGTCCCTGCAAACCTAAATATAGATCAGTTCCAAGCCATGGTTGGAAACCTAAGATCATCACCTTGGCTCACTTTCTCTAAAAGTGACAATGCATCCTTCCAACAACCTCATAACGCCTCACTCCACATTGAAGGGTTTATCAACCAACATAGGATCAAGCGAGTCTTGATCGACAATGGAGCAGGCCTGAATATCTGTACACTACAATTGGTCACAGCTTTGGGATATGTGATTGAATTAGTGGACCCCCGTAAGAAGATAACAATCAAAGCCTATGACGATGCAGAGTGTTCGTCCAAAGGGGCAGTTGTGCTACCAATCTGAGTGGGCCCAGTGGTGAAGCACATCATCTATCAAGTTCTGGACCTTCCTCTACCATATAATTTGTTGTTAGGAAGACCTTGGATACACACCATGCAAGTCGTTCCATCCACTTACCATCAATGTATCAAATTCCCTCATAATGGTGTGGAAATTACAATCCTAGGAGATGCAAACCCCTTTGCATATTGTCATAATATAAGTCATCAACCAGAGATTACCATTCCCAACAATAGAGAAGCCATTTCATCCACATCATATGTAAGTCCAGCCTCTCTTTCCAGTTCAAACACCACTATACCCAAGCAAGAGAAGCTCAAGATGAAAATAGCAGAGGAAGGTCCTAGAGAGTACAATCTAAACCAACTCTTTTGTGTTGGGCAAATTCCCACTTCTCCTAGAACTCATGGTAAACCTCAACGGTTACTTCAAATGCCACTGGTCAAGCCAGCATGTACTTTGACACCTTTCATCCTTGGAAAGAGTCAAGAAGAAGAAACCAGAGACAAAGACTTAGCAGAATGGATCTATAAAGACCCAATCACCATTGACATTCCACAAGCTAAGCTTCTGACAGATCAGCATGGAAAAGGCCTTCTCATTATGCAAAGAATGGGTTATGATGGTCAGAGTGCTTTGGGACCTGGCAAGCAAGGATGACATGAACTGTTGCAGCCGGAATTAAAGCCCAAAGATAACACAAGACTAGGCTTTCAAAAGGAGATCCTTCCTAAGCTTAGATTCAAAGGAAAACCCAGCAAACCTCTATATTAGCCAGCTACAAAGAAGTCACCTTTGATTATATCAGCAGCACCACGTACCATAGCAATTGCCCCATTGAGGCTAAACATCCCAGCAATAACATCCACATCACCAATCATCCCACCAATCAAACCAGCAACACCATCAACAACAGCAATAACATCAATAGCACCATTAGCAGCAACAACTGTATCAGAACCCATAGCAGTATCTACAACACCAGCAATTCCAACGGAAGCAGCAGATTCAACACTACCAATACTCCCTGTATCGGATTCATTGATTCCCATAATTCTTCCTGCAGTACCAATCAGTTCGTCTACAAAGGTACATGAACCGATCACACCTGCGGTGTTTAACTTAAAAGACATCTCAGTATGGTATAGTAATCAAATACTGGAAGCGACTCAGAGATTGACTCACATGAGTGGGAATTTGATTCTGTCCAACTTAATACTTCAGATGAGGAAGACATATCACTACCTCCACCTCACAAAGACATCCCTGTTTACGGAGAAGCACAGATAAAGACTCTTGGATTCCTGAATTAGAAACTTTTTCCACAGACCCTACGTCGCATCCTACATGTAATTCTGACAGGGAGAGTACTATCAATGACCTTCACCACAACGTCTTAACCCTCACTAACACATCTAACGAACTTAACCTAATCGATGAGGTAATGCCCATTATCCATATGAACTCATCGAATGGAACCAACCTAATCCCCCATGTCTTGACCAGTTCCAAAATGATGAGGTGATCATTGACTTTTTGGAACTACGAGATAACATACCAAGCGAGCATCACAAAGCTGGATTTGCCATTGAACTTAATAGTGCAGCATACTTCAGGGCGGATGCGAAACCTTTCAGCTGCAAAAATATAACAATAAAACATGGATCTTCCAGTGAAAACCACACTGTGGCACTGTTTGATCCCACAAAAGTAAAAAGAAAAAGTGTATCCAATGGTGAAAACCTCTTTGAGGCACCGAAGGATGAAAGGTTTGACATTCTCCCCTCTAGTACGCAGCAGGAACGATCAACAATCCTTATTGAAGAGACAAAAGAATACAATGTGGGGACTCCTGAAACTCCTCACCACATACATCTAGCATCTCTTTTAACTCCAGAGGAACAGCCCCAGTTTGTAGAATTCTTCCAAAAGTGCCAGATTAACTTTGCATGGTCATATGCAGACATGCCTGGGCTTGATCTTGATTTAGTCATGCATCACCTCACCGTCGCAGAAGGAGCCAAACCTGTCAAACAAAAACTTCGCAAGATGCATCCCCAGATTGCAGTGCTAGTCAAAGTAGAACTTAAGAAACTCCTTGATGTTGGTTTTATTAGACCAATTGATTATGCGGATTGGATATCAAATATTGTACCTGTTGGCAAACCAAATGGGGGCATCTATATTTGTATTGACTTCAGAGATCTGAACAAAGCATGTCCTAAAGATGACTTCCCCCTATCAAACATCAACATAATAGTGGACCTAACAACAGGACATGCCATGCTTTCACTCATGGATGGTTTTTCAGGGTACAATCAGATAAAGATCGCACCAAAGGATCAACATAAGATGGCCTTCACATGTCCATGGGGAACATACTACTCGAATGTAATGCCTTTTGGTCTAAAGAATGTAGGAGCGACCTATCAAAGAGAAATGACCACCATCTTTCATGACATGATGCATACTATAATGGAAGATTATGTTGATGACTTACTAGCAAAATCACTAACAAGAGAAGGTCATCTAGACATATTAGAGAAAATCTTTGACAGACTGGAACAATATCATGTTTGACTCAACCCAAAGAAATGTGTCTTTGGAGTAACCTCAGGGAAGCTTCTAGGATAAATTGTCTCAAGCAAAGGCATTGAGGTTGATCCAGCAAAGGTCAAGGCAATCATGGACATGCCACCTCCAAAGAACATCAGTCAACTAAGGACATTACAAGGGCGGCTACAATCCATCTGAAGATTCATTACACAACTGGCAAATAAGTGTCACCCCTTTACACATCTGTTACACAAAAACATCCATTTTCAATGGGATACCAGATGCCAGCAAGCATTCGAGATGCTTAAGGACTATCTCATGAATACACCATTGTTGATCCCACCAGATCCAAGTAAGCCTTTATTACTCTATATCTCAGCAACAAATACAGCATTAGGAGTGATACTGGCTCAACACAATGCAGAAGGGAAAGAGTGTGTTTTTTACTACATCTCTCGCACATTGGTTGGCTATGAACTCAATTACACACCTATTGAGCGAGCTTGCCTAGCAGTAATCTTGGCGGTCACTAAACTGAGACACTATCTGTCGACACATAAAGTACAACTCATTGCCAAAATCGATCCACTAAAGTACTTACTCAGCAAAGCAGTATTGACAGGCCGCTTGGCCAAATGGGTGATGATTCTAAGTGAATTTGACATCAAGTATGTGGACTGTAAGGCTATCAAAGGATAAGTTATTGCAGATCAGTTGGCCGATGCACCACTCATAGGTGATCATCCTCTCATTTCCAATTTTTCAGGTGAAGATATATTCATGATCATAGCAACACAACCATGGAAACTATACTTTGATGGTTCATACACTAGGCTTGGCTCAGGGGTCGATATTCTGTTTATCACACCTCAAGGTGACAACATCCCGAAGTCTTACAGGCTCACATTTCCATGCACAAACAATATAGCAGAGTATGAGGCCTTGATCACAAGACTCAGGCTAGCCATACAATGGAAATTAAAAGAGTTACAAATATATGGCGACTCATAACCGGTCATCCGACAAGTAACAGGTGAATATCAGACCAAGGATGACAAACTCATGTCGTACAAACAAATGCTAGACAATTTAAAGGCATCATTCACTACTATCACCTTTGAGCAGGTACCCAGAGATCATAATCGAGCTGCTGACGCTATGGCTACCATTGCATCTCTCCTAGATCTTCCATAGAATTCAACACGCTATGAGTTCTTGGTAGAACAACTTTGGATTCCCGCTTATGATATCCTCGAATCTGAGATGATATATCGCCTTGTCGGTTTCGAATCCCCATGGTACGGTGAGTTTTACACCTACCTCCGCGACCACACACTTCCTCCTAACCAATCAAATAACCAACGTAAAACCTTCATTCGCCAAACCACTTGATATACCATTATTGTTGAAACCCTATACCGACGCAGTCTTGATGGTACTCTCCTTCGATGTCTAGAACAAGATAAGATAACAAAGGCCTTGGAAGAGGTACATGAAGGAATTTGTGGGACTCACTCAAGCAATCCTTCACTAGCCAAGAAGATCATACGTGTTGGATACTATTGGCCTCCGTGGAAAAAGACTCCTGCTACTTTGTCAGAAAATGCAAGAAATGCCAAGTTCATGTAGACCTGATACATGCACTGGCACATGAATTGCAACCAATCACAACACCATGGCCTTTTTTTCAATGGGGCCTTGACCTTGTGGGTAAAATCCATCCATCTTCATCCAATGGCCATAATTTCATCATTACCGCTACCGAATACTTCACCAAGTGGATCGAAGTTGTTCCACTTACCCAAGTCATCGGCAAGCAAATCGCCTCATTCATCCTTAATTACATCATCTGCTGGTATGGTGTACCCATGTCCATCATCACAGATAATGGGCTTCCTTTAAAAAATCAGGATGTTCGTGAACTTTGTGAGAAGTTTCATATCCAACACCACTTTTCCACTCCCTATTACCCATAAGGAAATGGTCAAGCCGAAGCATCAAACAAGAACATATTGAGAATCCTCAAGAAGACAGTCAATGATGTTGGTCGTGATTGGCATGTTCAATTAAATCCACCACTATGGGCATATCGAACTAGCATTTGAACCTTCACAAGCGCAACTCCCTACTCACTAGTCTATGGAGCAGAAGCCATCCTTCCTATTGAGGTTGAGATACCATCTATACGGGTTTCCTTGCATAATCTCATAGATGATGAAGCATATAGAGTCTCACGTCTCCAAAATTTAGAGCTACTTGATGAGAAATGACAAGCTGCATACAATCACCTCAAATCCTATCAGCAGCAAATGAGCAGAAGCTATAATCATTGAGTTAGACCTCATGCATTTGACGTAGGTGATCTTGTTCTTCGAGAGAATCCTCGTAACCAACCAAACAGAGAACATCATGGAAAGTTTGAATCAAATTGGCTAGGTCCATATGTTATCATTGTTGTATTTGGGTCCGGGGCATATCAGTTGGCTACTTCAGAAGGAGAACCACTAGCAGATCCGATCAACAGCATGCACCTCAAACGGTTTTATACCTAAGTTGTACAAAGCATCAGGCTCCCAAGCATACCAGAAAAACACCAAAAAAATTTAGATAAATGTCCTGAAGAAAATACAAAAACATCAAAATAGTAAAGAAAAAAAAATCATGCATCCAAACGGTGAACAACAACTTCGATGGCACCTTGAGTAAGTGCGATGATGAAAACTTGGCAAACAGGCGCCACTCGTAATGGCTATGGCTCCATCATCTTTCAGACTTGTTGCGATCACATTCATTTCATCCATTCATCCATCCGTCCAAAACCATGGCTTGTTATTGATCTGCAATCAGGGATAGTACTTCATGCATCTTGCATCCTGCTTTTTTATAGTCATGTCTAAAACTAGGGGCAATGCCTTTAACCTATTGATGGAAGTGGATTCTGCATTACTTGTAATTCATTGGGTTCTTCATTCAAAAAACTATCTCACAAAACTCCAAAAACATTCAAAACAATCGTCAAAATACCAAAAACATTGGAAAACTATCTCACAAAATACAAAAACATTTTGAAAACATCAAACAAACAAAAAAATGGCAACACCTTGTACATACACATCCAAGAAGATACCAAACAAACATTATGAAATACTCAAATGATGATCACTTCTCACATCGACCAAACAATCAACATCAAAATGCAAAACTGTCTTAACAAGGATGCATCCTTCCTTACCAAAAACAAAAACAAGATGACATTTTCTTTGACAAGAAAATTTTGTTTAAGCTATCAAATACTTGGTTGAATTTATAGGTTATTTATTCATTTATATCAGGTTCCTACACTACTCCGGGATATCCACAAGTGATTAGAGTGGTCGGGATGGTTCCTAAGCATTATTTGTATGTCTTCTGTGAATTATTCCGATGAAATTCTGGGGCATGTCCTAATGGTGTCTACGTGGGAAGTTCACTAAGCTACATGATCATATGCAAAATATAGTCATGGATCACTATGGCTTGCTGACTATAGCGTATACCTCGACCATATGAGAATGAACCATTATCGAGGGTCCATATTTTGTATTCTTTATTTATGTTGTTTGTTTGCAGGTACAATGCTCCATCCTTGGTTCCTACTGCCTCATCCAGGTTCGATATTATCATGCTCAATGATGATAAATAAAAGCACTATGGATCGTCATTCCATCTCATTTGTATATATTGCATTCCGTTGCATTCCATCCATCCATACATTCATAATAGATGCATATCATGCATACATAGTAATGACAATGGATACTCTATTTTCCTCTTCTTCCATAGGAATGAGTCATAGGTCCTCCATTTCTTCTATCTAACATCAAACCCCCCTCACCCTCCCCATCTCAGTAATCAACATCACATACCCTACATCATTCCCCATCAACCCAATCAAACAAGTTACCCTATCTGCACAGGTACATAGACTCACACACACCTAGACTATCAACAAATACTTTGATCAAGTATCTTCAGGTCTCAATAGGTAATCGATCATGGTAATCCTAGACTACATCAGGCATTTATCATAATGACCTAGTCTCAATGGGGCTACTATGATTCACCATAACCATCCATCACACGCACACACTATCAATTGATCAACCAATCAAACACAATCCAACTGACAATTACATCAATTGTCTACATCTCAACGAGTATTTTGCTTCATATACCTTGACTTCATCATGCAATTACATCAATTGTCTAAGTCACATCAGGTCACTTTGATTCACTTACTCAGACTTTATCCTGTCCAAGCGACCAACTGACATCAACTGTCATGCTTTGACTTGATCGGGGCAATTAAACTGATTGCACCAGATTGTCCAACCAATTTTGATCAATTGTATAGCATCAATCCAAACCACACACTACATATGCTTTGTATCTCTTGCATGACCTAAAGGTACTCACTGGCTTGTTGTTTCTCCATTTCACTCTGTTTATCTTCGATTTCTTCTATTTTTCACCAGTATTGCTAAATTCTTCTCTTCTACCACCCCGCCAATTTTCATTCTTTTTCGAGAGATCGCCCGATTTTTCAAAAAAAATTGACCCATCTCTTGAGGGGGGCATACCATCCATTAAATTAACATTTTATGGGGCATATTTCTTCACACCTATTTTTCTTTCTTTGAAATGACGCGATAAACCGCACCGTCTCAAAGAGGAGCAAATGTAGTCACATAAATCTGTTCGTTTTAATTAAATGAATATTTTCTATTTATTTGATTAAAAACACACTAGCCATCAGTTAATTAAATTAACATTTAATTAATTCATCTTCAAACATTCTCCTATTAATTAAATAAATTATTCAATTTATTTTAATTAATTCATTAAACCAAATTCACAATCAATTAAATGAATAAAATATATTTATTTCATTTAATTCTCTTTCCTCTTTTAAATAAATTAAATAAAATATTTATTTAAATCATTAAATCCCCCCCCCCCCCCGACTTGCATTCTCCTAAAAATGCAACTTGCACCTATTTGTTGAAATAAATGAATTTTATTTTAATAAAAATCCTATTTTCTCTCACCCACCAAACCCACTTGCAATCCTAATCCCCTTCTAGATTCTTCTAAACCCCTTTATAATTAGCCTAAACCATCCCCT
This sequence comes from Cryptomeria japonica, assembly GCF_030272615.1. Taxonomy (NCBI): domain Eukaryota; kingdom Viridiplantae; phylum Streptophyta; class Pinopsida; order Cupressales; family Cupressaceae; genus Cryptomeria; species Cryptomeria japonica. Next base: position 663,521,413 of record NC_081413.1, read on the forward strand.
AATTATTGTCACATTCCTAAGCAACTTGAAGTCACTTCTCAAAGACTCCAAAGTCTTTGAAAAGCATTAAATGCTTTGTGTGTTCAACAATTTAACCTCTAAAGTCTTTCAAACCACTTATGGTTCTTACATGACCATTAATGGTTAAATCCACTTGCACCCATGGTTAGGGACTTTGACCCCTAACTCAACCCTCATGTGACCCATGTATCTCCTCAAGCATTTATTGCTTTGACCATGGTTATCCTCACTAACTCTTGCACAAGAGTTTATCCATTGGATAAAAGCATTATTCTTTGCATAATGAATTTATTCACTCAACCCAACCTTAACCTTAACTCCCAAGTTAACTCTCAGGTCATGTCAAGCATTTAATGCTTATTCCCTCTCCTCTCAACTCATCTCATGTTGACACTTGTCATCTTGGGATTAGGTTGAAAGACCTCACATAGATTGAGTATCATTCAATCCTGACCCTTGTTGAGATTACTCAATCTCAACCATCCATTGCTCTATTTTTCCTATAAATAGAGCCCATTTCTTCAATATCCAAATCCTAAAAACTTGTATGCATTTAATCTATAGTCAATTTTAGAGAGCATTTTAGCATAAAATCACTAATATATTATCATTTTGGACTAAAATAAATCTTAGTTCATTTCATAGCATCTCATATTTATCTTATTTTTACACTTGCATAGCATAAGTTTAAAAGCATTTCAATCTTGAATCTCCATAAGACATCCATGGTGCAAAAAGTTGTTGAGAGCTACACTCATTTGGAAACTTGGAGAGGAGAGGAACAAGGGAGGAGGAGCTACAAGCATGGTGGAAGGAATTTGGAGATACCTTGTTGCATTTGTTTTCTTTGTCAAATGTTATATTTTTCTTTTAGTGTCTCTCTTGATATGCCTGTTTAGATTAATCTTTGGTTGTTAACACTAACGTTTGTTTCTTGTGTTCTTGTGTGTGTTCCATAACACAAATTTTCTAATCCTTTTTGCAGAGCATCATAAACTTATAACAGATTCCTAACTGATGAACCACATTCCTACGGAATAGGCAAACGGGTTTTATTATACTAAAGAAGAAGTCAGCACAAGAAAATAGAACAACATCTATCCTGCAGTTGAGAAAATATAGCATGACTTGCTTCCTATATCTAAGCTCCACTAAGAACAGTTATAAATGTATCATAAATCATTCTTCTGAAGAACTAGTCAAGTGGCTTCGATCCCCTTCAATGCTGCTTTTCTTTGACTGGGTCTGCATTGTGGCGGCATGCTTGGTGTTCCTTTAAACTGCCACTTAGTTTTTCCTTCTCCTTTGCCGACCCTGCATCATGATGTTAACGTGCACAACAAACATGTGTATATACTAATGCTAACATGACATAAATTAAACCATACTTTAAGATTGATTTAGATATTTGCATAGATAAACCATTATATGACAACCTTAAGTATCAAACAAAACAGTTCCAGAAACACTTAAAAGGTATCAACTAGGAGAGTATCCTAATCCAAATATCATCTAATCCCAAGACCGAGGTAGGATTACTATAACAAAAATCTATCAAAATAGAGCCATTATTTAGGCTCATCATCTCCCCCTAACCTAACTTCTTGCAGATCCTCCAGCAACAAGAAAATTTTGGATTCTGACATTGATTCTGAAATTGCCAAGGGCAACCTGCCCAGAACCTCTTGCAGACAAACTCTAGTAGAATCCTTTCATCTTCTCCAATCGCATCCACTTGGTACATTCTACTACTTCACTATATGGTGGATCATTATCCTTGCATCCCATTAGTGTCCATAGGAGGATTGGAGGCTAAAAACTAAGAGGCAACCAATGTCTTCCTTTTGTTCTTCCCAAGTGCATATATTTGGGTTCTCTCTTAAGTGTTGCATGGTAGTTTTGTAAGGAGTGTGGCTCGGATTGCTTCAACTCATCTGATAGGCTATTCCAACTCTAGACCAAATGTCCTATTCCTACATGTCCTTCCCTTGTAGCCATTTTCTCATATTCTTTATACACCTCTTTTCTTAAGGGAGAAATATCTTTTGCAAAATTTGGCTGATATACAATCTTTTGCCAATCAAAACAAAGTCTTCTTGGCTCTCTTGATTCAGCCCTTAATGACAGTGAAAGGTCAAGTTTTTCCTTTATATGTGTTGGTATTTTGGATATGTTGATATGGTTTTGTCATTGATGTCAACACTTGTAAATACTTGTCAACCTTATCAACACTTGGAGATCTTTGGTTATGTTCACTGGCATGTTTAGTGACTTATGCACAGTCACCGGTATTTGGTTCACCGGTAGGTTATATTGTTCACCGGTACTTGGAATGACTTGGAGACTACCTGGTTATGTCGAAAACATTATTTGATCACTTGGTTTTGGCGATCTGGTTATTGATCTATTCGGGTTTGCATATTTGTTGTCACCGACAAATAGGTCCAGGTTATGCACCGGCAAGCATATCTATTCCAGATCAGCACGACATGTTATGGAGATGATTTATTATTATTGCAAATGCATTGAGCTGGCATGATGCATCACATATTAATTCATTTGTAATTGATTTTATCGTAATATCTCTTAGTGAGCCGACCTACTCAATTAGTCTTAGGTTATGGTATAAATGTAAGATTTCATTTGTGAGATTGATATAGGATTGGAAAAAGGATTGTAACAAGGTATATGCGAAAATAAGAAGAGCTATACACATAGACATCATTTGAAGATTGAAGGAATGTTTTGAGAAGATAATCAAAGCTTAATCGGTACTAAATCCAGCATATGAAGATGTTATTTTGAGTAGTAAATTATCATTGGATTTAACCATCCAATTGTAGTCAATGTGACTCCCATTTTGTGTTTGAGCAGTGAGCTCTAGGCAGGTAGCCTTTTTGCATGTGCAAACTCCATATTGTACACATACTATTTGCAGTAGTATCATCTGATTATGGGTAAGGCTTACCACCATGGTTTTTCCCCTTATAGGGTTTCCACGTACAAATATTTGTGTTATGTGTTGTGGATGTTATTGTCTTTTTGTTTCATGCATTAATCTTTACCGATACTACAATTAACTAATAAAAGTGTCTGCCGACATAAAGTTTGGTTTACCGGCATTAAGCATTAAGTTTTGGTTAAGTTAATTTTAGTTTGAATTTATTGGACAACTGATTCACCCCCCCCCCCCCCCCCCTCTGAGTTATCTCTGGGACCTAACAATTAGTATCAGAGCCTAGTCCTCTTTTTGCAGAAGTTTAACAGCTTGAGGAGATCCAATGTCTTCTAATTATTTCAGGAAGGACAGTCTGAAACTTGATGGAACTAACTATGGCATATGGAAGATCGGGATGGAGACACATTTGAATTGCATTGGAAAGGACATATGGGATGTTACAAAGAATGGTTATACTGCTCCTACTCAAGGTCAACCTAATCCACCAAACTTGGCTAAAGATGAGGAAAATGGTTGCAAAGCAAGAGAAGCACTTTTGAGCGCATTGTCAGATCAGCAAATCATGGGTATTCAGAAATAAACTTAATGAAGATGACAAGGTAATCAGAAACAAAGCAAGACTAGTGTGTAAGGGATATTCACAAAAGGAAGGAATTGATTACAATGAAACCTTTGCACCGGTAGCTAGAATTGAGGCAGTCAGACTTTTATTGGCTTTTGCAGCACGCAAGAACTATAAAGTATATCAAATGGATGTTAAATGTGCATTTCTGAATGGAGATCTTGAAGAAGAAGTTTATATTGAACAACCTGATGGATTTTCTTTGACAGATGACAAAGATGTGGTTTGCAGGTTAAGGAAAGCTTTATATGGACTAAAGCAAGCTCCTAGAGCTTGGTATGCTAGATTGGATAAATATCTTTTGAAGATTGGTTTCACTAAAGGTAATGCTGACAACAACTTATTTTACAAAGTGACTAATGATGACATCTTGGTTATAGAATTTTTTGTTGATGATATAATCTTTGGAGGAGAAGATGGATTATGTAAAGACTTTTCTAACAAAATGCAGCAAGAATTTGAAATGTCTATGATTGGGGAGATAAAATTCCTTTTAGGATTGCAGATTTCATAGACTGATAAAGGTATATTCTTATGTCAATCCAAATACTTGAAGGAATTGCTAAAGAAATTTGGCATGGAAAACTCTAAATCGGTAAGCACCACCGGTGGAGCATTTTTTCTTGGTAGCAAACTAATTGTAGACGTATAAAAATGACCATATTCCTAAATGAATATTTTATGTTCATTTCTCTATTTAATTAAATCCAATTTAACTAAATTATCCACATTCTTCTATTTAATTAAATAAATTACTCAATTTATTTAAATTAAATTCACTATACCCATTTATTGAATAAATCATTTTATTCAATTAAATCCCCCTAGCCACTTTTAATTAAATTCAAATTTAATTAAATAATTATCCTAAATTGAATAAATCAAATTTATTTAATTACAACCAAATTGAATGAAAATCAAATAATTCAATTAAATCCTATTATCCCCCCCATCCACTTGCAAAATCCCAAACCCCTTCCCAATCCCTTCTAGAATCTTCTAATCGCTTCTAATTAACATAACCCTCCTCTAAACTTTGTCACATCCCTAAGCAAAGGGAGGTCACTTCTCAAAATGCCCCAAAGTCTTGGATAACCATTGAAGGTTTTCAACCTTCAACCACCAAAACCCTTAAAGTCTTTGAAAACCATTGAAGGCTTCCAACCTTCAACCACTTAATCCCCAAAGTCTCCAATAACCATTAATGGTTAATTCAAACTCTCCCACATGGTTAAAACATTTGTTTTGACTCAACCTCTACCCAACCCAAGGGTCTCATCAGGTCATTAATGCTTTGACCTTGATTATCTCTTAATCATTTGCACAAAGGTTTATCTTTGGATTAGATCTTAATTCATTGGGTAAACCTAACTTAGACTTGACCCTTAGCCTTTAGATAACCATGAGGTCTTCTCAGGCCTTTAATGCCTCCAACCTCTTCTTTCAACCCAATCTTGTGTTGACATTTGTCACCATTTCATTGGTGTCAATTGTGCACATGGATCCCCAACTTTCAAACTTGACCCTTGATTAAACCTTTCAATCTTGACCATCCATTGCCCTGTTTGTGCTATAAATAGAGCTCTCATTCCTCCATTTTAAAAACAATCATCTTTCAAATTTGAAGCATCACACTTATGATCAAATTCTTCCAAGATTTTATATCATTTTTATGCTCATCATTTAGCCTCTTTTAGATCATAAATTAGACTAATATGCATGCTTAGATTACTTTATTTATCATTTTAAGTTCAATCATAGACTAAATATAGTATGCTAGGATAGTATTCATACTAATCTTGTCATCTTATCATTTAGTTTATTGCATTTTAGAATCATACCTAGCTTAACATCCATCTCATACTAAAATCTAAAAAAAGCATCTCTCGTTCTCATATTTGCCATCCCTAAACCATTTTGCTCAGTAATCTGAGAGCAAAAACATTGGTTTGAGGGACATTGTGAGATAGAGAACCATGGGACCCTCCTTGGGAAGCTGAGCAACACTACGTTACTCCATAGCTTGCATCAAGAAGTCCTGTGTGTGTGTGTGGACTGGTATTTATTAAATTTTCACATTTTAAGTTTTATTCGCCCACTTTTCCACCATACACTAATTTCTTGGTTGAGCAAGAAACAAAGTTGTACATCACTATCAACAGCTGAATCAGAATATGTTGCAGCAAAAACTAATTGCACACAGGTATTATGGATTAAAGAAATGTTGAAGGACATAAAGGTAAAATGCAAGGAACCTATAACTATTTACTGTGATAATATGGCAACAATTGATATATCAAAGAATCTGGTATTTCACTCAAAGACTAAACATGTTTCTATCAAATTTAACTTTCTGAAAGAGAATGTTGAAACAAAAGAAGTGAAATTGGTTTATGTCAATACTAAAGAACAGCTTGTAGATATTTTTACTAAGCCTTTGCCTAAGGAGACTTTTGAATATCTCAGAGAGCAGCTTGGAGTTCTACCCCCACCGATAGAGACATAGACAGTTGATGTTTGTCATCAACCGACAGAATCAACAGAGAAATCTTTTATTCCAACTTTGATGAGGAGAGCTACTTCTTAGGGGGAGTAGTTGGTATTTTGTATTTGTATTTGGTTTTGTGTTGCTTTGGCATTTGATGTCAAAGGGGGAGAGATATCTATGGAAAACACATTATCTTTTGGGATAAATTATTCCTAGGGGAGAGATATTGTGTATTTTGATTTTTGGTTAATGATCTCTTTGGGAGATTGTTGGTTTTTGGTTTTGGCACTTTGATGGTTTTTCCATCTTGTGTTGCCATCAATGCCAAAGGGGGAGATTATTGGTATTTTGGATATGTTGATATTGTTTTGTCGTTGATGTCAACATTTGTCAACCTTATCAACACTTGGAGATCTTCGGTTATGTTCACCGGTATGTTCAGTGACTTATGCACAGCCACCGATATTTGGTTCACTGACAGGTTATATTGTTCACCAGCACTTGGAATGACTTGGAGACTACCTGGTTATGTCAAAGACATTATTTGATCACTTGGTTTTGGCGATCTAGTTATTCATCTATTCAGGTTTGCATATTTTTTGTTACCGACAAATAGGTCCAGGTTATGCACCGGCAAGCATATCTATTCCAAATCAGCACGACACGTTATGGAGATGATTTATTATTATTGTAAATGCATTGAGCTGACATGATGCATCGCATATTGATTCATTTATAATTTATTTTATTGTAATATCTCTTGGTGAGCTGACCTACTCAATTGGTCTTAGGCAAATGTAAGATCTCATTTGTGAGATTGATATAGGATTGGAAAAAGGATTGTAACAAGGTATATGCGAAAATAAGTAGAGCTATACACACAGACATCATTTGAAGATTGAAGGAAGGTTTTGAGAAGATAATCAGAGCTTAATTGGTACTGAATCCAACATATGAAGATGCTATTTTGAGCAGTACATTATCATTGGATTTAACCATCCAATTGTAGTCGGTGTGTTTCCCATTTTGTGTTTGAGCAGTGAGCTCTAGGCAGTTGGCCTTTCTGCATGTGCAGACTCCATATTGTACACACATACTATCTGCAGTAGTATCATCTGATTGTGGGTAAGGCTTCCCACCATGGTTTTTCCCCTTACAGGGTTTCCACGTACAAATATTTTTGTTATGTGTTGTGGATGTTATTGTCTTTCTGTTTCATGCATTAATCTTTACCGGTACTGCAATTCATTGATAAAACTATCTACTAGCATAAAGTTTGGTTTATCGGCATTAAGCATTAAGTTTTGGTTAAGTTAAATTTGGTTTGAATTTATTGGACAACTGATTCACCCCCCCCCCCCCCCCCCTCTCAGTTGTCTCCGAGACCTAACAATATGTATCTAGAACTGCTCCCCTCTTGCAATTTCATTTTGCACCCATGACATGAGAGCTCTCAACTGGATATCTCCAATGTAGAGGAGAGGGTTCCAATCAACATCATTAGGAACAACGTAATTATGTAAATAAAATTCACAAAGGAGATTCTTAATGGCTATAGGAGATGTCTGATAAACATGATAGAATTCCTCAGGTGTCTGCAACGAGGGACTTAGATCCCTAACAATTCGCATCATCTGGAAACAAATATGTTATTCCTTTAAATACAGAGAGTAAAAATGAGGAGGTGCTCGACATTACATTAGTTGTGGTACCATAGTGGCTACTGTTTCCACCTTAGTTTTAAGCTGAGGAATCTCCTTATCTTTTTGTTCAATAATCTTCTTCTACTGGTTAATTATTCTCTGCATTTATGCTTTCTCCAATTCCCATTCCTGGTAAAGGGCAAGTGCCACTGCATGAATGGTAAGGGAAGTAGGTGGTCTATGAATAGGTGCCCTGGGATTCATCTTTTCAACTCTTCTCCCTGCTTCAATAACCTATTCTATAATGGATGCTAAACTATCAAGCCTATCAAAACCTACTTCTCCCTACAGGTGCTCATCAATATTCTGCAGTTCTTCTTCTTTATGCGGCTACTCATCAATGTTCTGCAGTTCTTCTTTATCTTTTTCTTCTTTCCTTTGGAGTTCCCTAGGTGGATAAGAAGGAACATCATTGTGGAGTGGCTTGTGTGGCTCTTGTTTTGGAGAATCAACCAGAATGGTGACATTCAGCTCCACTGATTGTTCCTGATCTTTAAGCTTTTTCTGGACCCTACCACTGCTTCTTCGAGATTTTCCTTTAGTGGCTGCAGGATTGCTTCCTGTAGCTAATTCCTCAGCTACTTTAGTGGTTGCAGGAGAGACTGTTTTTGTGACTTTCCTTTTCTTGGCAACAGGAGAGGGTAAATCCCCACTTTTACTTTTATCCTCCTTCTTTTCCATGTCAACCTGTTTCCCTTTTCCTTTTTCCTTTTGTGTGGCAGCCCTATTTTTCATTAGGATTTGAGAAAGAACCCCTACTGTAGCTTTTTCTTGTAAAGGTTCCTCTGCCGCAGAAACATTTCTCTCTAGCGATATCCTAGAGGATGAGGGTTCAATAGGGGAACCAAGTTTTTCAAGATTTTCAAAATTTTCCCACTCTTGAGATGGAAGCAGTTCCACTGGACCCACATTGTCTACCCTAAACCTTCTAATTTCAACAAATTCATTCCAAGACATTGGAGAGACATCTCTTAAAGATCTTTCAACCAACAATTTAATTAGACAATGATGAGAAATAGAGTGAGGCCTACCTTTCTGGGTTTCTGTTGTGCTTATGGAAAGAAGGTTGTACAATATGTTCGGAACATTCATTCTTCTCTCGAAGCGTAGATGACTCAAAAGCTTGAAATTATGGGAATGTAGACACGAGAACCTTCCTTCACAAGATAAATACTTCAAAACATACAATGCTACTACTCTCCATTCAGGTAGAAGAGATTCTTGTCTAGCTCCCTGTCTGTCTATTACCAAGGGTGGGTCTCCCTGTCGTGTAAACTCCGCTCTTGCACTACGTGCATCCTTAGATTTAGGGTACTTTTATCCATATGTTGGCAACCGAGTTACTTCTACAATCCGTTTCTCTGTCACCACAACTCTCAAACCTTTTACCTGGACTTCTCCATCTGAAAGTGTGTGGGTAAATTCCCTTGCAATTTCCTCATTAAACTCAGTCAGCCTCAAAAAATAATCCAGCCACCCACTATTGCGAAATACTGGCTCACAATCTTGGTTCATGAATTGTCGGTTCATAACGAGCAGGTGCACCACCCATTACAACAATAACACTTTCTACTCACCAATGACATAAATTTTCCCAATTCTGCAACTGAAATATACTCAATATGCTCTTATTTGGTCAGAACCCATCTGCAATTCTAAAATAACTCTAGGCAGACAAAAGGACAGAGTACAAAATATCACCTCAAACCAAAAAATTAAAACTCAATCTGCGATGACATAAGAATTATCTGCTAGAGTAATTATCATCGTACTTCCCCCCCCCCCCCCCAACCTAAGGTTTAACAGGTGTCCACACATGGGGAGGAGGACTAAAAAGGACACTGCAAAATATCATAATGATAGTTAATATGGTTTAATTATATACATGTAACAAAAATAAATACACACGAGCGTACCTGACATCGTGAGATAATGACTGCAGCTAAAGAAATTTATTATATAGGACATTGAGTTGCCATGCACGAAAAGCGAGGTGGAAATGAATGAAGAGAGTGGAAAGAAATGAGTGAATGCGGAATGGAATATTTATTGCGCAGAAATGTACTTCGACCGGATATGGAAGTATTTATCATGAGCATACAACAAAGATTTAGGAGGAAGAGGTAACGACAAATCCATCGCCTATTGTTGTAGGAATCTTAGGATTTTCTAGCGTGGAGAATTGTTGTAGGAATTTGTCCTTGTTAAGAGGTTTGTGATACAGGCGCAGACAATGACCATTGACTAACAATTTAAATTTGACCGGATCAATTGTGGATAATCATACGACACCATTAGAGAATGTTTCAATTACCTCATAAAGTCCTAACTAGCGTGTCTGTAATTTTCCCAAGTTGTTTGTATACCTTGAATCATAGAGAAGGGCCCAACCTCCTATCTTGAATAATTTGTCTTTTATATAGCGATCATGTCACTTCATGTGTTGATTCTGAATTGTTTCTGTGTGTTGCAGGGCTGACTTTCTTATTTCATCTAAGGCATTAAGCTGCAAGAACCTTTCCTTTTGTGCTGTAGAAAGAGTCATATCCAAGGCAATGGCTATTCTCAGGGTTTTATGCTCAAATTCCACAGGCATCATAGCTTTTGTCCCATACACCATTTTAAAGGGTGTAAACCCTCTTGTGGTTTTCCAAGTGGTTCGATAAGCCCATACTGCTTCAAATAATCTGCTAGACCAATCCTTATGGTTAAGATATACTCTTTTGGTCAATATAGATTCAAGTTCCCTATTAGTGATCTATGCTTGTCCATTTGCCTAAGGATGGTAGGGAGTAGATTTTCTATGCCTTATATTGTATTCATTAACCAGGGCGGTGATTAAAGTGGAAGTGAATTGTGCCCCTTGATCTGTTACAATCTCTCTGGGAACTCCATACCAAGTAAAGATCTCTTCATATAAAAATTATGCTACCTTATTATCCCTGGCATGCTTGAATGCTTTGACTTCAACCCCACTTGGTGACATAATTGATACATACAAGAATGTATGACCGACCATTTGATGATGGATCAATTGGCCCAACAAAGTCTAAGCCCCATTTGTCAAATGGTGTAACAACCAATTGTGGATGTAAAGGCATTTCATCAGACCGAGTTGGCCTTCCCATTCGCTGACATTTGTCACATTTCCTGGTATATTTCACCGCATCCTTGTGCAAATTTGGTCACTAATACCCTGTAGTCAATATCTTGAGAGTTGTTCTCTTGGTAGCAAAGTGACCTCCACAAGGCTCATCATGACAAGCGTGAAGGATATCATAAGTTTCATCTTCTCTAACACATCGCCTCATAACTTGATTTGGTCTTGTATAAAATAAGTAATCTACTATCCATGAAAAGTTGAAACTTTTTTCTACCAGCAATATTTTTTCCTTTAGCGAGAAATGAGGAGGGATCTTATTAGCTGCTAAGTAGTTAGCTATGTCAGCATACCATGGAATGTTCACATTAATTGAAAACAAATTCTCATCTCGAAAAGAATCATCAATGACTTCAAGACTATCTGGTGTTTGAATTTTGGACAAAAAATCTGCCACTACATTTGCTTTACTTGGCTTTTCTATGATAGTGATGTCAAATTTCGGCATTAACAACAACCATCTTGCCAACCTACCTATAATGGAACTTTTGTTCCTGAGGTACCTAATGGTTGCATGATCAATATGCACAAAGATTTGATAACCAGTGATATAGTGCCTGAACTTATTGAGGGCATAGATAACAGTTAACATTTCCTTTTTAGTGAAAGTATAATTTAGCTCTGGTCCTTGCAAATTTTTGCTGATATAGTAAATTGCATTCTCCAAAACTCCTTGCTTTTGCCCCAAAATTGCTCCTATTGCAAAATTTGATGCATCTATATGAATGTGAAAAGGAAGAGACCAATCAGGTTCTTTAAGCACAGGGGCCTGGGTTAAGGCTCCTTTAAGTTTACAAAATGCCTCTTTGGAAGTTATTGTCCATTCAAATTCAACATCTTTTGTTAAGAGAGAATATAGAGGTCCTGCCATCTTACTAAAGTCCTTGATAAATCTCCTATAGTACCCTGCATGGCTTAAAAAAAATATTACATCCTTTTGTTTTGCAGGGGTAGGAAGATCAAGTATTACCTCAATTTTGGCTGGATCAACTTGAATACCTGATTGAGAATACGATGCCCCAACACTATTCCTTCTTGCATCATCATGAAGCATTTTTCATTGTTTAGGGATAAATTATGATCCTCACACAGCTGCAACACTTTGGCAAGATTTTGCAATGCTTCCTTAAAGGTGGCTCCATAAGAAGTAAAATCATCCATGTAAATTTCCATACAATCATGGGATATATCTGAGAATATACTGAGGATAGTCCTTTGAAAGGTTGCAGAAGCATTACATAAACCAAAAGGGAGAGTTGAACAAGCATATGTTCCCCAAGGACAAGTAAAGGTGGTCTTTTCCTGGTCTTCCGGAGCTATTCTAATCTGATTATAACCACTAAACCCATCCAAGAATGAAAAGTATTGCTTTCCTTCTAGAGAATCTAATACTTGATCTATGAATGCAAGTGGAAAGTGATCCTTTTTGGTAGCAGCGTTGAGCTCCCTATAGTCCACACAAACTCTCCATTTCCCTCCTTTCTTTGGAACTATAACCAGGGGAGAAACCCATTGGCTGTCTGAAATAGGGTAAATGAATCATGCGTTAAGAAACTTTTGTAGTTCCTCCTTAACTATTTCCCTTAGGGCGGGATTAATCATTCGTTGAGGTTGTCTAATTGGTTTACAATCTTCTTTGATATAAATCATATGAGTACACAATGTAGGATTTAATCCCTTCATGTCATGATAATCTCATGTGAAGGCTTGTTTTGGGGCTTTGAGTAATTATATTAATGACAACCTTTGATCTGTTGTTAGTTGACTATTGACATTCAGATTCCTTCCCGGGCCAACCTCTATTTGAGTAATTGACTCAACATTAGATATTTCAGATAAACAAGAGGTTTGGATTTTCTATGGTAATGATGTATGAAATATGTATGTGGTTGCAGGAGAATCTAAAGAGCTTGCAGACGGAAGAAGAGTATACAAAGGACTTGTTGGTATACTAGATGATTGTTGTGCTGCTCCATAATGATTCCCTATGATGTTAGAGAGTACTGTATCATCTTCTTGAAGTTCTATGAATGGTTTCCTAGTTAACATCATTAGTTGTTGAACAAAATTAATTTCCTTTGCTTCTTCTCCTATATCTAGCCATACTACTTGCTCTTGATCAAGATGTGGTTGTGCTGGAGAATAAAGTGCAAGAGTTTTAGTAGTAATACCATCTGAAATGGTCATGTCTCTTGATTTGCAACCTATGTATGCATCAGTTGTAGCAAGCCAAGGTCTTCCCAAAATGATTGGATATCCACCCAATGTTGCCTTAGGAGAGAGTATTATAAAATCAGCCGGATATTCCCAAGAATCTAATGTGACAACAATATCTTCAACCTATTAGGAATAAGGTGTCTCAACCTTGGATAATTCCTATTCTTATTATTTATTTTGTAAAATGTATTTCTTGCAAATAATGTAATTAAGTGTGAGTGTACATGTCTAGTTGGCATGTTGATGTGTCGGCATCTTGAATTGTGTGTAAGGAGATCATGGATGAAATGGTTATGACAGATTCCTATGACACATAAGAGCTATTTCTAGGAGATTTCAATGACGGGTGAAGACATGCAAGACATGTGGCAACTGATAAAGTTGAGTACCTGTTTTCTCGGAGAATGGTAAAACCCTAATACGGCTATCTTTGGATGTTGCCCTAAAAAGGAAAGTGCATAAGCATTTTTTAGGGTTACAGACTGTGATACGAAAAGAGTGTATTGTTGGTATGATATTGTGTTACTGGATTTGTCTTTAAGGGTCGATTGTCTCCTAAAAGAACTTGCATTGCAAGTGTGTTGTAACCGTTGTGTTGAAGATAATACATTGTGCAGGTTTTGGAGTGCTGGGGTTTTTTACCGAAAGGTTTTCCCCAGGGTAAATCATTGTGTGATTCTCTATTTTTTGTATGCATGGTATATGGCTGCAATATCTTTGTTAAAGTAGTTAACGAATCTAAAATTGTAAGGATTTAAAAGAATTTGCACAATTCTTTCCTCTAGAGATTAGTGTAGGAAGCTATTTCCGCACCTGAGTTTCCTTACACAACCATCCCTTCAGGTTGGATAGTAGAACTATCAGCAAGCTACAGGACCGTTGGGGTAGATCTAAGACTAGTAATGCTGAGTTGTTGCATGACATCCTTCGTAATCACATTTATGGCTACTCCTAATTCTATCAAGGCATTTTTAATTTGAGTTCCATTAATAACTACCTTCACAATAGGACTACCTGGGTCAGAATATTTAGGGACATAAATTTTTCCTAACATAATATTAGCCAATTGCCCTACTACGTGCACTATTTTTGGGTCCTTATTCTTGCGCCCAGGTTTTTTTAGACATGCCTCTTTAATAGCTTTTCCATATATGGGAATATCCTTAATAGCTTGAAATAGTGGAATCTTTACATATATATGTTTTAATTGATCAATAAGATCAAAAGCTATGTCATCCTACTGCCTAGACACTTCTACCTGTAATCTTTGAGGAAATGGGGGAGTTCTAATAGGTGTACCTGGAGTCTCAAACCGGTGTACCTACTCAAGATTTCTAGATTGATCAAGTTTGGTGTCCTGAGGAATCTCCTCATATGGTAATTTTGTTATAACTGGAGGAGATGAGGTAGGTAGAGTTGTTCCTGACCGTAAGTGAATATCACTTATATCGAGAGAATATGCAGGATACTAATTAGGATTAGTTGAAAAAACTTGTTGTTGTTGGGGTTTGTTATTTGGATTTGGCACAGGTTGTGCTGGTAGTTGGGTTGCCTTGGGTGGAGTAGCATTAGGAGCTGGTGGCATTAAAGCCGACTGTTAAGACTGTTGTTGTGGCTACAAGAAACCTAATGATTGGTTTGCCCATTGCTTACCTCCCCTCCATTGTGGTGACTGTTGCCAGTTACCTTGAGTTGGTGACCAATTCCCTTGTGGCTGCTGCCATTGAGAGGAAGGACTCTGATAATTGGGCCAAGGGTTTTGAGAGTTATTCCAAGACTGAGGAGTATAATTTCCAAAATTTTGGGAGTATGGAGGTTGCCACTGATTATTTTGTGCATTTAAATTCATATAAGGATTAGAAAAAGATAATGGATCTTGTGGCATACCTTGTCTTGGAGACCAGGGCCTTCGTTATGCAACATAAAATATTTGTTCATCATCTCCATAGACTAGCTTGAAATCTAGGGAAGCCTATTGGCTGTCAATTTTAGCTAGGAGTTTACATTTGCAGTCCCTCTTCTTTTGTCGACGGTGAGGACAAAAATCAGCAAGCATGGCCCCTGCTTCCTAATTTTTCTTTCTTGCTTGAAGTGTATCCAGCTGAGTAGCCATATTGTTAATAATATCCTCCTTAAATTCCTTTAACAAAGTAGTTATCTCCATTCTTGATATTGTTGTAGATGCCTTTGTAATTGAAGAACCAGGCCTATAGTGTCTTCCCTTCTTGGTTGAGGCTTTGGAATATTTTTGACAAATTTTCCTGATGTCATCCCATTGAACTTGATTAATGTCTCCTCCTCCCATGAGGTCTACTTAGAAAGATCGACCTCATGGATTCTTCACTTAAGGTGTTATGCTTGGATTTTTTGACACTAAACAGAAACCTCTCCAAATAATGCTCTCATCTTCTTTTTGTGTCATTCGGAAGAGATCATCACCATGTCGGTTCAATCCCCTACAATAATCTTTATACTTATCGAAGAATTTTGTCTTCATCTCATCCCAAGTAGTGATTACATCTCTACCTAGACTCATAAACCATCTCAAAGCAGCTTCTTTCAGAGTAGTAGGGAATAACTTGAGTTTATGGGCATCAGTGGTATAGTCATAACTTCTACAGAGGATGTCAAATTCAAACAGAAAAGCATCTGGATCTTCTATTACCAAGCCATGAAATTTTGGAAGAGAAGAGGCTGGTATATTTTTCAAGTTTACATTATCATGTTGGTCAGGAATGGGAAACTCAAATGTTGGGTTTGTAGGTGGAGGTGGAGGATTTTATGCCATTGGTCCCTAATAAAGAACCAAAAGTAAGATGTTTTACTCAAGGGGTTCGTTTAAGAAGTCTAGGTCTCCTTTTGACAAATCAAAAACACCTCTATTTCGCACAAAAGTTTCTGCAAAAGGGTTTACTTCAGGTGCTTGATCTAATCTTATGTCTTGAGTGGAATGCGAGGGAATAAATATTCCTAATGCATCTCTTCTCCTTCTATGCATACAGATTTAATGAAGAAATTCAAAGAGCTAACTAAAAAACTTAAAACTAATGATTACAACAGGTTCTTAGTTTGGCACCATCCCCGACAACGACGCAAAAAATGTTGGTCCTCACAACTAGAATGGCAACTGGTAATAAAACATAATTCAAGGATTGAACATCCTTGAATAGCTAGCTTTCCTATAGAAAAGGCTCATTTACTTATCGACCAAGGACGTAAACTTGAAATGGGCCAGCACTGTATGTGCACCAAGTTCATATCGTAACCATTCTATCCTATTGCAGGAGAGGAAATTCTTTGAAGTAAACATGCAAAAACATAATGAACTAATACTTAATCAGATTTCGCAACTGAAAATAACTTAAGCTACTACTACCAAATGATAATGTTCTGGCAAGTGGATAGAAACTACTCTGACGTTGTGGCTGCAAGAACAGACACAAGATTTCTTTCCAGTGGCTGCAGGAACAAACAATTGTCGAAACAACAACTATTGCAAGATATAAACTAACTAGAAAACACAAAGGATTACTCACCAAGTGAGCCCCCTTGAGTGAGTATATCCAAAACTTTCAGATTACAATTGTTAAGCTCAAAATCACATTGATCTCTTTATTCCAAATTGACTGTGAAAATACATGTTTAAAAAATTGAGTATTATAAATACTATGGTCGTTCTCTTCTGTCCCCGAGAGGAGATAAAGAGCCTTTATTTATATGGAAACTTATAACCGATTCCTAACCGGTCAACCACATTCCTATGGAATAGCGAACAATTTTATTATACTAAAGAAGAAGTCAACGCAGGAAAACAGAACAACATTTGTCCTGCAGCTAAGAAAATATAGCATGACTTGCTTCCTAGATCTAAGCTCCACTAAGAATAGTTATAAATGTATCATAAATCATTCTGCTGAAGAACCGGTCAAGTGGCTTCGATCTCCTTCAATGCTGCTTTTCTTTGACTGGGTCTGCATTGTGGCGACATGCTTGGTGTTCCTTTAAACTGCCACTTAGTCTTTCCTTCTCCTTTGCCACCCTGCATCATGATGTTAATGTGCACAACAAACATGTGTATATACTAATGCTAACATGACATAAATTAAACCATACTTAAGATTGATTTAGATATTTGCATAGATAAACCATTTAAAAACAATTATATGACAACCTTAAGTATCAGACAAATCAGTTCCAGAAACACTTAAAAGCTATCAACTAGGAGAGTATCCTAATCCAAATATCATCTAATCACAAGACCTAGGAAGGAATATTATAACAAAAATCTATCAAAATAGAGCCATTATTTAGGCTCATCAGTCACCTCTACTTCATCAAGCTCAATCGGAGGAACAAGAGAGATCTTCTCTTGCAAGGTAATAGTGTTAGTTTTATGCTTTTTATTTGGTTTCCATATCATTTGTGTTTAAACTAACCCTCTATGTGCCTTGCTCAATTTCCCTTGGTTCAATACTCTTTGGATTTGTTCATAAATAGTCTCCTCCATTTGAATGGAAAGTTCCTCTTCATGTTGTAGCTTAGATTCAGCTTGATCAGGTCCTGTTACATGGTGTATCCATTTATAGGAAGTTTCCTCTCTTTGAATAGCGAGCTCCTCTTGTTGTTTCTCATATTCTTCATCCTCCCGTTCTTTGTTTGTCTTCTTAGCTGCTTGGTGTATCACTTGTTGCCATGATTCCTCGTTATATGCCCCATTTCTTTTCCTTCAGGAATTTTGATGCTCTCATTTTTGTACAGGTTGGATATGCTGGCCATATCTTAGTCTCGATTTATCTTTTTCAAGTTGTGAATGAGATTGGATCAGTTTTGTGATGCCCTGATGACACTTGCCAATAGGTCCTTTTTGTTTGTACCCCATTTGTTGCATGATTCTAAATCCATTACCATATTGTTCTGTGGGGACGATAACTCTTAGAGAAATGACTCTTATTTCTTCCTCATCCTTGTATAGCCAGTTGAGGATATCCTTGTCTTTTGATTCTTTTGCAAGTGTGTCGATTTGGATAAATTTTCCATCAAACTTTTTGATGGGTTGTGCTACTTGGTGTCTTGATGTTGAAGGTTGTTTGTGGGATCTTGGTGATATGGGCAATTTTGATAGACATAGGGGTTCAAAAGAGTACTCCCCCATGCCTTGGTCCTTTATCTTCATATTCTTCTCAAAGTCTATGGACAAAGACTTGAGTTTTTCTTGATTATTGGATGATGAGGAAGCTTGGGGCTCCCTGTTGTGTGGTACCAGAACATTTTGAGTTTCCCCCATAGTGTTGCAATACTGAAGGGGGTTAGTGTCTGCTGATATTGAAATCTCTTATCCATTGTAAGGGAACTTGAGACGTTGATGATACATGGAAGGTACCGCTTGCATTTCATGGATCCAAGGACAACCCAAGAGTATGTTATATGTAGAGTATATGTCTAAGACTTGGCACATTGTGTCTTTTTGCACAGGTCCTACCTGAATGGGTAACACCACTGTTCCTTCAGACAACCTTTCTTCATCATCATAGGCCATGATAGTGATCTTTTTGGGATCACTAAATTTCTCAGAGAAGCCTAATGCACGTATGAGATTTAAGGTACATATATTTAGGTAAACTCCTCCATCTATTAGCACTCTTTTCACCCAATGTTTGTAAACTAAGACTTTGATATGGAGCAGGGTGTTGTGCGGATGACTCAAAGAGACATCATCGCGCTCTGAAAATGATAAATTATGAGGCACCATCATATGCGCCACCATGACTTGGAATCAATCGATGTCCAAGTCATTTGGAACCATAGTTTCTACAAGAGCTTGCTCCAAGATATCCTTATGTTTTGGTGAGAGTTTGAGCAACTCTAATATTGATATTTGGGTAGGTGTCCTTTTTAGTTGATCTACCAAGCTATATTGAGTCTTGGGGAGAGTTGTTGCTTTAGATGTGCTCCCCTTCAAGACATATTTTTGGGCCCTTATTGTCACATTCATTAGTGCATGTTCTTTTTTGTCCTTGATTTTTATGACATTCACTTGATTGTCATATGTTGATATGTGATTTATGACGTTGTCATATATGTGGTTGATGCGAGCTCTTTTGTTGTTGTTCGATGTTGATGCTCCTCCATTGTCATAATTAGGAAGAGGATTTTTTAATGCTTCATGATCACCATTGGTTTTATGACCATCAACCATTATGTCTCCCTTGTATATCATATCTTGAACTAGGTTTTTCAAGCTCATACAATCATTTGTTCTATGCCACTTGTTTCGATGATAATCACAATAGTGCGAATCATTCCACCATGGTGGTTTGACTTGGGGTTCAAAATTGCTTATGATTGGCAATGTGATGAGTTTGTTTTCCAATAGTTCGCGAAATGTAGATTCCAAGGTTTTTCCTAATGGTGTATATGTTCTTCGATATTGGGGAGGTGGAGTGTTGGTGTTACTCCCTTGATTGTTGTTGTTCCCTCAGTAGTTGTTGTTTCCTTGGTTGTTGTTGATGTTCCCTTGGTTGGTAGTATGCTGATAATTGTTAGTGCCTTGATTGGCACTTCTTTGATTATTGTTGGATGGTGTGTTACCTGATAAAGTCAACACTGGTTGCTTATACTTTACATTGTTGGCATCAACTACACCATCATTAACAATATTTTTGTTTCTAGTCCAAAACTTGGACTTGTCCGAGTTGTTTTTGTTATATTGATTTTTATAGGTGTTGTTGTTTGATGAGCTAACACCTTCCTTGGAGAACTTCAAGGTTCCCTTCTTGATTGAGGCTTCCTCTACTTGGATGCCATTCTCGATTAATTTTTGGAAAGTAGGTAGACATTGTATTTTGAGTTGATAACTCATTTCATCATTTATATTGTCTATGAAGATTTCCATTTTTTCCTTTTCAGGTACATCGCGTGGATACCTTGAGACCATGCGCCTCCATCGTTGTAAGAAAACCATGAATGTTTCATTGTTCTTTTGCTTCGTATTGCATATGTCAAGCATGGTGATCTCATGTTGGATATTATAGGAGTATTGTGCAATGAATTTATTCACCAACTCATCGAATGATATGATAGGAGGTGTGAGTTATGACAACCACTCCATTGTTTTTCCTCAAAAACTTCTTGGGAATAACCTCATCATGTATGTATCATTATGGGCAAACTCCAAGCTCATAGTGCAGAATTCCCTGACCTGATCACGAGGATCACTCTTCCCATTGTATTTGTCATACTTTGGTATATCCGAATTTGGTGGGAAGGGTACCATGTTTAGCCTTCTATCAAAAGGATAAGGACAAATGTCCTCCAAAGAATACCTCATCGTGGACCCTTGTTGCATATCCTGCATTTGTCATTGGAGTGCTTGGAGTTGTTGTGTGATTGGCCAAGGGAAAATTTTCTTCATTGGACCTTCTATGATGAGCATCCCCTTGTTCACTAACATTTTCATAATTATGGGTATCATCTCGGTTGCGGGTGTTGTCTTGGTCATGTGTGTCATCTCCTCTCAAATTCTCTTGATTCTGAGTATTATATGTGTAGGTCCTTGTTCTTGTTCTTGGGATCCTTTCATTGGTATTCCTTGAATTTTCCATGTCATAGTCCTCGGGAATCTCAACTCCTTTACTATTTAGCATGAGGAGGTATTCTTGTTTATCTGATTCTATAAGCCTTTCCATGAGCTTTTGGAAGGCGAAACTTTGTTGGCATTGTTGGACGAGTTCCTCAGTGATCTCCTCTTCCTCCATATGCACGTATTCATGAAAAGGGTTGGACTCCCTACAACTCATGCTTGATTCTGGTTGTGGATCCGATTCTTTGCCTTTTCGAGATTGAGTGCCAGCTGACGTCAATATATTTCTAAAGTAGTGAATTCATCCTCTTCTAGCAGGGTTCTTGGTGGAGTTGGTGGTTCAGGTTGAGCTTCGTTGCAGGTGATGCAAATTTATGGAAAAAAGGCAGGATTGATTTTTCCCCCTTTGTTGAGACTTTGGTTAAATGTTGTCTTTTGAGTATAAGCCCTACTTATCAAAGGATCTTCATCAAATTCATTAGATTTTCCTTAAAGATATAATCACATATGGTGCAAGAAGATACGATGTAACACAAAGAGTTGGCGATTGATGTAGAGAAACTTTCTTCTCTTGATAAGCTCCTTAGGACTAGGTTGTCTCTTCTTCAACTTAGTCTATTGATGAAGACTTCTTCTCAAAATATGTGTAGTGGTCATACAAATGATCAAAAAGTTGATACAGTTGGTTGATATGGATACCTCATTTTGATACTCAAGCTTACTAAGTTGAATAGAGGATTTGTTTGATATGTCCCTATGACAAAGCACGTCAAATGATATGGATAAAGTCTCCCGATATGGAAACTTGAGTTGACTAACTTAAATACCTAGCTAGGTATTGTTGTTGAGATAGTTGAATGATAACTCTTGATCACTTGGTTTGATACTCCCAAAATCTTGTTGGATGAAATTTTTGCCTAAGATAGTGGAAAAGTTGATAACCACCTCCAAGGTGCTTTATTGGATTTGAAAATATCTTCCACTTATAATTTTTTCTCTTCATTTGAACTGACCTTTGAGTTGATTGTTGGATAATTTTGCAAGATATTTGAGCATTTATGACAAGAATACATAGCACACATGAAGACAATGGTCATCCTAATGCTAAACATTGAGTGTATGTTCTTTTGAGGATGTGTTTAAATCTCTGATGTTTTCACAGGTTTGGATACAAATAAGACACACCAAGTAGACTCTTTATTCAAGGGTCATTGACAATATCATAGCCCACACTCGATACTCCTTCAGCTCAAATAGTCGTGTCACCCCCTCGAGGGCGCCTATTTTTTTGCCTTTTTCCAGAAATTAACCCAAAGGGAATTGCTCCTCAATTGAGTAGTTATCTTGGGAGATATATGGTGAGTAATCTCGGGGGCCGATTCTTCCCCACCCTTGCACTATGATATTGCCAATGTATGGCAACTAACTCAACTCAAATTTTCTACTTCTATGGTTTGTAGTAAAGGTTTCGTTTGGCGCGACAAATGATAAACTCAATTAAGAGGCCTCCCAACCTTTAGAACAAAGACTTTTCGCATCACAAGGATACTAGGGGAAGGCTATCAAATACACACTTCCATTGGAGGGGATTTTCATCAACCTCCACATTTGATTATAGTGGGTTGGTAAACTTGGCTTTAGTTGTTGCCCACTTGGGTCGTACCCTTCTCACTAGCCCCCTCAAGGCTTTAGGAAGGCAGGCCCTCTAAAGGTTCTAAATTCTTGGAAGTAAATAAAGCATGAAAGAGTGGGTTTGGATTTTTGGTCACCCAATTAAGGGAGAGCATATACCTACCACTCAAGACAAAGCACACAAAGTTCTTTTTACATTTCAAAGCAATGATTTTCTAAGTCCTAATTGGAGATGTTGCTCCAATTAAACATGGTGTTTATTTTAGTCCCACATAGCAATTGTTTTCTAAACTAGGAATTGGAAATCCTGGTCAACAAAATAAAAATTGTTGCAATAAAGTAAATCGATTTGCAAAAAAGGACAAGTTGATTGTTCTTTTTAACTTGCAAATAAAAGGTTGATTGTGAATTTTACCTTTACAAGAAAATGAAAGATTTCTTTTTAAGCCAAAATCGAAGTGTTTTTGTTCCTAACTTGCAAGAATGAAGGTTTGATTTGTGATTCTTTTTAACCTTTGCAAGTGATATTCTTTTTAAACCCATAAACAAGTTTGATTTATTTGAAAACACCAAAACGAAATGTGAAGTTCTTTTTACCAAAAAGGAAATGTGAATTATTTTTATCCAAATTTGAAAAACTTAGAAATAAATCAAAATCTTATTTTAACTCCTCCAACCTGCAAGAATTTGTTAGAAACCTACAAAAAAAAGAGTTAGCGAAAATTTTAGTCACTTTGGTGGGCTATACAAGCCTAATCTTCCAAACAGATTGCACAGTTTTTGCCTCTGTTACAAATGCGCTAAAATAGAGTGCAAATGCGCTAAATCGTACTACGTATGCGCTATACTGTACTGTGAATACGCTAAAATAATATGTAAATGCACTAAACTGTCAAAGGCCAAAAAAAAAGAAAAAAAGACAGACAGACAGACATGAAGATATGCTAAAACATGCAACTTATGCGCTAATATGTACTACAAATGCACCAAAAGATTGGGTAAATGTGCTAAAATAGTGGATAAACGCGCTAAAACAGTGGATAACTACGCTAAAGTGTACAAAGTATGCTTTAATAGAGACTTCAAACTTCTCTTGGTCGAACCTACGCAAAAATGTTAAAATTTTGATCAATTTAGGGGTCTAGCTTCACGGTGGGTGCCAAAACTGTATGCTCAGATTGTGGTACCTACAAAAGAGACACAAACAACACAAACACACCAATGGGGCATTGCATTAGAGATTA
Source organism: Cryptomeria japonica (assembly GCF_030272615.1). Taxonomy (NCBI): domain Eukaryota; kingdom Viridiplantae; phylum Streptophyta; class Pinopsida; order Cupressales; family Cupressaceae; genus Cryptomeria; species Cryptomeria japonica. Next base: position 663,545,038 of record NC_081413.1, read on the forward strand.
AAATCAATCAAACATATTGGTTAGTCAAAAACTCTCAAAGTCGTCTCATTGTCCTCTATCTCCGAGGATCTTCAGGATTCAAGGTGGACCTCACTTGGAAGAGCACTTGATCTTTAAGATGACAACCTAAAGAACGAGATTTAAATGATATGATCTAGGATCAAAATGAATACAACTAAGATCCTAGCTAGATGATCAAATGATATGAAGAGATGAAATGCAAGATGGAATACAAGATATGAAACTAAGATCGATTCCAAATTGAAAGTTTATGGTGTGCTAATTAGACTAACATGGATATTGCTATGAAATTGATATGCAATGTTATGAATTAAGCTAGCATGACAATGGGGTTAGCATGATACTATCAACATAATGAAAGCTAAACTAGCATGCAAGTAAGATAATCTAAGTGCTTGAAGATGACAACTTGAGCTCCTTGATAACCTGCAAATTGACTATAAGTTTACTGCACAAGATGATGGATCCTTAGATTGAAGAAATGGGCTCTATTTATAGAGAAAAGAAATGGATGGTCAAGATTGAGCAATCTCAACAAGGGCTAGGATTGAAAGTTATCAATCCACGAGGGGGGTTCAATCCAATCCCAAGTTGACAAATGTCACCTTGAGATGGCTTGAGAGAATGCTAAGTAAGCATTAGATGTTGAGTAAGCATTAGGGGTAACCTCAAGAGATGACATCATTGGATAATGCCATTATCCAAGGGAGCATTCTATTGTCCAAGAGGTAAACTCTTGTGCAAAGTTGAGGGATGGCCAAAGGGACAACCATCATGGGCTAGGATGATGTCTTGTAAGAGGCATTAAATGCTCTTTGAAGAATTTGGAGGTTAACTTGTTGAAAGTTAGATATCCTTACAAGTTTGGAAGACTCAACAAGTTAACTTGTTGAAGAAGGTAGAGTCTTCAACACATTTAGAAGACTTTCTTCCAAATTTGGAGAAGTGACTCCCCCAAATTTAGGGATGTGACATGATTAGAAGAATTAGGCTAATTAATCAAGGGTTAGAGGGGTTCTATAAGAATGTTAGCATGCTAATGAGAAATGTAGGAGAATGAAAGTGGACAAAAATAGGTATTTTAGATAAAATAAAAGATTTATTTTAGCCAAAAAGGATGCAACTTACATTTGTAGGATTTTGCAAGTGGGGGGGACTATTCACAGATAAATTATGATTTATTTAAATCTAAAGGGATTTTTTTAATCAAATGTAAATTCAATTAAAAGGGAAAAGGGGTTTTAATTAAATAAATAAGATTTATTCAATTAAATGGCTAAAGGGGATTTAATCAAAACTTAGTTTAATTAATAGGTTAGGCTAGAAGAAATGGATTTTAATCAAGTGTTTAATTTGATTAATAGGATGATAGGGATATTAATTAAACCCTAGTCTAATTAATAGACAAATAAATGATGATTAAATGAATAAGATTCATTTAATTAGTTGTGCAAATTTTAGGTGTCTACAGTAAGTGTAGCATTATCCATCCCCAAAGAAGCATATACACTAGCATTAGGGCTCATTCCTTGACTCCTTTTCTCAGCCACCTTCTATTGCAAGTTTCCTCTCAGACAATTTCATGGCATATGGGCGTCGTTGCAGGGGAAGCACCACGAATTGGTATCATCCGCTAGGTTATTATGGACAACAACCAATTCTTTGTTGTGATTGGGAGGTATAACTTGCAAAGGGGTGGGCACGGGTACAAGATGGTTATTCGGTTGACTTTGATTAGCTCTCGCACCACCTTGATATTGATTTTTCTAATAAGGGGGCCTCCCTCATTATTTTTGAAAAGGGGATCTGGCGGGTGGCGTTCATTGGCACTTAAGGTTGATAATTTCATTTGAAAAGGTTTTAAGCAAATTTTTCATATTGTCTACTTTTGCAGCTAGAGCGAAAGGAGCGGAAGTGCTTGCTTGCTAAGCATTTGGGTAAACATACATAGATTGTGCGGTGAATGTGCTCGGGGATGATGGTTTGGGTGTTTAGCTTGTCAACTCAGGAAAAAATGACATGGGTGGTCTTGGAGGGAGATTCCCTGCATTGATTAGGTTGCTCTCTACTCAAACCGCCATTTGATAAGCATATGGAAGAGTGTTACCTCCCAAATACTGGGTCATAACAGATATGTCGGAGTTGAAAGCCTTCAGGTAAAACATGAAAACCATATCTACAAGAGGTTGAGCATATATGGGTATTCTTTGCCAGGTCTTCTGGAATCTGGAATTGAAATCGATTGCAACCTCCTAGGGAGCCCTTCTATCGTTATCAGTTGTTGTAACATAGAATATCTATCTCCCTTTTCAGTAAATCGTTCAAAAAAATGATCTCCCATCTAGTCCCAGTCTCCTATTGAACTTGGTGTGAGGGATCTATACCAGTCTTGGGCCTTTCCTTTAAAAGAAGTTGCGAGCAATCATAATGTCATATTTTGCTATGTGATGTTATGAACAATGCATACATTAGCTACATCTTGTAAGTGTTCCTCATAGGTTTTAGAATCCTCCCCGGTGAATTTCAACAATGCTTTTAATGTGGGTGTAGGGATAACATCCCACTGAGCAGGAGGGGCAGGTGGAATAAGGGGGCTCCCACTATTCCAATTAACGGAATTTCTTTGGGGCTTGGCTGCCATTAGTACAAGGATTGACTGGACTGGGTTTTGCGTTCCTCCTTGTGTTGTTGTTTGGACAGCTACTACGGGTGGTAGTAATAAACTCAGGTTCATTGTAGTTTGGCTCCTAGTAACTGGTTTATGGCTCATACACCCTCTTTTGAAACTAAGAAAATATGTGTCCCACCAGACGTGCTAGAAAAAAAATTGTTGATCACTGGAATTTCTTTTAGTAATAACCTTATGGGAAACTCATTGATGGGGACCTGCACATTTTCACTGAGTGACCTCCAGGATTTTAGAAGCCAACTCTTCGTTCATTTGGGGGAGAAAAGGGGAAGAAGAAACTTTAAAAGCAAAAACTATTCTAAAGTGATACACTAAATTAATTTTAATGCACTAAAAGGCACAAAGAACTTCACATACATGTCATTCAGAGGCCCACTCAACAATCTACATGCCCAGAACATTGATGAAGATATAATCAAAGATCCTTTTAACATAAAATAATATACAACATGCATCCACTAGATACCAAGTGCAAAAGCATAGTTTAATTGGCAGAGTCTTAAGCATATATTCCTAAAGTTATGTCAAAATTTCAAAGATGCACAAAAAACTATTAATGTATATTGAACAATAGTAATCATAGAGGCCGCAGGCACAATTTGATTATCCCATCTTCAGGAATACAATCATAGATTAAAGGCCAAATTCCTATCTAGAATACTTATCTATATCTTTTTCAAAATAAAAGTTTCAAACCATTCGCAAGGCAAAAATTGATCTTCTTATAGAGCACGACCTAATGGACCGACGATAAAAAAACAAAGAAGGCATCACCAGTATGTGTCGTTGGTAGTGTTGGTGCCCAAAACCGTAGATTGGAAAACCCAAAGACTTGCCAACTCCTTAGGAAATCCAATCAGCCTTGGCCAACGAACAGGGATGGTCGAAGACCAAATCCCTCCGCACTTCAGGCTCCACAAGACCTAGGCAAGTGTGCCCTTCCCTCTCAAGCACAAAAGAGTTATTTAAATGTGGATTTAAGCCTCTAAGCAAGTTTACACAACTGGCAAATTAGTGTTCTGCAACTATGCTATATCATGTGCTTTAGCTGAATACTTTGAAAACTGAAAACTGAAAACTAAATATGAATAAAAGTGTATGTTAAAGATATTGTATATTGAAAATGAAATGCTTTCAGGACTTGAATGAAATCTGCAATGATTAGTTCAAATAGGATATGGAAGAATGTTTCTCTGTAAGGACCTTATGCATACAAATCAAAATCTCAGAAATAAATAATAGACTGGTGCCTCTATCCAGGAATATGCATGATACTTTGTGGACAAATAATTCAATTAAACTCTTGAGACAGTTTTCAGGCAACTTGTAACACAAGACTATCAATACAGAGGTTCCATTAAGTGCTATAAGAACATGAAGAAGCAAATCTTATATTCAATTATAACAACTTGTGGTGGCACACTGTATTAAACCCTTTATCAGATTTATCAAGAGGACAAAATGAAATTCATCAACACAAAAGTATACACGAATTCTGGAATTGAAACAACCAATCTTGTATATTAATTTTTGGAGAGTGAATGCATACAATAGCTACACTTACAGATACTCCATTACACAGTGATTGCTCAAAATGATACTTCCATTCCTACAAACTTCTCCAATACAAACATCCCACAGCCCCTACTGGCAGCCTGACAGATTGTGAATTGTTCTGGATCCCTTTTCTTAATTGAAAAAAGCTCCCTATAAATACCTAATCCAAAAGACATACGTGAAAGGACACACCCTTTCGCATACAGGAGGGAGTTACATACAATTGTGTTTCCAAAGGACACACCCTTTGGTTTACAGAGATAATTACATTTGAATCCCTAAAATACACACTAAATAAAGCTTCAATAATATATCCTTTATCCTCCGCTTTGATAATACTTCCCGTAAATATTCAATATCTCCTACACATAAAATAAACCAATCAAATCCCTTATTAATTAAAGATTAAATATATTCCACTTTAGATTAGGCAATAATCATTTTACCCTATGTAAAATACTTATTTACAATAATTCACTTAAATCAAAGTATTAAACACTTGTAAATATTTATTCCAATAATAGTTTTTATTAAATAACATAAGGTAAAAGATTTTGTATAGTAAGTAAAAGAAAATACTTCCCTTCCGATAATGTTACAATACTTTCTCACCTTTTGGTAATCTTTAATTTGGGTGGGAAATATTATATCATATGAAATAACCTTTGCAAAAAAGCAATCAAGCATTAAAATATGTTCAAATTATTTACCTGGGGTGAAAATAATATTAAGAGAATATAAAAATGACATAGTAATATATCAAACCCTATTTAGGTCATCTAATACCTCATATATTTTCCCTTTTGATAAAAAATATTACAATTATAATTTCTTAAAAGGCAAAAAGAAAATGCTACTTGCATAAGTATATCAAGATGCTATAAATATCAAAATACCTTTCGCAAGTAATAGTTAGAAATATTATATCACAAAAAAATGTCAAATTGAAATCTTGGATGAAGAATACTCTCTTTTAATGTTTGCCCAAGAATTTTAGCTTTCTGCACATAAAACAAAATTGTAATAAATATTTATCCTTTAATTAATCTCTTAACAAATAAAATTCACCCTAAAGTATTTAATTTAGTGATTAAGGGTAAAAATAATTTACAAGAGAGTAAAAAAGGTAATAACAATATCAAAATTCAATTTTCTTCATTAGTACATTTCACACCTTTTTAACATGTTTTTCAAAATAAGATCCATTTATATGAAATAACATTTTACCCTAATATATATTTTACCAATGTTTTAGGGTAAAAATAATTTATTTAAATCACATATTTCAAAATGTATTTCCACATTTCAAGATTACTTTAATAAATTAAAATCTTGTGGAAATATTTGCAAATTATTATCCATAGTAACTTACCCTAATAAACATTTTCAAGTGATACAATAGAGCAATTGGTAAAAGGGGAGGGTAGGTATGGGTAGTTAGGAAGGTCAGGTTGAGAGGTTGAGTGTTCAACTCCCTCTCCCTGCCCTTTTGTAAAAATATATTTTATTTTTAAATCATTTATATGCAAAATATAATCACATTGCAAAAAATATTCTTGGGTAAGATATACTCCCTGTAGAATAATTTTTTGATTGTCCAACCCGGATAATTTTAGGTTCCACTAGGTAGCACCACCACTATTCACGAAACAACAAGGAGAGTGAAGGAGAAAACCATTTTCGACATCTAGCACAACCGCCTCTAAATATTTTGTTAATCGAACCAAAAAAAGCTTTGCGATTGTTTCTTGAACTGCTTATTATTGGAATGCAAACGCTTCGCTACTTGGAAAGCACATGCAAAGACCTCTCGACTATCATATAAGAGACATGTGGTAGCAGGAGGGAGAGACTCGTAAACTAGAAAAACTACAAATTAGAAACCCAACTAAGAGTTGCCACGTATCACAACAAATTCTAACTTGATAATTGTGAGCCCAACGATGCAAAAACAAAGAAGATCTCTGCCATGCGTCAGCTGATCGTGACTTTTGAGCAAAGGGAAAAGAAAGGCTTGAATGATGCGAGTTGTGCTAACACGTGGCAAATGCAAAAGTGTCGAAAACCAAACTCGAGTGGGGACTTAACAAAAATAGTAAGCTAACTCCTTGATAGGCATCGTGGATAAAAATTCCACGTGTTTTAAAAGAATATGTAATGCAAACTAAAGCATGATAAGATAAAGAGTGGTCAATCTCATAATTACAAGATAAAAAAGTAGTAATAAGATGCTCACTAGATATATTGTCTATTGACTATGGGCCAAAAGATGAAAAAAAGTCTAGTAATGGCACATAAAGGTGAAACATGTGTACTTTCACATCATAAGTTTTATCAAAGAAAGATGAAGCCAACCATAAACATTAAGGATAATCATTAATAAAAAATGAAGTTATCATGGGATGTATAAGTAATATGCTCTATACATATAAAATCGTTAGATGGAGTAAGAGCATTATATGCATCGTGAGATGCTAGGGCTAAAGTATGGTTATCATTTATCTCACAAGGTGTATACACATATTTTAATGGAGATAAAGGAAGTAAAATCCTCTAATGTAGATGAAAGGGCGTGCATAAATTCCATGCATGATGAAATGTTATATAAGCACTCAATAATGTTACACATGGAGTATGTAGGATCATCCATGTGATAAAGGAGGCAAGATCATCAAGGACCAAAAAATAAGAATCAATAAAGCATGAAAATAGATATTGTAGCATCATAAATTGTAGCCTTGCATAATTCCGTACATACCTAGGCCTCACTTTTGCATTTTAACCTCCTATGCCCTGATAATGTTTTGATTCTACTCACACCCACCTAAATTCAACATGTTCTACACCTGAGTGAGACCTTGTTCAAATTTGGATCCTGATCAACAAGTCTACGACATCCTAAGCACCTTGGTCCCATGACTAGGATGCCTTAGGCACCACAGTCCTCCCAAAAGGGGCCCAAATTTGGACCTCGCAATTGTCCCATCTTGAAGGTGGGAAAACATTCCCAGTCTTGGCTTACCTCAAAATTCTACACATATTCTCTGCAGTTAGGTATAAAAGCAAGCTTAGCTCCCCTTATTTTGGAATCTCTCTATTATCAACCTTTATCAATCTCTCAATTACACTTTTGATAATTAAAGTGAGCAAGCAATCAAACATCATCAAGGCAGTGAAGGAGAGGTCAAATTTCAAATTTCAAGCATTTATGTTGTCATCCATGATCAAGATTTTATGAAGACATCCCACATGACATTATGAACCTTGGCATGAAGACTTCAATTTAAGTTTCATCAAGATATCAAGTTCCAATTCAAGCATTTCAAGTTGAGATCTAGCCTTAACTTCAAAAGATAAGCTTTTACTTCGAGTTCACCAAAATGTTTACATCTGACATAAGGGGCTGGGACAAAAATTGGCATGCGACCTTGCACTTTTAGGCTGAAATTGTTGTCACGGGTTCTCTTCTATCTCTTTTGCTTAGACTTAGCCATGCATCTGCATTATGTATATGTAGCATGTTGTTTTCATTGTTTAAACTAAGGAAGAAGAACTTGATCTACATTAAAATACATATAATTCAACTAAGGAAGAAGAACTTGATCTACATTCGATCCTTTACATTGGATCAATTGATTTCTCCCTTGCTTTAATGTTTTGGTTGGAAAGTTAGATTATTTCCTAGTTTACAACGCTTAACTTGTGAATGCCCCTACTCCATTTCCATCGATTACATTTTGGTGAACCCAACATTGTACTTATGCTAATTCTGATTTTTATTCTTAGATCTGATTTGCATTCATTTAATCAAATCATATTTGTAATCATACATCATTTATGCACTTAATTTATAATACAAATTTAGAGGTTCAATTCATTAAAAGCCTCAGTTATTTTGACAAAATTGATTTGTGGGTTGCATAATTTCTCATTTATATGCTTAGATTTGACTATTATGGCATGCTATTTTCAGATTTAGAAGCATTTAGTTATCACATCTCTAATTTATTTAGAGTATATATTTGGTTAATCGATCATTTTACAAAGGAATTGCATTGTTTAACCATGCAAATAGCTTGGATTGTCAAAAATATTATGATTTCAAACCTTTGCATTCAACATCTCCTTCTTTGTGCACGAGTTTTGCTACCTTGTCACCTACATCCAATGTCTTGATGAGAAGAAGTTATAGACTTATGTCTTCCCAAAGTTTAAATACTAAGGAGTGTGACCCTATGTTGAATAACCTATTCCATGGGAATTTGGTTAAACCCTCAATCCCTACACAATACATACCTAACATTATGGAGAACAATTCCCCTCATACTTCTCTTGATGAGGATGACTCACTAACTAGGGTTACTAGTGAACAATTGGGGAAGCCTGAAAATGAGTTGGATGAGATTAAACAATGGATGGGTCAAGATAACCCAAATAGTGAGGAAATCTCCTTGATTGAAGGGTTGAAGAGAATGGTTCAAAGTGATAAGATAGGTGTGGAAGTGCTATGTGGCATTGCTCATATTGTTGATACCAATATTATACCTATAAAGAGTTGCATTGAAGATCTTGGTTACTCTAATCCTACAAATCAAGTTGAGTATTTCATTCATATGCCCACATCCTTTCCTAATGTGTCTACAGATACATCTTCTATCTTGATTAACTCTATACAAAATGTCAATCCTACACATTTTAGTCATGGGGGTAATCTTATTAATCAATACTCTTACATACCTCCTTTTGCTATCCTTCCATTTGTTTCCCACCCATCTCCTATACCAACACATCATAATGTTCCACCTCCTTATTATCAACCTCCACCTACCTATCACAACATTACACCTCCATCACAATCCAACATGTCCAATTCCAACTCATCTACTCAAGCCACTATCAATAACATAGCTCAAAGTGTCTCATCGTTACAACAACAATTGGCTTCTTCGACCCAATCTAAGTTCAATATCCCCACAATGATTTAGCTAGACCACTATCCCATGATGTGGTTTATATGGTTGCTTCTAAGAATATGCAAATTCCCTAATTGGAGTTATGTAATGGAAAAGGTGATCCCTTGCTTCACATGAAAACATTTCAAACCTTGTGTAGTGATTTCTCTCATGATAATAGACTCATGGCAAAAATATTTGCTCACACTTTTAGAGATAAAACTTTGCAATGATATTGTTCTTTGCCTCCTTATTATATCACTCCTTTTTCACAATTTTTTAATGCACTCATTCAACAATGTCAAAATAACATCGGTCCTCAAATAGGTTTGACTGATTTGATTCATTCTAAGCAAGGAGTTAGAGAAAAAAGTGACTTATTTCATTAGTAGATATAAACATTTGGATTCACAAATTTCTTATCATGTGCCCAATGGTGATGTTCAAAGAAATTTTATTTTTCTAATTTGTAAAAGGATATTAGAGATAAGCTTATGTTTTCAAAATTTACATATTTCACACAATTGTGTGTCGTGCTTCATAACTATCAGTTTCAAGTGAGGCAGTTTGAATCCATTTCTTCAATGAATCTGGTTGATAAGAATGAGAGCGCTTAACAATCATTCGACAAGTTTCAAAAACAAAATGAAGGCTTCATCATGATAAATGATAACTCTTCCAATCATATAAACACACAAGTGGTAACCACAACACCAGAAGTGGCCTCTTTATCCAAATACTTTGGAAAATAATTAGCTCCTCTTTATGAATCTTTGCACAATACAATGCTTAGATTGAAGGATTCTAATCTGTTGCAACTTCTTCCCATCAAACCTATAGACACCTCTAAGCCTCAACCACCTTCTTTTGACCATAAAGCCTTTTGCCAATACTATCATCAATCGATTCATGATACAAAATAATGTTACTAATTTCAAGATAAATAAGATTCAAGATCTTATTGATTCTAATATCATATTCGTGGCAAGTGTGAATGATAAAGGAAACAAGTCCATAGCACCTCCTAATAAAAATTTGAATTTTTTTACCATTACTTTGCCTTCTCATTCTACTAATGTGGTTGAGTCTAGAAAACTTAGGTTTACTTCTAATAATTTTGGTATAGAATCTAACGATGTTGTGAACCTTACTAAAAAATCCAAACCTAAACTTGAAACTTTCATCACCATTGACTCTAGGGAGACTATCAAGACACCTAATGGACCATTGAACATAATTGTGAAGATTAAAGGAAAGCTTTCATGTGGAGTGCTCATTGATCCAATATGTATGATGAATGTTATCACTGGAGAACATCTCTTTATTTAACAATTTCATCAAGAAACATATGAAAAAATTGATGTTATGATTAAGGTACATGATAGTTTCACTTGTCCTACTATTGGTTCTATCTCTCTTTCGATTGAGGTTGGTACTAAGTACTTAGGTGTCACCTTTTATATCATCCCTACCTATGATCAATTTTGTGTGAAGTTGGAACAACCTCAGGTCTCTTCCATGCAAGCTATCCCTTCTATCATCCATAAGTATTAGAAGTTCCCTCATAATGGGAAAATTATCACAATCAATCATAGCCTTTACCAACCCACAACAAGACATGGAAATTTCACACTTGATTACTTTTAGCCTAAAGAACTTGAACCTTTACAACCTCGAAGTGATGCTCTTTTCTTATCTTACCAAAAATGGAAAAGAAAGATGATATTAGCCTTGAGTATACCTTCACCTATGGATATTCCTCCTCCTCATCCTAGATAAGGACTTCTTCCTACACCTTCTATTCCTCCCTTATATCTTTAGGTTCCACCCCCTACATCATACAAAGGAAAACACCCAACATCTTGTATCTCTCAACCTAGCGAGGTACCTTTTGTTCCCCCCCCTACAAGGGTAGAAAAGAAGCCTACGTTGATTGATCCCTAACCTTTGCAAGTTTCAAGTCAAATTAAGAGAAATTGTTGTGTGAGAGAACACTGACATAGATGATGTGCCAAGGCTTGTGAACTTGCTTCCCAAACAATTTTCTCCCCGAAGACACCAAATGTTGACTTGTTCCCATTTTTCCAACCTTCGCCTAACTCTAGGGAGGAAGTTAAACTCAATCCACCATGTCAGAAATTAAGATTGTCTATGCAAAATGATGGTTCTTTTCCTTTACATGTGAAAAATCCTATTATGATTAATTTAGATGATGATATGAATGATGATGTTGTTCATGCTAACAATGTTGATCCTAATGATTGTGATGATATGTGTGAGGTTTTTGAGATTAATCACAAACTTTCTTCGAGATTTTTAAAAGCATTAATCCTAGCTCCTAGTGACAGACAAAGTGAATCATCATCGGAGTATGGTCCTTGTTTGGAACTTGTAGTAGCTCCATCTACCATGCCTGTTGTTTCTCCTCTTGCATCTTGTCCACCATCCTTGAGCAATGTTAAGCAAGATTGGGAGGCTGATGATTCGCTTGACTAGCTTCATCTATGTTGTAGATTCTTATATGTATTTACTTGTATGTAATGCACTTCCTCCATGATGTGTTGCTTGATATGTCTTTATGTTAAGTTAGGCTCTCTTTGGATGACCCTTGCTTGTTCGTTAGTATAAGGTAATAAAGAAGTCGATAATCTTTCATGACAATCCTCTATTTGTATTTCAGTTCTTCTATATGTTGTATTAATGTTATGTCATACATGTGCTATTGTTAATATATGTGTCTTCGTGTTGTCTTCTTGGGGACGATGCAAAGCATTGATATCTCTTTTTGGTCTCTACGATGTTGACCCAAAAAGATATGTTTTCTCATCTTATGCGCTCTTCTTCCATTGTGCTCATAGTTCCACTACCTTTGGGGGATGAGGTCAATTCAATTCAATTATAATTAATATACATAATTTAGAAAAAGTGCATATTGACCCTAGTTAGTGGATTCCTTATGTGCTTTCTCATTATTTTTGCTACCATTTCCCTTGACTTGTCCTTGCTTGGGGGCATATAATTGTGGCAACATGCTTGTCTTTCAAATGGTTGTATACTACCTTAAAGAAATTTCTCTTGATAAGGCACACACAACCGCTTTAACATGGGGGCATACTCTCTACTCATTGTCACAATTTGTGCACACACCACAAGATTTGGTTTGTAAACTTTTGATCACACACTATGATGTGTTTGGTACATGTTGTAGTACCCATTATGCAGTTGATTCAATTCACTTATCCAAATTAATTTGCAAACTGAGCCTTTTGCTTTGTGATTTTTTGCACCAATTTTTCAATTCAATTTTTCTCTTCTCAACATGACTCATAGTAAGCATAAGCCTTAGTAGGCCAACATAGTCATGATTTATTTTCTCTTCATGTGTTGTTCCTTTTATCTTGATATTAAATTGATAAGATCCTAAGTCCTCGAGGGTTTGCCGTGTCTTGCCTCTTTAATGTCTTGATGAAAGTTTTTCAATGCTACTTTGTACTTTACCAAGAGTTTGAGTGTAGGCTCATACTCTTGCTAAAGTGGGGGCTAGATGTAGCATCATAAATTGTATCCTTGCACAATTTCATCTGCACCTAGGTCTCATTTTTATGTTTTGTCCTCCTATGCACTGATAATATTTTGATTCTGTTCACACCCACCTAAATTAAACATTTCTACACTTGAGTGGGACTTTGTTCAAATCTAGATCCTAATGGTAGGACCAGGATGCCTTGGGCGCTCCAGTCCTATGACCAAGACACCCTAGGCACCATGGTCCTCCCAAAAGGGGCCCAAATTTAGACCCCACAACAATCACATCTTGGAGGCAGGGAAACATTTTCCTGGTGTTGGCCTGCCCCAAAATTTCAAACATATGTTGTGTAGTTAGGTGTAAAAGCAAGCCTAACCCCCCTCGTTGGGGTCTCTCTATTATCAACCTTTATCGATCTCTCAATTGTAGTTTTGCAAATTCAAGTGAGCAAGCAATCAAGCATCATCAAGGTAGTGAAGGACAGGTCAAAGTTCAAATTTCGAGCATTTACGATGGCATCCATGATCAAGGCTTTACGAAGGCATCCTACATGACATTTTCAACCTTGGCACAAAGAATCCAGTACAAGATTCATCAAGGTATCACATTCCAATTCAAACATTTTAAGTTTAGATCTAGCCTTATCCTCAAAAGATAAGTTTTTACTTCAACATTTCCATTACATCTCAATTCAATTCAAGGGTTAAGTCCAAACTTTTAGTTTGGCCTAAGGCAAACCCCCATCAACAACAACATTTTCCTTCTTTTTGTGTGCAAGCAATAAATTCAAGAGCGATAAATGGAGATTCTGATGGAGGAGACGACAACAATTAGATATGAGTTTTGTAGGGGTGAAAATCAAAGGACCAGGATGAAAAATTTGCCATGATCCTAGGAATTTTCAATGAGCTTCTGAGAACATTCTATGTGACATCTTGATTTTGAAATATTCCAGTCTATGGATATCCATATCTGACATAAGGGATTGGGACAAAAATTGCCACACGGTCTCACATTTTTAGGCCAAACATGCTGTCACAAGCGCTCTTCTATCTCTTCTGCTTCTACTTAACCTTGTGTCTGCATTCCATATCTATAGCTTGCTATTGTTTCATGTCAACTCTTCATCATTAACCCTAGATCTAGCATTAAAATACATTCAAATCAATTTCAACTCCACCAAGGAAGAAGAACTTGATTTACATTCAATCCTTTACACTGGATCAACTGAGATCTCCCTTCCTTTCAATGTTTTGGTTGGAAAGTTAGGTTATTTCCTAGTTTACAAGGCTTAACTTGTGAATGCACCTATTCCATTTCCATCCGTTATATATGTAATCCACAATGAATACATGATGAAAACCCTAAAACAAAGAATAATAAAATCTATAGTGAAAGCTATGATAAGAGGCAAAACAAGAAATGATAGGAGAGTGAGTCCAAACCCTAATCAATGCCAATTATATATGAAACAAAAGATGCAAGCACTTAGAGCTATCATTTTAGAAATAGGATGAAATTTAAAACCCTATAATAATTCAATGGTCAAGCTAGCCATTTTATGTATGAAAATATAATAATTCTCTATAGAAAATCCACGACAAAGTAATAAATAAATAAAGAAAAGCAAACAAACCTACATAAAAAGTTGAGATTGAAGCACATACCTTATTAGATATGAAATAATAATAAAACAATAAAAAGTAAACACGTACCTTGATGTCGATGAAGAGGAGACCAAAAGACATGCTCTTGATGATGGCTGCTTGAAATCTAATGCTAGATTTGAGATAATTGTGGTCTACTGATTTTGAAACTATGGATAAAATTGGGTTAGTTTTACATTTACAACCTTGATTCCCATAATTGTAGTTTTTACCTAATATATGTGGTATCTAACATTTTGTGCAATTTTGAAGCTAAGGTCATTACATCTTTAACACTTGCAATAAAGCTTCATTTTTACCCACACTTATGATGAAGAACTCGGTAGTTGAGCAATAGTGTTAGAACTTGCTATGTTACGATTTTTACGTTAGTTAAGCCTTGTTGATCAATTTAATAGTTTTAATAACAATATAAGGTAACAACAACCGACAAATACAAATGACAATGATGCAATTGTGATGTTCCTTAACTCTCTTTCATCCCGATGATGGATCACAGAGTGTGATCCGAAATCTTGATGCAAAAACTATTACACAATCTAATCCATAAATCTTGTAGCAAATCAATTATGGATCGTGGAAATCTGATATCATTGATGTTGCTAGGTGATTGAGACTTGAAACTTGATGCAACAGAATGCAATTCAATGAATATTGCAAGGACTAGGGTTGTGTTGTTTGTTGACCCAAAAGCTAATATGGTTGATGTAAGTGACCAAGCAATGAATTCAAGTTGATACCTCATGATAGATAGATCTCTCGAGGTTGTCTTGATGATGGGTGGATTCCATATTGATTGATGATTATGTGACATAAGGGCATTGTAGTTTTATTCTTATTCTAGTGCACAATTCAAATGCTTTTGTGTGTGATACAATGAATAATGACCTGTTGGAAGGGGTTAATTTGAGTCCATTATTAAATTTGAATATTAAAAAAGTGAGTCAAAAACCGCATATGTAGTTTTGGTTATGTCAACACCATAACAACGATTTTGATCCCAAAAGAGAGGAAACTATAACTTGATACCTAAAAATGCTTTTTGCTAGGATACAATGATAATTTTGAGAGCCAATCTAAATTCAATGTTAATAAAAACACCAACTTTATTAAAATCATTTGTTAAAATTATATACTTAAATCATCTCCACAAAAGAATATAAAAGGAAAAATGTAAAGTATACACTTCTTACTTTAAAAATACCATATAGATAAGAATATACATAAATTTTTTATAAAGATATTTTGATTTTTAATTGAAATGTGAAGGAATAGACCCATTAAATTCCTTAAATTGTCTAGACAAGTATGCTTTAACCAAAGAACCCCACATAAACTAATTTCCACCCAAGATTAGACCTGGTCACCAAGCTACACGTTGAGTTCAACCATGGTTACCACTATTTAAAATTAAAATCACCCAACCTAAAGCGACTTTTGAACACTGTTCAAACGAAATAATTAAATAAAATTTTTAATTTTCACAGCTCAACAAGCGCTGGGCCCCACGCCGTGAAGTCCCACTCGTTTGTCAGTGAAAATGTCTTCTACGTTCACCCAACTTTTCCCCTGAAAATTCACGCGTTTACTACAGTAAAAATCAATTATTGAATATCAGAAAATACTGGGCAAATATATTTGTTTTTTTTATCCATTTAAAAAAACATTATAATTAAACTTTTTATATTTTCTTTTGTCGATCTTGCTTTCAAAGTGGAATTCGGCCTGGGCTTTAATTAAAAAAAAGGCCATTCCAGACGACAGCACGATTTAAATCGAGTCTTGAATCGGACAAAATTTTCAGGGAATTTTTCGAAATCCTGCAGATTTTCCAATTTTCTCCGATTCTTTTCGTTTTCCTCTTCCCAACGACTTCGATTTCGTTGAATTTGAGCCGTTCTGCAGCTCAAAATCGCTGCAACAAAGGGGTTCGATCTGGAGACCTGTTGAGGCCATCGGAGCGCCAGATCTAGGAAAATAACGCATGGAAGACATATTGCGCGACTATGGCCTCAGGCCGCAGGGCAAATCCGCTCCAATGGGATCAAGCAAGAGCCTAAACACAACCACCAGCAGTTTTAGTTTCAATTTTAACACAGTCGGAGGGTTGAACAATTATAACAACAAAAAATCTTCTCCCTCATTAAACCCTGTCGATGATATTTTCAGCACGACAGCAAATCAGGGCACAAGTACGTACAATAGCAGTGACACCGATTTTAGTGCGGTCTACGATGATGTCTTTAGCGGGCCTGCACAGCCGAAAACCAGCCATTCGACCATGGGCTACAATGACATTTTTCAGAGCTTTTCTTCTCCCACAAAACCCTCATCGGCCCCTCTATCTGGTGCCCCGCGTTATGACGATGATATCTTTGGCGGCGTACAGGGAGTGAAGAGCTCAAATACGATGCCATACGATGATGTTTTTGCCAGCGTTGGAGGATCTGCTGCTAGCCCTGGGCGTGATTCGTTTGATGATCTGCTCGGTGGGTTCAGCGCCAAGGAACCGGCTGCTAAACCTCGTAGTCCTTCCCCTCCTGCGAAGGGAAATTCGGCATTTGATGATTTGCTGCCAGGGTTTGGGAAGAGTGAGCCTGCTGAACCACGGTATGCAGATACATATGCTGTCCCCAACATTATTTTAGCTCTTTCATTTCTTATTTTGGATATTTCATACTTTCTACAATTCTTCTGGATCAAAAATCGGTTCAAATTTTCAGAGAAATAATGGGTAGTCATACTCGATAATAGACAAGCGCTTTTCTTCTTTGACCTTTTTTCTCTTGTGAAGTATAAAATCTGCTGCAATCGGCATAAGATTCGAAATTGGATCAAACTGCCTTATGAATTAAAGTCTTATCGCTGTCGGAGTCAAATACACACTATAATCGAGCAAATGTATCTGTAGATTCAAAATCCGTCGCAATTTTATTTTGGATAGGATTTTGGTCTACTAAGTGTGATCTGAAGCATTGATATATTGCCCCTCTTTACACATTTCATTTTAGATGTTCTTTTCTTTTCTGTACATGGATTGTGAAACTTTCAAATCTTTAATAGCTGTGAACAGATTAATGGTGAAATTTGTAAATATTTGTTTCTAAGCTTTAAAATACCTCTTCTTCTTCCTCTGAATTGCAATTCAGCTTAAAACTTTTGTTAAGACAAGCATTATCATGGTTATGGACAAATGTACGACCAGTTCGTAATTTAATAGAAAAATCGTTCCTACTAAATATATTTGCTGAAATAAATATTACCTAAAATTCCCTGCTCACCAATTTAGGCAACTTTCTTAATTCTGACATCTAGAATTCAGCTCAATCTTCTATTACATGGAAGTTGCATTTTTTTTTGACAAATCAAAGTTTTATGACAGATATGGTCAAGAAACTCTCAGATTTGATCAAACTTTTAGGTGACATCTAATTTGGATAATTTTTCTTGACAAATTTAGCTATATGACTATTATAGACTAATAAACTCCAAGGTTTGAACAATGTTGATGCCTGTAAACTTGATTTTTTTTTTCAATTTTGTTAAATATTTTTTTTTTTCCCAATCTTCCTGCTGAATTAATTCCAATATTTAGCTCACAAATTCGAGCAATTTTTTTCTTTCTTACTTCTAGATTTATTTTCAGTCTTATTTTAAAATGAAAGTCGAATCAATATTTTAAAAAATTTAGAGCTTTGGGACAGCCATGGAGAAATGACCTTTCGAGTTTGATCAAGATTTTAGTTAAAATTTGATTTGACTTTCAATTTAAAATAAGACGAAAACAAATTTGAGTTGATCTTATTTTAAAGTGAATGTTTTATCCACTTTTTTTGTTTGATAATTCAAGTTTTATAAGCACAGAAATAAACAGCTTTTGAAACAAATGTGCTGTAGAATTTGTGAACTTTTGTGTCATATATTATCATCAATCAATCATTTTGACAGTTATGGACAAATAATCTCCAGAATTTGAAGGATGTTTTATCAAACTTTGAAAATCTTTTTGATCTTCCTCTGTGTCAAATTTTGATAAATTGTTTTGACAAATCAAGCCTGGACAGTGGAGATGGTTATGGATAGACATGTTGCCATATCTGAACAATTTCTTTTGGTGAGATTTGGAATTTGTTCAAGTCATTGAAATTTGGTTCTAAGATTTTGATCAATTATGCCTTCTGACAGTATGGACAAATACTCTCCCAAAATTTAACATTTTATTTTGTTACTTCTAAAGTTGTTTAAATTCTCATTTGAATTGAGCTTTAGCCCAAATGTTTTGAGAAAGCAAGGCATGTTGACAGTAATGAACAAATAAACTCTCAAATCTGGACAATATTTTTTTATAAATTATAAATTTGCTTCAATCTTCTCAACTAAAATTTAGTTCAAAATGCTGAATAGTTGGAAGCTCGCTACAGTTATGGACACAAATTCCCACCATTTTTTTGACAGGTAAAATAATATTAATAGAATTGAAGAGGAAAATGTGATCTCCGTTTTTTTCTTCTAGATATGTTTGATGGTACTCGTGAACAATTTTTTTTCTTGAAACCAATTATCATCTCTTCAGATAAATGAATTCTAATTTATATTTGTATTAGAAAATCACTTTTGATCACATTTTGGTTGCCAAATTAGTTTCAGAAAATTAATTTCACTGAAATATTAGTTCTCTTCCATACTTTTGAGCTGAATATGTAATATATTTTCCATCTATGTATCTGTGGTAGCTACATAAGTTGATGAATGTGAATTTTGTCAATCAGAATAGAATACATAGATCAAATATTTGAATATACTTGAAGAAATAGTTGTCAGGGTTCTGGAATCAAGAATTTTCTTGCAGTTATGTAGAATAGATATAGACTCTTGGTTTTTGTTTTATTCTCTATTTCGATTTGAGGAACCTTGATGCAGAAAGTACCACTTATAGCTTTTATTTCAATGAGCTACTCTACTTTTTTTCTCAAATTATTCATGCACTAGCCAGTAGATGCTATTACAAATTTACAACATTTATATTCACGGTGTTCATTCATCTCGTAAAGTACATCATTCATGCAGTTATGCAGTGATTGCTGTGTTGTTTAATTTAATTGCTTATATTTGAGGTCTATGAAATAGGTGCATCTTTTCAGCTCGGTCTATTTGTGGAATGCCATAGATAGATCTCAAGATAGCTTGGAAATTCCAAGAAATGAAAGCAATGAAAATGTCTCTAATATCAAATTGGAATAAATGCAGAAGAGTCCTATAGGCAGAATAGTGTGACTATTGTAAGTACAAACCCATAATATGCAGCACAAAAACTATGATCCATGGACCTGTAAACAAATATAAGATGCTATATACGGTCTATAGGACCTAGTGAAATAATCATTCAGTTGATGAATTTGGTATGACTTTTGACTTAATTATACAATGTGTCATTAGAATTGCTGTTATTGCCATCCCACCAATCACCCACGTTGTGCAACTCTGCATAGTTGGAAATGTCATCTTTGTAATTGGTCTTTATATTTACGTTTGTCCTTGATCCTTTTGGGCTATTATGTGTCAGGAATGGCCTACAAAGGAAGAAGAAATATAAGATAGTAGTCATTCATATTTAGATGGATTAAATAGAAATGAGACTAATTCCTTTTGACTGTCATTTCTATATTTGAACATGGTGGAAATGAATAAAGTACCCAAGTTGACTTGGTTCTTGTATCGAGAAGTTATTGAATATTGTTTGAGTTATCAAGTTAGATGAATTTGTATCTTACATTATTTTGTGTGGGGTAAATTATGATGTTCATCTTCAACTTTATTAGTGTGTTTTTGGGCTAGTCCAACAACCAGTGTTACTGTGTAGGTCACGGGCATAAGTGCTTGTTTTAACAATATCCATTTGGTTCTTGTTTGCTAGAAGTTCTTGAATATTGTTTGAGTTATCGAGTTAGATGAATTTGTTTCTTACATTATTGTGTGGGGTAAATTATGATATTCATCTTCAACTTTGTTAGTGTGTTTTTGGGCTAGTCCAACAACCAGTGTTACTGTGCAGGTTACGGGCATAAGTGCTTGTTTTAACAATATGCATTTGGTTTTTCAAGCTCACAATGTTGGAAAATAATCAGAGTAGACTCAATAAATTCTTTGTAATACTTGGACTTACTCTTATTAATAACTTCGATTTTTTATTTGAACTTAATAAAGATTTAAGATTTGATTTTGTCAATATTGTTGATCTAATTTTCATTTTCAATATTCCAGTTTCCGAGTCAAGTATAATTTTCTCTAGTTTACCCTTTTTCCAGTCGATGATGGCTACTTCAAATTAAAGGTTATAACAGGGATCCTATTGGTACATAATTTGAGCAGAGTTCGTTTATATTTTAAATGTTTAATCATGGATTTAACATATGCTGGTTTAATGCCTGTGTGTAGGACACTCATAGAATGTTTTGATGAAAGAAGTCATCTTAGGCAAATAACTTTGGTCTTTGTTGCAGGGGCACAGCCAAGACTAAGTTCCAACAGCCCTCTGATTCTTCCCAGAAGCCTGCAACTGATCCTTTTGTAGTTTTAGAAGCAGATTCTTTTTCCTCAAATGCATCTTCAGCTACATTTCATGATCCTCTTGAAGAATTTGGTATGCCAACTGAGTCTGCTAGTATGAATGACAGAAAAAGTTCCACCAATGGAACTATTGGAATTGATGATATCTTTGATGGCTTTTCTCAATCAGTTCCCCTAGCCTCATCTCCCATCAATAATTTTGGCAAAGACCAAAGCCCATTGAAGACAGATCGAATCTCGAGTCCTCCTCGAACTAAGGATAGCAGAGAGGCTGTGGAAAGCAAATCTCCAAAGATAGCCTCAGCAAATAACCTAGAGAAAAATCATGCCAAGATATATTCAAGTGACCCTATGGCAGATTTTGATATACCAAGTGGCATTGCTGATGCTTCTATAAAATCTACTTCAGATACCAATAAACATTCTTTGCATGAAGATTCTACATTTTCTAGTAACCTGAATTCGAAGGAGGCTTCTTCACCTGGAAAGCCTAATGACAGTTCAGAGATTGTCTATGATAGATGGATCACTGTAGATGACATTCAACTTTTTACACAACCTACATCAGCCCCACCACCATCAAGGTTACCTCCTCCTTTAGTGATCAAGCAGGGACCCTCAAAATCATATAGAGAAGCATTTGGTTCTGAGAAACCATCTGTGATTTCTTCAATTGACGAACTCGAAGAGTTTGCCATGGGTAGGTCTCAAGGTTATGCTCAACAGAAAGAAGGTATATCATCATTTGAAGAAGACATTGGCAGCAATTCAGCAGCAGCTGCAATGAAGGAAGCCATGGACAAGGCTGAAGCAAAACTAAAAACGGCCAAGAAAGTGAGAGAGAAGGAAAAGGAAGAAGATATGGTCAAGGCCAGGCAAAGTGAAAGGCAAGAGAGAGAAGAAAGACCAGTGGAAGAGGTTGCCGAGCGTGAAGAAAAGGAAAGGGTGGCAAGGGTAGCTCGGGAGGCTCGTGAGAGAGAGGAGAGAGAAAAGGAGGAACGAGAAAGAGAAAGGCTTAGAACAGAAAAGGAGAGAGAGAGAAACAAAATTGCTGTGGAAAGGGCAACAAAGGAGGCTCGTGAGAGAGCAGGTATTGAAGCTCGTGAAAAAGCACAAAGAGCTGCAGTTGAGAGGGCAACCAGAGAGGCTCGTGAGAGGGCAGCTACTGAAGCACGAGAAAGAGCACAGAGAGCAGTTGTAGAGAAAGCAGCTGCAGAGGCAAGGGAAAGGGCAGCGGCTGAGGCTAGGGAAAGGGCAGCTGCAGAGGCAAGAGAACGGGCAGAAAGAGCAGCTGCAGAGGCAAGGGAAAGAGCAGCTGCAGAGGCAAAGGAAAGAGCAGAGAGAGCAGCTGTAGAGAGAGCTACAGCAGAGGTGAGACTTAGAGCAGAGCGTGCTGCTGTAGAGAGGGCCACTGCCGAAGTTCGAGAGCGTGCTGCAGAAAGAGCATCAGCTGAGAGGGCTGCTGCAGCAAAAGAGAGGCAAATGAGAAATGACAATGATCTTGAATCTTTCTTTAGTATGGGTGCTCGGCCTAGTAGTGCCCCTAGGCAAAGACCAGCCACTCCGGTGAGATGTCTTAAAATAATTTATGTGATTACGTAACTGTTTTGTAGTCTATAGTGGTTGCTTTCACTAAAGTAGTTAATAAAATAACGTGTACATCATCGAGTCTTTGACTGAGATTTACTCTTTGGCAGGATGCTTTTTTTAATGCACAAACTCAAAACAAAGGATTTTCTAGTGAAGCACCCCAGAAAACATCTGCAGGGGTTCCATCCGGTATTAGGAAAGCTTCTTCTGCAGCAAACATGACTGATGATTGGACATCTCTTTTTGGTAAGACAAAAGATTTGAATGGCTGCTTTATTTTATTTGTTTGTGCCAAGAATTTACAGTTTGCAATATTGTAGCTTTACCCAAAGCAGGTTTTATCTCTTACCATATTGGAATGCTTATCAAGATAAATGTTTGCTTCTCAAGGCACTCCATCAGCTGATGAGTTTCAGGAGGTTGAAGGAGAAACCGAGGAGAGGAGGAGAGCTAGGTTGGAACGGCATCAACGCACCCTTGAACGAACTGTATGACATTCTGGCTATTAGCATGAAGATATGCATTTGTTTTAAGGATCTTTAATTATAATACTGCATATGAAAGATGATGTTCTGGCATGTCAACTTGCTCAAGAAAATTATTTGTTTACCGATTGTGTATTTAGTTTGGCTATTTATCTGATACTTATTTCCTACATTTTCAGGTCAAAGCATTAGCTGAAAAGAATGAACGTGATATGCAAGTTCAAAGAGATCAAGCTGAGAGAAATGTAAAGTCTTGATTTCTCTCCAACATTCTATGAGATGATGACTAATTTTAACTTATTTGGTATCAATTTAAGATAAATGGCAGCACTAACTTCTTTCCCAAGTATTCCTCACCTTCTTATGGTAGAGTTCAACAGCAGGTTAATGCTAATTTTTGTATAGTAGATGACTTCATTCTGCACTACTACTTAAACGATTCAGATTCCAGTGCCTTCTGTAAATAATAGAAGCCGTAGATGTTTTTTCCATTAAGCTGCAGAAAGACATAAGAATTTGGTGTGGAAATGAATTCTCGAAAGTAGAAATAATAGTGAATGCCTTGGGTATGGAAGAGATTTCCAAAAAAAGAAACTTATAAGTGATCTTGGTTATTTGAAAAAAAAAATGTACAACTGTATCTTAATTCGTGACACACTTGAAAATGAACATGTTACTTTCTTTACATTGCAGAGATTTTCTGAAACTTTGGATGCTGAGATCAAACGATGGGCGGCAGGGAAGGAGGGAAATTTAAGAGCTTTGCTTTCAACATTGCAATATGTAGGTTTTATTAATGACTCAAATTCAAAATTCTTCCTTCTATTTTTTTAAAATTGTATGGTGACAAAGCATATGGGAGTTATATAAGTGTTCCTTCTCATGATTTCTCTTGCACCCTCGATGAGGGAAAAAGTTTAAGCTATATTTCAATGGATATTTTTTTTCTTCCCAACTACATTTATGCACTCAAATGACTAGTTGCTGTGTTAACCTATTTTGATATTTGTAAAACATATCTGTATATATTTATATACCATTTGTTTTGATTTGAATGAGGTTATTAGAGCTCTCCATTCTCTGATTTGTTGATTCTTCTTAGAGATTGAAGGTGTTCATATGAGTTGCACGGGGATTCAAATGCCTCTTTTGAGAACATATGTTTGGTTTACTCTTCCAATTTTATTTAGATCTATTTCTGAGAAGGTTCCCCTTATATTGAATCAAGATATTTTCTGCCAGTATTTTATACGTCTGTTTGTTCATCTATACAATTTAGGCAAGAAAGAAAATATCAATTTAGCTTACTGATCAAGGATGTCTATGGTCTAAGTTCAAATTGCCTAAATGGCAGTCACTGAAAGTTTGGAAAACGTTAAGCTTTTGAAATGTCAAGCTTCACACTTAACAATTATTGTAATTACTTCTCAGAAAAACTGAGACAGAATTTTTGGACATTGACATTTTGGAGTTCACTACTCAAGACCTGAATCCTTGATGGAGATTTGCATTGTGAATGAACTCAGGAACCCTCCCCCTTGGCGGAAATTTCCAGTGTGAAGGAACAACACACCCATTGCTTGAGCGGAATTTTCACTTGCGTAGGAACTTAAGACCCAAGTGCTAGGGGGAATTTGACATTGTGAAAGAACAACACGCATGATGTAGGGCTGAGATTTGGCTAGTGCAAGAACAGAACAACCCTACACATGGTGGAAAATTGAATTGTGAAAGAACTCAGGGGTGGAAATTCCCTAATGCTTTCAACCACCTCTCACAGTGTTGAAAAACTTTATTTTGGAATTTCACCTTACCCCCTTGCTCAAACCCTCCTCCTTTCATTTTCAATCTCTTCACATGTTAAGGTCAAATTTTCCCATTTTGTAAGTCATTCAACAAGAACTAAAATTACTCCATTACTCACTCCTTATTGAATCATTCTTCATTTTGTTGCATTTGTGAGTGAACGATTTCCTCATGACTTTGCTTTCAATACCTCATCTTGGAGGTTGCTCATTCATGGATTGATCAATATTTGTTCTGGATTAACAAGAACTCTCTACCCTTCTAAAGGCTAAGAGACCCAAATTACTGCCAAGCTAAGCAAAACTATGTTAAACTAAACTAAACAAGCCTAAAACAAGGGTCCCCATTTGTCATCCACAAACTCCTAACTCAACCTCTTTCAATCGCATCTACGATCTATCCTTCCAAAATGTAAAGCTAGAAGTACCCTCTAGATGGTCACACATTTTGAAATTCAGGCCAGTCATGTATGCAGCTCTTGGAACATGCTACAACCAAACATAGTAGCCAGGAATAACTCAAATCAGCAGCCTATCATATGTGTGATTGAACAGTCCAATCACTAGAGCATGTAGGGCATCCCACCCTATGACCTCATATAGGTCTGGATCTCTTTAGGGATCACACCCATTGAAATAAGTTAGCCACCTATCACAGGTGTGGATCAACACTCCAATCACTAGAGCATTTAGGACATCCCACCCTATGACCTCTTATAGGTTTGGATCTCTTTAGTCATTGCAGACTTATAGGCATCACACTCATTTGATAAGTCAGATACCCATCTCAGGTTAAATCTACTTTCCTATCAGTAGAATATACATGAGTCTGGCTCTGCTGCGGTACACTGCTGCTGAGAAGATTACAGACTCAGCAACCAGGTAAAAACTCTAACATTGGACTTGGTACGGACCGCAGCCTGGGTTCAGCCAGGGTTTGGAGCTGCCCTGAAACCAGTCCAGGGGCAGAATCCTGGCAAAACCCAGGCTGACCTAAGGAGAACCTGCTTAACAAAATACAAAAAATCATTTTTGTTAAAAAAAAGAAAGATCCTGACCGACCTAAAATATATGATTTCGAAGTCACTAATAACACACAAAACAAAAACAGCTAGCGGTGTAACACTAGTCTTGCTTGCTCTTGTAGTGAACCAGTGGATGATGTTGATGCTCTTGATGAAGAGCAATATGATGATTTGTATTATTTATACACACACACACACACACATATATTATGTGACTTCTAAGTCACTAACAACACAGAAGACAAAGGCAGCTAGTGGGTGTGACACTTGCATCCCTTGCTCTTCTGATGAACCAATAGATGACATTGATGCTCTGCTGAAGAGCAATAGGGTGACGTATGTAGAATGAGCTTGGGAAAATTTTTGTGACTGCAAACCTAATCCAGCAACTTAGCACAATATCATCAGCTCTATATTCATAGATTGTCTGTGCAAAACATTTCATGGATGTCATTTGACAATTTTCTTTTTGCATTGACCTAAGCCTTCCAGTTAGAAGCTTGGATCATACCAATTGCTACTGCTTCCTTTGCCCCGATTGGAATCCAATTGTATGGAGATTATCAGAGGTTTTCCTGATGGTCAACAACATGATTGTACCTTTGTCATTATTTTTGGTTCTCAAAGATGCTTAATTTCATACCTTGCATTAAATAGATTGATGCTTCCAAGACTGTGAACTTGTTTTTGAATTAAATACCAAGAAAATTTGGGCTATTGGTAATAGGCCAATAATGAATCATGATCATAAAATCTATGAAGTACATATCCCCTGTTGCAAATTTCTGCATCTTCATAGTCAAAGCCACAATCAACGATTATCTTGGTTCATACATTGGACAACTTTTTTAGTATACAAGGACTGCCATAGGCAAAGTTGGCATGCTACAGTCATTGTACTGGAGTCATAGTTGGCAAGAAACACCATATTTATAATGCAAAAATGTATCATCATGCCCTGAGTGAACTGCTCGTTGAACAATTTCATCTATTAGTATCCTAGTTAAGGTCAAACTAGAACATAATCATTTATCTTTTTATTTAACCTTTCCTCTTTGCTAATGAGCTTGACAACAAAACATGCAGTCTTCAAGGTTTCAAGAAAACTTTAATAATAAATTCCTCACTTGAATATACACACCGATCACCAAGACACAAGAAAATATCACGGCTATATCATCATCTAGGACCCATCTGGGATGCTAGCGCATGACTTGCTGTGATGGGGGGATGAGGAATGTAGGCTCCTCTAAGCCATAGATTTACATTTTTTTTTGGATATTTGTTTTCATGTTCCATGAGATTTGTATACTTTTTGACAATATTTTTATCTCTAAATGTGCCATTTCATTTGGCTAAAATTTGCATTTATATTTATGCGATCAATATATTCTTGTGTATGTGATCAAAGTAGCTTCTATTTGATGAGGTTATACTGTTATTGTGTCTTTAAGGTTTATTTATTAAAGGGTTCATGAAACAAGTTTTAAATCGTTAAAAATCTCTGAATTTCTTGGGTTTTTCAATTTGTCGAGTCTGGGCTGAGTTGGAGTCTTGTAACACTGGTCTTGACTATGCCCTCATGTTCATCTCATTTGACTCCTTCAAGATGGTGATGCTGATTTCTTGCTTCGTCTGCAATGTGACTGGGCTAAAACCCTTGCTTTGATGCCATATTAAAAAATGAGTAATAAGCACAGCTAATAACATGATGTATTATTATAAAATTTGGAGTGAGAATTACCAATAGGTTCAATTCCATATAGAGTTTTAGAGATGTAACAAGATATAAACAAACATAATGCTTGTCCAAAATTCTAGAAACTAATAATAGCTAACATCTTTACATACCATTAAGTTACTATTGTGATTTTGTTACAAAAGGTAAGCCTTATATTCTGACAAAATAGAGATGGCATAATAGCTCTAGGACAAAAGGAAGTATATGATCATTATCCTCAATTGGAACTCACAGAGTGCCAAAAACATTTCAAAAAAGTCAATGTTGCTCTTCTTTTTTATTTGATTAGGTTGATGGAGAATGACTTGAATAATGCCTGCCTCTTGAAGCCACAATAGTCATCGTTGAATGGGAAAATTGGTTTATTGAATTCTCGTCTTTCACATACATTAGAGTGGGTGGTTTCACAAGCTAACCCTATAAGCTGCCTATGTATGTGAGTAACAAATTGATATTTACTTGAATTCTATAGGCAACTTTGTGAAGTGCAAAGAGTCTTGTCTAGCAAGCATAAAACCAAGTGTTTAGTTTCGTATCGTGGTTCATATTCTTGTGCTTCTTTGCTTCATGCAAGTACTCTAAAGTTGAGATGTCAAAATTGAATCTGTATCTTTGTCATAAAAGAACAACATTTGAACCTAAAAGGGTTAATGGTAAATTATGTGGAAATATTGTTCTACATTCATTTCTTTCTAGATCAATGCATTTGGAATTAGTGAAGTTCCCAAAAGTGTTTCTGATGATGGAGATGTGTTAGATCAGTTTCAGTGAAAGGAGAATTTGCAATCTGCCTATCCTTCAAATGAATTGGTCTATTGAAGAAGTTAGCTCCATACTATTGACAGGAGCTTGACATGGTTGAGTAATAAGATCAAGGATTCTAATCTTAGCTAAAAGAAGGGGCCAGAGAAAGATAAAGTTGTTAAATCCCCTCCTAAGAAAAAGAATGGTACACCAAATCAATCACAACCAGCAACACAGCAGCCTCCTCTTCCAGCTGCAAATATATTGACCCCTGATAAAAAAAGCAATCAGAAGAAGAAGAGCCACTTTGGAAGAACAAAAAACCAATGTGCATTTATAATGTGGGAGAGAAATTGGAGAGAATGTGGAAAAAATATCTTCTGAAGCTTCTATCTCTTCACAATTCATCACTCCTTCACCTCTTGGGAATTCGTCTTAGGTACATACTCCCATTGCTCTTTCATATGAATATCCTCATTTGCAAGATGTTGTTTCTCCCAAAAGAGCACAAAGAGCAGGTTTCTGAAAATATTATTCTCGAAGTTCCTCTTCCCTCTTCCATTTCTCCTGAGAGAACTCCTCTATTGCCTCCACTTCCTTCTCCCCTTGGCAAACTCATACACATGATGTTTAGGATGCTCGAGCAATGGCAATCATTGAAATGATCATATCTTCTAGAGGTTCCTACATGACTAGATATCACCATAAAGGAAATGAAGAGTATCACTAATCAAGAAATCCTCTCAATCCAAGAAAGCTAGGAGAGTTATCTCTTCCATTTTTACAGTTGCACAAGGATCTAGATTTGCAGAACATGCAACTCTTATTGTGGATGAAGATGGAAGTTTTATATAGATTATCAAGTTTCTAGGGTTGACTCGGATAAACAGACAAGGGAAATTGAGATGGAAAATGTGAATCATCTATTACCACCATCGTTTCTAGAATGGATGACGACTTTAAGAACAAGCAATAGCTAGAGGTGCAAATTAAACATCTAGCTTTGTATATAAAATATTTGGTTGGCCACTTAAATCTTTATAGCAGTTGCTCCACCCACCTCTATATCATTAAAGATGCATTTGCTATTGAAGAGATGAAATGCATCGCCCAAGCAACAAAACAATGGATAGATGACCTTCTATCAGAAGGGTAAAAAATTGTTGATGATGCAATGGTTCTGCTCAATAGAGTCAGAAGATTTTAGATTTACTAGACAAATCAATTTAGATTTGAGGAAGAATTGCAAATTCACTAGCATAACTTCATCCAAATTAGAGAGATAATACAAACTGATTATGAGGTACTTGTAAACAAAGGTATTTTGAAGGCAAAGACTAGAATGCGATCAAAGAAAAATTAAATTGCATTCAGCTATTATTAACTAATGGTTTGAGAGAAGGCAAAGGAATACACAATCATCATCGGAAAAGACAACTTAAGCCATTTCTTAATTCCATAACTATATGTTGACAATCATATGCATTATGCATATCAAATTCAAGAAGTAATATTTTAATCTGTTACTTGTTTTGTAAGTATTAAAAGTTAATATTTATGTATAAGATTGAAATATTATTATTTTGTTTCATTACTGCCCAACGGTTATAAAGTTGAGACTTATTTTGCAAATGTTGTATAGGAAGAGAAAGAAGACTCTGGGCTCTTTAATTATCAGAAGATAAATAAATTCTGCAAACCTGGACTTTGCATCAGTTCTCCACTGTTAAATGCAATGGTTGATTTTCTTGAATGCTTCATCTACAATTTGCAAGCATAATCATTACACTCCAATTTATACTTTATAAAAACCATTTCTTGGTGTGGGTTAATTGAACTCTACATTCTATTTGTTGGAACTGCACTTTCATTTTATTCTTCAATTTTAAAGCATTTCTTTACCCATTTTGCAAAACCCTAAAAAGCACAATACAGTCTTGTAAAGTATACAGTTTTTGAGTAGTTTTCAATTTTGGTTTTCAATAAGGTGGCCCCTCCATCTTGAGGAGGGGCTTTTGCCCCAACAACTGTTGGTGAATCAGTGATTTTCAATAAGGCAGTCTCATTCTTATTGATGAGGGGTTTTTACCCTAACGACTGTTGATTCACTTACCAACACACCTCAAGCGGCCAGTGAGTCTAGCAGCTCTTTGACTGGTCTCTTTACACACAACTGATATCTAATGCTGCCCCTAGTGCATCAAACAACTTCCCTTTGCATGACTTGATGCAATCAAAACAAAATCTGCCACACAGTTTCTGTGCCTGCCTGTTCACTACTTATTCACCAACTAATCACATCAAGTTCAGATACAATAGAGTTTAGAAACAAGTAAATGAAACTTAACTGAAATAAATAGGGTAATCAAAGAGGGCTCATGACCTTGAAGGCTTAGCTCATTGGCCTAACAGGAGTATATCAAGATATTTTAAGAATGAAACATCACTAAGCTGTTTCATAGCAAACTAGAACATCACTATCGATGATTCATTCACCACCATCTTGCCATAACACCTAATTGTGACTCCTAACATTATGCATGTTATCTCCTAACATTACTCTTGTTAACAAATGCTACATTACTGGCTCCCTCACAAAAAAGGCCAAATCCAGGTCCGGTTTGTTACTGATCCAGTCCGTTGTAGGTGTGGACAGGGCATGGATTGTGGGCCTAGGATTCACCTGGGTACTTGCATATCTAGAGAAAACTTACTACGATCTATAGTCTTTTTGTTCATCTTAATTTATGCGACGAGGAGGAGAAAATTATGGCCTTCTGTTTTATGTTCATGAATGTACCTGGGTCAATCTAGGGCCCAAAATTTGTGCCTAGAGCAAATGTTCTGCAAACCATGGTGTTTTTTTGTTCGTCTTAATTTTGTGTGATGAAGAGGAGAAAATTCTGATGTTTTACTGCTGCAATTGAACTGGAGAATCTTCAAATGAAACTGGGTCTTGTCATGGTAAGATCCCATATTGATTCTGTAGGATGTTTGATTTGAAAACAAAAACATGGTCGATGAAAACTGGTCTCAATTGGTCCCTCTGCTTGCCATTGAAAAACACTCATCACTTGCTATCTGCCTATTGGTCAGTTGGTCTTGATTGACCCTCAACATTAACAGGGTACATATCTTTAGATTTTTATATGGGCTTGCCAACATTAGCAATTAGCTCCTGTATATTAAAAATTTAAAATCAAAATTGAGCTCCGATGATAAACACATTTGAAAGTTAAAGTCATACATTTAAGGGATATGAACAATATGGTTGGCACATATATTGGATGATGTCTTATGTAAAAAGCATTTGGAGGATGCCAATTGGAACATGCTTCATTGTTTTGAGTCACACACACATGCGTGCGCACACAATTTTTTTTTTTTTAATTGAACTTAATATTTTAAAGCTAAAATTTTTATATTTAGGATTTTTATATGTTTTTTGTACAGATGCACCAAACTCTTTTTTTGTTGCCACATAAGTGAACCCTATATTCAAAACTGAACTGGATCCCTAACTGCTTGACTGCACCTTCATTAAAAATCATAAATTATCATGGTCATGGCTCATTTAATACTTCTAGAAAACTTATTTTCCCTACAACCTTTTAGGGAAAGAAGATTCATTTGATAGGTAAAAAATTTATTGAGAACAAATGAATGGTCATTGTCCTTGCGGGCATAGTCATATCTGGTTGACAATCCAAATCATGACTGTTAGCGTTGGTTATTAACAGAAATTAACTGCTATAAACTCGAGTGAATTTTCCTAGTTAGGCATTCTACAAAGTTTTAGGCCAGATATTGGAAATTTACAGGTTAAAATCTAAATTAAACAGTCACAACATAGCTTGCAAAAACAATATTTGATATTGGTCAATAATGGAACCTGACTGATATTAGGTATGTTTTAAATTCAATAGATAAAGGAATTCAAAATTTCAAACTAATATTCAAATATTTGTGAAATCGTACAAGTATTACATTAGTTGACAAAGTTACGTACAATTTCAATGATATGTAATTCAGAATTCTTATTCATATTAATTTGGAATGGATGGATCCAGATTCACTGCATCACTATTGTGGAAATCTAGTAAAATCATTTCGACACTTGTATTCCACCTAAGCATTCAGGGTGAAGGCTTTTCAACATGGTCGAGTGTGTTATATACCTAATTATTCCTTTTGGTCACTTTCATCTTGTAGTGAAATGATCTATCGTATGTGTCACTTGACTTGTATGTTAATCAGTTATGTCCCCACACCTAATTTTTATATTTCTATATATTATCCTATGCATACTTTTTGTGTTCTTGGTATGGAAAGTCATCCCGTCTATATAGATATATGCTGAACAAGTAACCAATTTTGATGATTTTCTGTAAAATGTTTATCTTGGTGGCAACAAAGTAGTCATAAGTTTTGTAGTATTGTGCTCTATTTGCTGTGCTCTTATCAAGTATCCTTGTCATTATTCCTGCAGTTAGGTTGTATCATATTTGTGATTAATTCAACTCTGTACGTGCTTACCAAAACAATCAAGGATGTTTGATATTATTTTGTGATGCTGATGCATTAACTAGCATGATGCTGTCATTGACAATTTTAATTTACTTTCCTTGTTTGATATGGGCAGGTACTTTGGCCTGAGGCTGGTTGGCAGCCAGTATCACTGACAGATGTTATTACTGGTGCTTCTGTCAAGAAAGTTTATAGGAAAGCTACTCTGTGTGTACATCCAGATAAAGTGCAGCAAAAAGGGGCAACTATCCAACAGAAATATATTGCTGAAAAAGTTTTTGATCTGTTAAAGGTAATTAGTCACCATCCGGTGTCTTATCGAGGAATCTGTTGCTAGATAAAGTTTTCTGTCTGACATTTCGTAAAAGGGCAAGTATTTGTGAAATTTGGCCTTTTAATATCGCAAGCTAGTAAAGCTAAAGTTTCAATTTTACGCCACTTTCTAGTTTAACCATATCCATTTTTGCAATCTTGGTCCATTGTCAGCTCTGATCTATGTCATAGTGTGTTGTTGGAAATTCTGAAAATGTTCAGGAACATTTTGTTATTGTTCTTGAGGTCTTAGATTTTGTATGAGGATTTTGTTCACCAGTAACACATATTTATCTAATCATTCTTTAAATAATTGTATGGGTAGATAAGTCCAACTTGGGAATGTGAGCCACAATATGCACTTTTTGTTACAGATGGCATTTTCTGATAATACAGTGATATGTTCTTTAGATGGTGGTGTACATCTCCTCTATTTGAAGATGATTCACGATCCTTCAATGTTACAAAATGCAGTGGAAGAAATCTTTATTTTGCCTTTTTTCAAATTAACCATATCCATTTTTGGAAAGCCCAGTCCATGGTTACTTCTTATCTGAGACCCAGAATTGTTCACCAACCTCAGAACATCAAAAGCAATGCACTTCTCTCCTTGAACTTGAGCCTAATTCTATCTGTTCATCAACCTCATAACATCAAGAGCAATGCACTTCTGTTATGATCTGGTGACCTAGGAGTAATTGTTGGATGCACATTTCTCACAGGCCTTGATGCTTGTTTAATTTCTATATTTTTTCAAATGCTTTGATCATTGCACATCTTTATGATTACATTTAAAATACCCACATATGCAAGATGTTTATGCTTTCCTTCAAATGCTAGAGCAGAAATCTGCAGACACCTTTTGCTCAATATTGAAGTTGAAGCAAGACATATTTTGAGAAATTGAATGGGAGCTTTAAACATTTTTGTCTTTAATTGAACCCATTGTCAGTATTTCATGTTGATTGCCATTGCAATGGGAATTCTTATCAAAGCTTCAACATCTGTTATTTAGAAGACAGCATTATCTGGTAGACTGCTTGCTTGTGGCTATTCAGAAACACACGCCTCTCAGTTACATGTTGTGGTTGTTTTCTTATCATTATGGTAAATGGGTTGCTAGTATAATTGCTCCTTTCAATTTGTAATCTTTGTGTTGTATTTTTCCTTTTAGAATTGTAATCAATGTAGGCATTCATAATTTCATACAGACCATTTAGTCCTCTCAAAGCATTTAAGTTTCTACCTAAGGATAGACAACAACAGTCTTTCTCCTTTTCTATATTTATTATTTGTTGCTAGGCAATATAGATGTTGAGTAGTTGCCTCATTGAAATATCAGCTTTAGAAACTATTTTATCAGGAAGAATTTGATTTGGGGATCATAGTACTATTCTTTCACTCAATGACTAGTCATCTTTGAAACGTAAGCTATGTATTGCAAATCCTGGTAAATTTTCAAACCTCAAGTTCTCAAGTTGAAGCTAATCTTGTTTTATAAGATATATTCCATACAAAAAGAAGTTTCTTTATTGCTTTATTTGTAGTTTCAGACCATTTGTCAAGACTGTTGCTTAGATTTATTTATTGTTTAGGGATATTGGTGAAGGTTCTAGGCTGTTACTTATTTCTTCCACATGAGACCAACACCCTCTTTTTGCATGCAGATGCCTTTAAAATTTAGCATGATTTACCATGGATCCCTTGCATGACAATATTTGTGCCCTAGATCAGTAATCAGATTTGTAACATTTAATCATGCCCTAGTTTATTAATCAGATTTGTAATTTAGTAAACTATAATCAAGTAAATTCAAGAATGAAACAAGGAACCAAGAGACAAACACAAATACCCTGGGAAAACCTCCAAGGAGGAAAAACCCAGCATTAAAGACCCACAGGTCAGATTATGTATTCACTCTTATTGCACAAATACAATACTTAGCTTGCTTTTCTGAATCTGATCTTTATATATCAGATCTGCCCTTTTTGCATGCTTCAAGACTGCACCAAAATGCCCTATATCCTCTTGAATAAGTTCGCCCAATCCTTGGACAAATTCGCACAACTTTCTTTGGTGATTTCGCACATCTTGTTTGCAGAGCTAATTTGCTGATTTCATGGATAACTGAATTGTATTTGCATTTGCAATTTAACCTTAATTTATATGAGTCCTTAGCCTTTATTAAATCCAAGTCGGCCTCCCTCTTTTGGCGCCAATTTATTTATTGTGGCGTGGAGTATTTAGGGTGGCGTGGAAGTATTTAAAACAAATGCAGAAGCATATGGATTTCAAAGAATTGATTGATTAATAGAATGAGCAACACGCTCATAAATAATACAAGAATATTTACAAGAATAGAAAGTTTCTAATAAGAAACTGCTGACAAGATCGTAGACGATCTAACTAAAATAGAATATACACTATTGAGCATTAATACTAAAATTAACATTATTTTAATATTCTATTACCCTCCCTTAATGCTCAATCTATTAACTACACCTATAGACCCCCTGAATTTTACAAATTTATTAGGACCAAGGGGCTTGGAGAAGATGTCTGCTGGCTGCTCCGAGGTAGGAACATACAGCAACTGGATGGATCCGTCTTCAACCAGCTGGCGAATATAGTGACAATGAGTTTCCACATGCTTGGTTCTTTCATAGAAGACTGGATTCTTGGCGAGTTTGAGCACTCTCTGATTATCACAGAACAAGGGAGTAGGACTTGCCTGGGAGACATGCATATCCGTAAGCATTCGTCGAAGCCAAACCGCCTCACAAGATGCCTTAACTGCTCCTCGATACTCTGCTTCTGTCAAGGAGAGAGCCACTGCTTGCTGCTTCGTACTAGTCCATGTGACAGCACCAGATCCCAAACTAAACACATACCCTACTGTAGACTTACGGTCATCAACCGAACCTACCCAGTCAGAATCTGTGTAGCCACTGAGTATAGGATTAGAACTCCGAGTGTACAGAAGTCCATAATCAGGAGTGCCACTCACATAATGCAGCACACGCTTCGCTGCTATCCAATGATCAACCTTGGGAGCTGTCATGAAGCGTGAAATGTAGCTTACTGCAAAACTGATGTCAGGTCTAGTGGCAGTAAGATAGATAAGGCTGCCCACTAGTTGCTTGAACAAAGATTCATCCACAACTGGTGAAGATGATTGAGCTGAAAGTTTGAGCCCGGGTTACATAGGAGTAGAGGCAGGTTTGCAATCTTGCATTCTGAACTTGTCCACAAGACTTCTGACATACTTGGACTGAGAGAGAAAGATACTGTTCTCAGTCTGCCAAACTTCAACTCCTAAGCAGTAATGTAGAAGTCCCAAATCTGTCATATCAAAGGTGTGGCACAAATCCTGTTTGATCCCAGTGATCAAATGTGCTGAACTGCCAGTAATGATTAAGTCATCCACATAGACAACCACAAACAGAACATCATTACTAGTATGCTTGATATACAGGTTTGCATTAGATGGACTCCGCTAAAAACCATGATCTGTTAGGTACTTATCAATTTTCATGTACCAAGCCCGAGGAGCTTGTTTCAGACCATAGAGTGCTTTGACTAGTCTATAGACCTTCTGTTCTTGACTAGCAACCTTGAATCCTGGGGGTTGCGTCATGTAGACTTCTTCCTGTAAGTCACCATTCAAAAAAGCCCTCTTGACGTCCATCTGATGGACTTTCCAACTGAACTGGGCTGCCAAGGCAAGAATGAGTCGTATGGTACTCATTTTGGCTGTAGGAGCAAAAGTCTCCTCGTAGTCAATGCCTTCTTTCTGTGAGAACCCACGAGCAACAAGACAAGCCTTATACTTGTCTAGGGTTCCATCAGCTTTGTATTTTACTTTGTACACCCATTTGCAGCTAATGGGCTTCTTCCTTGAAGGAAGATCAGAAAGGGCCCAAGTGTGATTCTTCTGAAGACTCTGGAACTCAGCTTCCATAGCCTGTTCCCACTCAGGTATACCTTTAGCCTCTGAATATGTCTGAGGCTCAAAAACATTGTGTATGTTAGCCATGAGAGCAAAATTGACTGTATGCTGCTGTTTGCTCTTATTACGGGAGGTTCTACCCTCAATGAGCTCAGTATCCCTGAGATCACCAATGGTCTTGGCCCACCATTTAGGCCGAAGAGTAGAAGTGCTAACATCTGGAGGAGCTGGAAGAGGCTCAGGATCAGGAACAGGAGCAGCAGGAGGAGGATTATTCTCCGGAGGGAACTCAGGTAGTGCATCATCGAAAATAGATTCCGCATCATCCCTCCCATCAGGCGAACCTAATGGAATAAGAACACTGTGAGGCTAATCCTCAGAACTCTGCTCAGAAGAAGGGGATTGAAAGAATCCTCTGTCTTAATCAAATACAACATCACGACTGAAGATAAGACGTTCAGTGTCTATATCTATCAGTCTGTAGGCCTTATGGTGATCACTGTATCCTGTCATCATGAGTACACATTAAGTTCCATACCATGAACATAGTACACATTCAGGAAAATGAGAGTCCTGCCACCAGACTGTATCTGAACAGTGCCTCTGCCAACAACTATATACTCCTCACCTCCGCCAAATACAACGGAATCACTGAAAGATGAGAAGTCTGTAAACCAGTCACGCCGATGAGAAAAGTGACGTGATGCACCAGAGTCGATGTACCAAGCAGAAGACCTGGCATGATCTGAAGACCTTTTAGCCATAAAGGCATAAAAGACAGACTCCTTCTGCTCGGAATGTTCAGCAACATGCGCCTTCTGGTGTGACCCTCCCTGCTTCTTTTGTTCAGAAGCGAGCCTCTGACGGCAATCTTTCTTCATATGGCCGTACTTGTGACAGTAATTGCACTGCACATTCTTCTTCTTAGCTCCATCTTGTGTCTGAGAAGAGCCTTTTTGCTGAGAAGACTGAGAGGACTGAAATTTGCCTTTATCCTTGTGAAAGGATTGGGCTGAGAAGGCATTTTCCGAGGAGGCTGATGTAGTACCACTACCAAATTGTTGTTTCCAGCGATCCTGCTGTAGAAGTTTGGTGCATAATTCTGAAAACTTCAGATCAACATTAGTGGAAGTAATATTGAGGGTCTCAATGAAGTGTTCATACGATTTCAGAAGACTTTTCAGAGTGATCACTACCATGTCTTCTTCCTCCACAGTCTGACCAATAGCTTCGAGCTGATCTCGAATATCCTTAATCCTCGTGAGGTGTTCCTGTAAGGACATACGTTCGTCCATCATAATGGAGAACAACTGATTCTTTAGAAAGAATGCTTGGCTCTTGTTGGATGTCTCATGCAATTCCTTCAGATGCTTCCAGATGTCGGAAGCTGTCTTGTCGGAAGGAATCTGCGGTAACTGATCATCAGTCATTGAGAGTTTGAGAAGCATAATTGCCTCCCGATTGCGTTCATCAAACTTATCTTGATCTGCACCAAGTGTACCAGGACTGAGCTCTTTTCCCAAAACAAGCTGGTCAAGATGCCTATATTCAAAAATGGTCAACATACGCTGTTTCCAGATGTTGTAATTGTGGCCATTAAAGCGTTGACTGCCTTCTAACATCAGATTGGTGAGAGAAGCCATTTGCACGTTTCCCAATGTACTGAAAGATGAGAGAAAACCTAGAAGGAATCTGAAAACCAAATTCAAATCCGTTGGCTCGAAAATCGAGGCACGAAAAATGATGCACCCAGAAAAATCGGGCAACTACCCAGATTAGGTTTCGAAAAACCCACCAAGAATCTGCAAGAAAAATTTATTATCGATGAAAATTGGAAGGTAAACACCTTAATCGAAAAAAAATTCCGAAGGTCGTGGGAGCCATGGAATTCATAGAAAATTTGCAGGCGAAGGGAACTTGGTACGGGAGCCGCGTGAGTAGAGATGTCCACGCGGGTTTTATAACCCACAGCAGCGAGCATAAAACAGTGCGATGTCTGCAGGTTGCGCACAGAGCCACGGACGCCGCCGGACAAAGATCGCGACGAGTCTGCAGGTCGCGTGACGTCGCGTTTGCAGGTCGCGTCGCGTTGCCGAGGGTTGAGGTCGCGACGCCGAGGGTTGCAGGTCGTGTGACGCCGAGGGTTGCAGGTCGGGTGACGTCGCGGACACTGAAGCAGAGGTCACGCGGGAGTTACAGTGCGGGCACAAACACACAGAAAAGAAAACCTTGCGATAGCCCCCACACAAAAACGTGAATTATAGGTCCTCACACACAAACGTGTATTACAGGTCCTCACACGAAAATGTGAATTACAGGAAAAAAATCTGCCCAAAATCACTACCGCTCTGATACCATAAAACAAATGCAGAAGCATATGGATTTCAAAGAATTGATTGATTAACAAAATGATCAACACGCTCATAAATAATACAAGAATATTTACAAGAATAGCAAGTTTCTAATAAGAAACTGCTGAGAAGATCGTAGACGATCTAACTAAAATAGAATATACACTATTGAGCATTAATACTAAAATTAACATTATTTTAATATTCTATTAGTATTGGGCTGGGCTCAACTTGGGGGCACGTTACCCCTTTAGGATAGGACCCAGTCCTATATGGGTTCGGATGTTGCCTTAAGGCAATCTGAACCCATTTTTACCTAGTTACAAACAACACTCCCTCATAACTAGGGAAGAAGAGAATACATAATCTGAACCTTTAGAGTTCCATCTAGCACACAAGCATAGAATGGATCTAGCACATAAGCATAGAATTACATCTTCCACCTAGCACACAAGCATAGGATGGTTCTAGCACACAAGCATAGAAAGTGTAATACACAAGTGGGTCTTTACATAATTACAATTTTCCATCTAGCACACAAGCATAGATTGGACACAATTCATTCTTGCACACAAGCAAAGAATGATAAAAGTGCTGCAGATAGTCACTGAGATTGGAGGTCCCTCTCAATCAAAGTTCCATTTTCCACAATACCAAGTTTGTCTCTGAAGTATTCGAACTTCACTCTGGATAAGGGTTTGGTAAGGATGTCCGCAACCTGTTCATCCGTGCTAATGTACTTTAGTTGAATGGCGCCTCTTTGCACCATATCTCGAATGAAGTGATAGTGTGTTTCCACATGTTTGGACCGGTTATGGAACACAGGATTTACTGACATCTTTATACATCTTTGATTATCACAATGAATGGTGGTAGGACCACTAGGTTGACCAAATAATCCAACGAGGAGTTTGCGAAGCCACACTGCTTCTCTGGATGCAACAAATGCTGCAATGTACTCAGCTTCTGCAGTGTTCAATGCTACGGAAGATTGCTTTCTACATGCCCAAGAGATCACTGCAGAGCCCAAGTTGAAGCAGATACCCGAAGTACTTTTCCTGATACATTCATTGTGCAATCTGTAATCTGAACTCAGCCAACACTCCTTAGAGAGGATCACAACAAGTAGCTAGTAACCATAAGTAATAAGTAACCAAATCACATAATGGTAACTCATCATGGATCCTTTTATAATATTCATCTTGCCTTGCCTGTAGAGGATGAATCCTGAACTTTATCATGTACACTTGCAAGACATGAATACAAACACAAGTATATATATGCTCATCATGGACTCTTTTCATGATATCTATCACGCATATACACCATTCATTGCCTGCTAAGAATGATGAAGAGCTTCCATTTCAATCTTCTCTCAGAGAAGATTGCAGTACCAACTTTATTTGCACACAAGTATTCTCCTTAATCTTCTCCCAGAGAAAAATGCATTACCTTTACCTCAATCTTCTCCCGAAGAAAAATGTAACATCAGAAAATCATAATCTTTCATCTTGCTCACAAGCATAGAATGAAGTTACATAAGCCATAGTCCTCCATTTTGCACACAAGCAAAGAATGAATAAACATAATCTTCTATCTAGTACACTTTCAATCCTGCACACAAGCATAGGATGAAAATCCATCTTTTCTACCATCTTACATTGCGTGCAGAGGATGGTAACAATTACTCTTCTCCCTAAGAATATTACACTACCACCTTACATTAGCCGCAGAGGGTAGTTGATGAAACATAATGCATCATTGAGGTTGAGACTCCTTCTCAATCAAGGCGGTGTTCTTCACAGCTCCAAGTCTATCTTCTGAAGTACTCAAGCTTCAAAAGACCTGGTGAGAACATTTGCAACACAAGATTATCCTGCCATAAGACACTGAATTTTCAGGTATCTCTATATGACTGATAATAAATAATTATAAGAAAGCATTCAACAAGAATTTGAAAAACCACACAATTTCCTTGATACAGTTCATGCTCCAATGAATTCAGCTTCAGCAGTACTCAGTGTGACTGAGGACTGTTTTGCTGTAGTCCTAGGAGATCATAGGGTATCCAAGTTACAACAAGAGATTGAAGTGACTTCCCTTATCTGAGACACTTCAGAATTTGAGTTAGCCTTCTGAGGTGATTACAGTCTTCTGCTCACAATCATTTGAGATTTTCAAAATGCAGCAAGATATGCTTGGCAGCAACAACATGCTTCAACCTTGATCATGAATTAGCTGAGGCATCCACCAATCAGCTGCTTGTCTTCAGATGAATCTGCAAAATCAGACTTTGCTACAGACATCCTCAATCTTTATGTTATTTTTCATAAAGGTTTACAATCCATTATTCTAAATATCAAAAGTATACTTGACTTGGAATAATTTGGTTAGATCTTTGGCATATTTCTAATCCTAGAAGACAATAAATTTAAATCCTTGCGCTAATTATTCCTTATATTCCAATGATGAGAATAGAATTAAATCATCACATCAAAAACCAAAATACTTTAAGAAAGGAAGTTAGAACTTTACAAACCCTAGACTTAACAAATGATTGTCAATTCTTTAAATACTAAGTCTTTATTGAAGATAGGACTCCCTCTTAATCCTTAATCAAATAAGAATCAATAAAGGAACCAGAAATAATATAACACTGAAGATGCTACTTGCTTTTCTCTTACTTTCACCTTCTGCAAGGTGAATTTTCAGAAAACCTTCATCTTTAACCTTGAGAGGCTGAGATACAACCTAGTTCCCATCCAAATAACCATGCCTAAAAGGATCCTTATATACTTATTCAAGCAAGCAAAATACATAAGCCAAATCGTCTTTCAAACTGAACAACTGAAATTGAGATTTCTTAGAAACCCAATCACAAGAT
Organism: Cryptomeria japonica; assembly: GCF_030272615.1. Taxonomy (NCBI): domain Eukaryota; kingdom Viridiplantae; phylum Streptophyta; class Pinopsida; order Cupressales; family Cupressaceae; genus Cryptomeria; species Cryptomeria japonica. Next base: position 663,587,430 of record NC_081413.1, read on the forward strand.
ATAGGATGACTACATACATATGATTGATAATATCAAGTAGAACAGAATCTTCATACTTTGCTGAACAAGATCCTAATTATATTCAGCTTTGGTGGAAGTAGAAGAAGTTAATGAGTAAAATGCTTACCTTAGCCTAAAGAGATCTCAATGCTAATCACAGAAGGTGCTATTTACAACAATACATTCTAACTTCTACTATGTAGGAAAGAGCATCATCATAACCAATTAACTGAAAGCAACCTGTCATGCAGTTATTTTAACAGATAACTGACACATAATAAAACTGCATTTGTCACAACATTTAATGACATGAGGTTGAATGCAACAGGCATGATATAAGGATGGTAACTTGGGATAACACAGGCACAAACTTGTTTGTATACCTACAAGGATAAACACTTGACACAGGGAACCTCAAAACATGATTGGCCCAACACGGGTTAATTCAAAGAGAATATCATTTTCCTTTCACACAACCCAACAGGGGTTTTTACAAAACTAAGTAAGCACAAACCCATAACAAGCAAATATTGATAATGAAACCCTTATTATTACAACTTGACAAAGAAACCCCATATAAACAAATTGACAAAGTTATTCAATAGGAATACTTAACCTTCAATTATCATAAAGTCTCTCATCACAAAGTTAATAAAGAATTAAGAAAAATACACCTGTTGATGTTTAGATATCACTGACACTGGAACCGAAAGTTTCCCCAGAAGAAACTATCTTTGTAGTCTATCTTCAAAAGGCCATAATTCACAATCTCCTCTTGATGTGCCTTAGCACAGTCAGCTAGGGTTTGAAGATTGGTGGGAATACAACTGATTTTGTTAGCAATACAAAATAGTAGTTGCATGTCTAGTAGCAAAATAAATCTACCATACCATCAAAGATTCAATCATTATTAAAATTGGATCGGATCACATCAAGGGTTAAGAATCATGAAATATATACCAGTCTAGGGTTTAGACCAATTCTGAAAATCAACAACTCTGAAGGTCTAAATAAGGTATTAACTCCACAGTATACACTTTGCATTCCAGAGATCTGAAAATCTGAAAGGAGAAATATTAGTTACTTCCTTCTTTGATTCTTCACTCGAATCTCCACAATCTTTAATGAATTAAAGAATTACTCCTTGATGAGGACCCGATGATGCCCTCTAACTTCACCCCTGTCATTATCTTAATAAAAGATGAACAACAACCTGAAGGTAAGAGCTTACTGAAATCTGAGGGTTAGTATAACCTTAGCTCTGATACCATGTTAAATTCGTGCCCTAGATTAGTAATCAGATTTGTAACATTTAATCATGCCCTAGTTTATTAATCAGATTTGTAATTTAGTAAACTATAATCAAGTAAATTCAAGAATGAAACAAGGAACCAAGAGACAAACACAAATACCCTGGGAAAACCTCCAAGGAGGAAAAACCCAGCATTAAAGACCCACAGGTCAGATTATGTATTCACTCTTATTGCACAAATACAATACTTAGCTTGCTTTTCTGAATCTGATCTTTATATATCAGATCTGCCCTTTTTGCATGCTTCAAGACTGCACCAAAATGCCCTATATCCTCTTGAATAAGTTCGCCCAATCCTTGGACAAATTCGCACAACTTTCTTTGGTGATTTCGCACCTCTTGTTTGCAGAGCTAATTTGCTGATTTCATGGATAACTGAATTGTATTTGCATTTGCAATTTAACCTTTATTTATATGAGTCCTTAGCCTTTATTAAATCCAAGTCGGCCTCCCTCTTTTGGCGCCAATTTATTTATTGTGGCGTGGAGGTATAGGGCTGGGCTCAACTTGGGGGCATGTTACCCCTTTAGGATAGGACCCAGTCCTATATGGGTTCGGATGTTGCCTTAAGGCAATCCGAACCCATTTTTACCTAGTTACAAACAACAATATTAGTGAAGGTTCTAGGCTGTTACTTATTTCTTCCACATGAGACCAACACCCTCTTTTTGCATGCAGATGCCCTTAAAATTTAGCATGATTTACCATGGATCCCTTGCATGACAATATTTAGGGGTATCCATTAAATTAATTCTTGGATTGGTTGGAGGAGAACATATTGTTACAAGAGGTTTGCCTAGAGTCACATGGTTTCTTCCAAAACTAGGGACATTCAAGTCACTGGTGCCCATGGAACAAAAAACCTGCTAGTATAGATCATCTCTGAAGTCACTGTGGGTTTGCTTTGATACGGGAAGTAAATTAGCATCTACGGTTTTCGAATTGGGATCTATCAGCTTATCCCTAAAAGTCCAGAACTTGATATTGACTTTTCAAGTAGAAGAATCGTATTCCTTTTCTAACTACATAAGCTTATATTATGGCTGAAGAACCTTGATAACTCAAGAATAGTTCAGACTCTTTGTATTGGTCATTGCAAAAGCTTCTCTAGGACATCATTGGCCCATGTAGATCGTTAGACAAATTTTGTCAATCAAGCGTCCGGACTACTATGAAAACTCAGTATAGAAGATAGAATTATTGAGTGTAAAGTATGTAACTAGATAGAAGATCTTAATATGTTTTCGATAATATATGATATGCCTGAATTTGGTTGGTTCACAAACATGTAGACGGGCAGTCAAATGATATTATAAATAGAAATCAACTTCACTATTCACAGAAAAACAGATTTTGGGGATTTTATTTTGCATCAATTTGTAATGTCACCACTTTGAAATAAAATTTAATAATAAATGATAATAATAAAATTAAATATTTAAAATTAAATTAAAATATAAAATAATATAATTAAATATGATTAATTAAGTAAATGAAAAGTCAAAAGACATGAAAGGAAAAGTTGTGTCTCCCTCAACAATGAGATATAAAAGGGAGAAGAGAACCTCATTTGAGAGGGGGGAATAATTTGAAAATGAGAAGTGCAGATCTGATTTAAATAATAAGTGCAGATATGATTATGAGAGGTTGTGTCCCTTTCAAAGGGCAGAAATAATGAAGAGTTGCACTCTTTCAAAGGGTGCTAATGTTGAAAGGGCGTGTCTCTTGCCAAAGGGTATACATGATGAAGTGGTGTGACCTCTCCCTCACATTGAGAGATATAAGGGAAAGGAATCAAAGCATCCAATAACATCACCATGGATTGATAATATCAGAACTGTTATTATGTTACAAGCAGTAACATCTTTGTTCTTGGTGGTATGCATGGGGATGAGCTGAGTTGTTCATTCACATTTTGGCATAAAGTGGTTATATATACTTATGGATAGAAAGCCGGAAGAACACCACCATCATTGCCCAGTTGGGTGGTTCTATATGCACAGAGTCAGTAAACCAGATTGCATGAATACATGGACTGGTGTCAGGGATGACAGTATATACATAGCATAGTGACAAAGAACTACAACACAAACCACGACAGTACAGTTGCCATTACAAAATCAGTCATAGACACAAATTGCATACTCATATCAATGAATGACACCTTCAGAACTGCTGGTATCATTAACTCTATCAGTCATAAGATATCCTCAATTGTCAAAATCCGGAAAGCTGATCAAGATAAGTTCCATTATTCGAATTAATCTCAGAATTTTATAGTAAAATATATCTAATTCTGATAAAATTGTATTTATTAATATATTACTATTCTAATTTGAGGTTAGAATGGATGTCTCAGGTTTAAATCAAGGGAAATCCCAAGTGGGGACATTACACAATTGTATGAGTTCTATATCTGATGTCTTAGTTTCATGAGAGAAGTATGTATTTATGAGCTAAACATCTTACAAAAGACATTCAATGTTGCTCATTAATTTTCAGGATTTGGGTTTGGCAGTTCCTTGATTTTTTTGCCCCAGGTTTGATACATCTGGGTTCGACATATACTTGTCTTTGACATTCATGGTTTAGCAAGTAACACATAGCATGATTGTCATGAATTACCATGGCAGGATGATGCTTATGGAATTTGAAGATGAAATGAGGGTTCAGGTGAGAAGCAGAACTATTTTGCAGATTTTTGTTGACAGGCTCTGTAAAAGATTATGTGAAGATCCAAGAGAAAACTTGAGTGCATGCCTAATGAAATCTTCTTCACTATGAAGGCATTATATGAAGTGTAGTTGTGCTGAATGGAAGAAGGTAGACTATTACCTGAACCATAGAAGAATGCCTTTATCTATGAACTACCTAGTGTGTAGGGTTCCTCTTGGACATTGAAATTTGGAGCATTGATTCTTACACTTGCAGATTTAGTTTTTTTATTGAGAGATTGCATCTTGTTGGCTTTAGTGGTAGTCCTTTTATACACTTTCAAGGTGAGCTAGTGATGCAGAGCCCCAAGGAACAAAGGCTTCTCACACAAACATAATCCACTAGACCCTCAACTAAGGTCTCAACATTCACATGGATTCTTGGACAATCTTGACAGCAACATGGAAAGACTCCTCTACACTCCCCTTTGTTCAATGGGACCCCACTATTTCCATGAACAACTCATAGAGATACAACTTCTCATATCAAGTCTATTCTTGACTCTAACTCTCCTATAGCCACCTATGGCTAACTTGGATTACAACACATCCACCATTGTAGAGCAGGTATGGACCCTATAGAACCTCTTGTCTAACCCTAGAAATGTTGACCACAACCAAGACAACACCCTTTTGTTTGTACAGATGCAATCAAGGTGACTGGCCTCTACAAGACGCCTACTCCTAATAGCCCCGTTTTGAACTTTTAAGGCAAAACTTGGAAATCCTTCTAATGGTACTTGTTGATGTGTGTTTTATGCACATAACATTTCAGAATAAAATACCAAGGTAATTTACCCTCTCTTGAACAAAATCACCTCAGATGCTAAGAATGAGATCAACTAAAATGATTCCAAGGTTTCTACATGTCAGGGCTTGATGAGTGGGCAACTCAATGGTTGATGTGAATTGTTGTGTTCACTTGGGGACATACGCAAATGTTTGGATTATCATGAATGATGCAGAATAGGTGTGCTGACAACTTAAGATTTATCAATATGGCTCTGGATTTTCTTCTTACTAAAAAAATGGGCAAAAGGAATAGGGTTCAGGAAATCTATTCTAATCTTAGGAATGTCGGAAATGATGAATGGATCTAGTGGAATCAAACTAGGCAAGGTCTCACAAACAGGTATTGACACAAGCTTAGTGCAATCGTCTAAGGTATACTTAAAGATTTTCAGGCTATCACCATCAAATGTTGACACCATCCAAGTTGATGCTTGTCAAAGGATGCGTAATAGTTGAAGTTAAGCTTACTTAAAATTCTAGTTGACCACACAAGGTGCACTTACCAGCGGTAAGAGGCTAGTGGTATGGATTAAGGATTCCACACAAATAAATTCAACAAATCTTTCACTCAATCTAACATACATGAAAATAAATTCTAATCTAACTTTCTAATCTAACTTGGAGGAATTGAGAACCATGAATGTAAATACAACACTTGAAGAGCACAATCACCAACAATTGAACAATGATTATGATTTAAATAGCTGCAACATATACCAACAATTCTACAAAAACTCTCTCTTACAAATGAGAGACAATGAGGTTTATAGAGAGCCTCAAAAGAAATGAATGGCTCAGATTGATTTGAGATCAACGGCCAAGATTACAAGATAAAACCCTAATTAGGGTTTGTACAACCACCATTACATTGGCCAATAAGAAACGAGGGTAGGTAAGATAAATAATATTTGATGTAGCGCTATGTGTCACCTATTCCCTCCTTCAATGAATGTTGACTTGGTACCCTTTGATTGAACGAATGGTGAGTAGGATGCCACCTCAGCTTGCCTTGCACACTTAATCAATTTGCCTTGTACATTCTTCATCTTCACAATGTTTGGAATCCTTTATGATACTTTGCATTCCATCCTTATGTTAAGGAATTCCATGAATCGTTCCCTCCTTATGTTTGGAAAATTTCCCAATCTTGGAATCTTGAAATATTTCCTTGACGCACTTTGATATTGGAATTCCTTGATGTAGTTATGAATTTCTTGATGTAAAATCCTTTGTGTTCATTTCTTGAACTTGCTTCCTTTGATTTGTTCACCATCAAAGTGAATTCTTCTTCATGATTGATCTAGTCTTCATCTTCACCTTCTGGAATCTCTATCCGGAAATCCCCATCCAATCTTTGAAGTATTGATCTTCCTTATCCGCATTGCGTGCATCCTCCTTCACCTCAAGCCTTGATCATCGTGCTTCCTTTCCTCGTAACAGTCCTGCAAAACAAACAAGCATTGAATCAAACACCCATGTGATAAACTTGATTTCAACCTTGGTGGGAAATCCATCCATGTATGGACTGATCATTCTTCAAAACCATCCGCATTATCCTTGTCCATTCTTCACTTGGTGGAAATTTGATGCCTATCTGGACAACTTCCTTCTTTTGTAATTCCGCCCTGTAGTGGAAATCCGACCCTCATCCGGACTCATTGTTCTTGAAAATCTTGTGTTGACTAGATCATCATTCCATGGAGTGGAAATCCGGACACCATCAGGACTTTGTTCCTGACATTTGTCCCAACATGTGATAGGTAGTCTTAGAAAATTGTAACACCAACTTTGGTAAATATGAAGGTCCGGATTGAAATCTGGAAAATTCTCCTCAAGAAAACCTGATTTTCAGACTTAGGATAAGTCTGATCACAATTGCCAAGTCTGAAGACACCTATGTAAACTCAGAAAATCAAGTACTTGGAACCCAAAAATGAATGTCCAGGTCTGAAAATATAACCTGGAGCTCTGAAAACACTCAGAAAGAGACTGATTTTTGATATCAAAGTTGTATTAAAAGTCTGATTTTCTGAGGACTGAGTTTGAATACGCCCTCCAATGTCTGAAAATACTTAGAAAATGGTGTATTGAAGTCTGATTTTCTGATTCTTAAGTCTGAATACACCCTCTGAAAATGGCTCCAAAAAGCTTGAAGACTCTGAAAATGATAAATATCAATGGCTGGAAGTGGTCACAGCCATGTCACATGCTTGCATTTGAATTATTTTTACCTTTAAAACTCAGAAATGGTCACCTTTGGGACAACTATGTGGCTGGAAATGAAGTTTCAGTCTGAAGACAACCTGGTATACTCAGAAAAAATATCAAAATTAGTGCCAATAAGTATACCACAATTCTGAAAATGCTTGGAAAAGGGTGTGGAAAAGTCTGATTTTGAGTTCTTAAAATCTGAAGACACCCTTCTAAGGTCCAACAATGGCTGCCCAATGTTTGAAGACAACCCACAACTTCAATAAATCAGTCATTTAAACTTGTCACAGTCATAAGAAATACTTGTATTTGATGAATTTCACCTTCCCAAAGTGAAGTTTGTCAAATCTGGGGACAAACAAAGGGCTGGTAAAAAATATCTGTCTGAAGACAAATCTAAAAATGAAGTTTCAGACTTAGATCAGCAATGGAAGCTCCACCATATGCCCAAAAACCTCATAAGAAATGACGCCCAAGTAAAATTTTCCAAGTTGGCAAGTGGCTGGAAATGAAAATCAAGTGGCTGGAAATGAAAATCAGTCTGAAGACAACTTGCAACTATGGAGTTTCAGACTGTAACAACAATGGCATCCCTTGATAATGCACTGAAAACTCCTCCACACAACGCTTAACCAAAATCACCTTAGTATGGATGGGCTGGGCAATGAAGAATAATTCTAAAAATGTGTTTCCAACCAACAATGGAAGTCAATTCACTCCTAGCAATGGTGCCCAACAAGGTCTGAAAATAATGGCAGTCCCTTAACACTCAAAATATCACCAAAATTCATCAAGATATGGGGGAATCAGCCTCCCAAATAAATTTGCCCAACTTCAGCCATGGCGCCACATCCCAAATCTGAAAATTACTCTATAAAACTTGCTCCAATGGCTGCCAAGAAATATTGCCCAGCTGGGAATAGGCAGAAAATGAACAACAAAACTAACTTTTAGCTCCAAATGTGTCAAGAAGACACTTAACCAAAATCGCCCAGCTGGAGAAAATCACCCAAATCAGCAACTTAGCAATCACACTCGGCAAATATAATGATATTGTAATGTTGGTCACTTCTCTTTAAACATGTTTTCACCTTGAGTTTTCACCACACAAGCAATGTGGGATAAAACTTTTGCTCTTTTACACTTGTGTTGGAAAAATCAACTTGCCTGGGAAATAATATTTTTTTATTTTTTAAAATATTGCAAGTCATTAATAATCGTTTTTTAATTTTTAAATAATCGTCAACACTTGTAAAAACAATTAAATTTGGGGTCAATTTATTTAAAATATTCCAAAATTTAGGTCAAAATTAACCCTTGGGGGAAAATCGCCCTATGTTGGGATAAAAATCCCAATAAAAATTCATTAAAAATCATTAAAATGTTCTTGGGGGAAAATCGCCCCATGTTGGGATAAAAATCCCGACAAAATTTCATCAAACTTGCACATAAAATAGGCCAGGGGAAAATCGATACGAGTGTGGAGTGAAAAACTCCATTGAAAATTAAGTCATCACCCAAAAATACCCCTCTGGTGGAAAAACGACCTCAGTTTGGATAAAAATCCAGACTCAAAATTCATCATATTGCTTTCAGTGGAAAATCGACTTGGGTATGGACTGAGAGTCTGCACAAAAATCCACATTAACTTGTCACAAATACCTAGTGGAAAATCGACCCAGGCGTGGAATCTTCCTCATTTTCATTTGCATTCTTGTCCGCACTCCAGTTTGCACTCCTGGTGAAAAAACAAAGGCAGTTAGGACAAAATCCTAACACTTAGTCAAATTTGAAGCTTCGAGGGGAAAAACGATTGAGGCATGGATAAACAATGGTGGAAAATCATAGCCAGTATGGATTTCAGGGGAAACCCATGTGTAGTGTGGATTTTGAGTGGGGGAAAAGGGAGGGTAGTCTGGAATATGAGGGGGAAAAGCACCTCTAGCATGGAATTTGACCTTCTAACCCTTGGAATATGGATTTCCCTTATGAATTTGACATTTTAACCACTCAAAATCACTTAGAAACTTCAAAATCAGATTGGGCTTAGGCAAATTTTCCAAAAAATTGAGCGAAACACTAGGAAATTTGTCAAGATAAAGTGCGAAATCAACTTAAATAATACTTAGGAGCAAGAAACCAAAAATGTATGGGAATACCTTGGCACTTTAAAATCACCAACACGTTAACGCTTAAGAAGGTCAACACTTAGCAAGATCAAATCAAAACCCTAAGGCGACCCCTAGACTTAGGCAAAACTCAGGTTCACTCTAACATTTTGACATTTTAAACACATGATCCTATTCAAAATTCAAAAACCCTCTCATCAGCAAAGGCAAACACTAGGAAATTAGGCAAAACTTCTACTCTAAAAATCGAAAAGTGGGGTCCCCATTTGCAATGGGGCGATGTGTGAAGACGTCAGAATAGTACCACAGACTCTTGACATTTTCTGATTTCTTCTTTAGTGACACAAAGCACTATTAAAACTCAGACCCGAGAAGTAGTCGTGCTCATCAAACTCTCTGTCACCGATGAACAACTACCTTAGGTACCTGTTGACGTGTATTTTGTACACTATCAAACACAGAATAAAATACCTAAGGGTACCTTATCCTCTCTTGAATAAAGCCTCCGAATGCTGAAGATGTCGCGAAAAGGTTCAATCGGGATGACTTCAAGGTTCTTGTATGTAGGGTCTCTACGTGTGGATAAGCTCTCTGTGGTATGATGTGATTTGCTGGAATCACAAGGGGACTTACATTTGATGCCTGAACTTCTGATTTGCTTTGAATATTGCTGGAACACAGGATTTTCACTAGCTTAGATTTGAAAAAAGGAAAAAAGATGAGGGTGAGGAAAAGGATCTAATCCTAACACTAAGAATGTAAGAGCAATGAATGATCTTTGATGAAATTCTAACTAAGTCTTGTTTTGACATCACAGGAACATCTCCACAAGGTTAATGCGATCTTCGAAGGAAAGCTTTATGATGTTCAAATCATCACTACAGGCATAGACACCATCAAGTTGATGCATATCAATGAAGAAGCGACAATTGAAGTTAAGCTTAAGCTGAACGATTCCAGTTGACTACACAAGGCAAGTCTGCAATCAACAAACTGCTAGTAGTATGGATATACGAATTTCACCATCAATCAAGCACATTTCTTCCACTCATCTAATAACACGAATCGACCCATAAATTTCACCATTTCTTCAATGAAGTTACAAGTCTTTTACAACAACATCTTGGCAACAATCTTTGCCTTCTCTCTCTACTCTACTCTAATTGCTATTCTATCAACTAGCTAATCACCTTCTAACTACTCTCTATCTACTAACTGCTTCCAACTATTTTTAACTATTGCCTTTACAAAATGAAGAGTCGGGGTTTATATAGTGCCCATAATACAATTCGATGGCTGAGATCAATTCAAGATCAATGGCCAAGATTTTACAATGAAAACCCTAATTAGGGTTTGTTACAACCATTACATAACATTTAATGCTTGACCAATGATAAAATTGTATTGCTTGGACACATGTCCTCTCTGGAAAAATCGACCAATGGATAGCCGGGGTAGGTACATCGGAGATTGTGCCACCTTCCATGAGTTAGGTACATTGAATCTGGACATGCTGAGGTGGACCACACTGACTGGAGAAGTGATGACTAGGATGCCACCTCGTCTGACACTCGTAACTTGGTAAATATTCAACTTGATGTTGTTGAGAAGCTAGCCTTAATTAATTCATCTGGAACTATCTGCTTCTTCAACGAACCCTTGTTCTAACTTCTTGTGTCCTTGATTGGCAGGGTGATTGATGTACCTCGCCTTGGAATACTGGATTGGAGAAGGTCGCCCTTGTCGATGCTAGGTTGGATCGAAGAAGGTCGTCCTTGTCCTTGCTTGATCGTCCTTGATGAGAACCTGCCGACTTGTAGATCCTCCGGGCTTTGGAGTCGCCATCTTGATACCTACACAACATTTCAAAATTAGTAATATATCTTGAAATCTAAAAATTAAACTTTTAAAAGGAAGACTCAAAATTTTAATTAGGAAACTTTATGATAAATCTTTGAATTATCATTTCCTAATTAACTACGCAATACTTAGATTTTCCAAAACAAATGTCTAAAAAATCAAACCTTCAACAAGGGTGTCAAGATGATTTCGCCATACCTCCTCTTGAGTTTTAAACTCTAAGAAATGATGTAAAAAAAAAAATATTTGGCTAGGCAAAGTGTAGATCAAAGCCTTCTCTTGAACAAATTGCGCCTCCTTTAGCTTGGAAAAGAACTCCACCTTCCACTAGCTTCTTCAAGATCTGGAAATTCGCCTTCAAATGTCTTCAAAAATCTGGAAATTATCCTCCAATCTAGCAAGAAATTCGCCTCTCCAATAGCCTTCAATATGAATTTCGCCCTCTACTAGCTTCTCCACATTTAGTAGAAATTCGCTCCACTCCTCTGGATTTCGCTCCTCAAATTGCTCTCCAATTTCGCACTTGAAAGGATGATTGAATGATTTAAATTGTGAAAAAACACCTTCCAATATATAGAGCGCTCACCTTCCACTTACCCATGAGGCCGACCTTATAAATAAAGGCAAAAAAATAAATAAAATTAAAAAAAGAAGAGGCCGACTTAATAAAATAATAAAAATGATACCTCAAGCGCTCCCTTTTTTAATTTTCAAATGCCTCAATTAATAAGAAAAATCGATTTTCTAAGGCTCAAATTAATTATTAAATGTTATGCGTTTTTCATTAAATGCCAATTTAATTAAAATTTTTAAAATATTTCGAAGCTTTTTAGCGAACTTGGCATCTAGTGCGATTTGCTAAAATAAGGCAAAAAGTAATGAATGTTGATAACTTCGCTCTGGTCCCTTGGAGAGGGATAGGAGCGCCTTGGCAATTATGAGCTCACTTATGTTTTGCTAATTTTCAAAATTATCTTCAATGGACTGATTATGCCTCCCTTCATTCATCTCAAACATGAAACTTGTTTTACCTTTGCCAGAAATTTGTCTTGTGAGAAAATCGCTCTGGTCCCTTGGAGAGGGACAGGAGCGCCTATTGCCATTTGGGTTGATTCTCTTCTTTGTAGCCTACTCAAGTTATATTCAACGGGCAAAACATACTTCCCTTGACCTCTTCAAATTGCGAAATCACTTAAATCTTGCAAGGATAATGCAAATTTGAAATTCAAGCTCCAGTCCTTCAGTGAGGGACAGGAGCGATTTTGCAAATCCAAGCTTATCCGTCCTTTGTTAGGCTTCCAAACTATCTTCAACGGGCTAAAAATGCCTTCTTTCATTCGTTTCAATCACAAAACTTGCTTCGTCCTTGCAAGAAAATTGCACTTTTTAGAAAATCGCTTTGGACCTTCAGCAAGGGACAGGAGCGCCTTTTGTCATCTTGGTATATTTCCTTGCTTGTGGACCACTCAAATTATATTCAATGGACAAAACATGCCCTCCTTGATCTCTTCCAATCATAAAATTGTCCTGATCCTGCAAGGACAGTGCAAATTTGAAAATCAAGCTCTGGTCCTTCAGTGAGGGACAGGAGCGAATTTTGCAAATCCAGGCCAAATCTTTTCACTTTTCATCTCGAAATTCCTTAGCTAGGGAAGATTTCACCTTACTTCATGCTATGAATAAAAGTTAATGTCCAAAAAAGGTCTAAAAATTGTGCATATAAAGAAAAGCGCTCTGGTCCTTCAGTGAGGGATAGGAGCGAATTTGACCTTCTAGGCCAAAATGCTTCACTTTTCACCATGAAATGTCTTGGCTAAGGAAGATATCATCTTGTTACACGCCATGAATAAGAGTTCAAGTCTAAGAAAGGTCTAAAAATGTGTATATAAAGAAAATCGCTCTGGTCCCTTGGTGAGGGACAGGAGCGCTTTTACCTTTGTAGACAAAAACTCCATCATTTCATTGTCTTTGATCAAGTCTGGATGCTCTATCATGCTCATTTCGTCCTTCACCATGCTTTTGATGTCTCAATTTAACCAAACAAGGCGAGGAATGGCTCAAATAAGTATTTTCGCCCTGGTCCCTTGGCGAGGGACAGGAGCGCTTCGCCTTGGACCCCTGGAGAGGGACAGGAGCGAAATTCGCTCTGGATCCTCAGTGAAGGATAGGAGCGAAATTTGACCTTTTGAACTCTCTATCAGGATAATTTTTATGGAATATAACATTTAAGTAAATGTCACTTATACTTTAAGTTATATTCCATATATACTTTCAGGATGTTTGAGAGTGGTTTCAGACCTCCAGGAGTTATATTGCAAAATCTAGTTTTTTGAGGTTTTTCAGTTTCCAGACTTAGTCAAATTTCAGGATCAGGACATTCCAGACTTAGCCAAATTTCAGGATCAGGACTTTCAGACTTAGCCAAATTTCAGGATCAGGACTTTCCTCCAGCAGGACCTGCTATCCTATTGATCTCCCCGACAACACTCAAAATGCAAAGGCTAACTAACAAAACCCTAAAAGACCAAAAAACAAACCCTAAAAAGCAAAAAAGCAAGGGTCCCCATTTGCAATGGGGCGATGTGTGAAAACGTCACAACAGTATCGTTCGACAAAACTGTGAAGGAGATATGGGATCATTTGAAGAGTCTCCATGAAACCTCTGACAAGAGCAGAGCATTCTTTTTGAAGAACATGCTCTTTTCGATTATGATGGACGAAAGGACACCTCTGCAGGATCACTTGACCAAGCTCAAGGACATCTGTGACCAACTTGAGGCGATTGGTCGTACAATGGAGGAAGAGGACATGGTCATCACACTGAAGAGTTTGCCCCAATCTTATGAGCATTTCATTGAAACGCTCAATATCAATTCCACTGTCGTTGATTTGAAGTTTTCCGATCTTTGTAACAAGCTTTCACAGCAAGATCGGTGGCGCCAACAGTTTGGAAGCAGTACCAGTTCCACCTCCACCGAGCAAGCGTTCTCTGCCAAATCTTCTGCTAAGAACAAAGGGAAGACTCAATCTTGTCAGCCAAAAGGCTCTGATTCTTCTCAGGACAGCAAGAAGAAGAAGAACGTTCAGTGCAATTATTGTCATAAGTTTGGTCACATGAAGGCCGAGTGTCGAATTCGATTGGCTTCTGAACAGGAGAAGCAGGGAGGCTCTCAACAAAAGGCAAACGTCACAGAGCACTCTGAGCAGAAAGAATTTGCATTCTATGCTTTTATGGCCAAGAGAACAACAGATCCAGTCCACTCTTCTGCTTGGTATATTGATTCAAGAGCTTCGTGGCATTTTACTCATCGTCGGGATTGGTTAACGAAATTTGAACCATTCTCAGATTCAGTCATCTTTAGAGGAGGAGAAGAGTACACAGTTGTTGGTAAGGGCACTGTCCAGATTCACTCATGAGGTAGAAATTTAATTTTTCTTGATGTCTTACTATGTTCCAGGCATGGAACATAATCTCCTCTTCGTTAGTTAGATCATGAGGCATTCTCCTCAATTAGATGTTGTTTTCAGTTCCTCCATCTGCAACATTATTTATAGGGAGACTCGTACTACAATTGCTATGGGACTTGAGGATCATGGTTTGTATAAACTTGTTGATTCCGATGATTCTCAGGAGCACGCTTTGGTTGCTAGGAGTATATTCATCAGAACACTTTGGCATCAGCGTTATGGGAACTTAAACGTGCACTATCTCTCTCAGTTATATCGAGAGGGTTTGGTTACTGGTCCACCTGAGATCCAACCCCAAAATCATGGAGTTTGTGGAGCCTGTCAAGCTGGGAAACAACATCAAACATCATTCTCGGATGGTGATTCTTGGCAAGCCTCCAAGGTCCTTCAGTTGGTTCATGCTGATGTATGTGGGCCAATGAACACTCCATTTGTTACTGGTTGCAGGTACTTGTTATTTGTTGACGATTTCAGTCATAAAATGTGGGTGTATTTTTTGAAAAATAAATCAGATGTGTTCAGTACATTTTAGCAGTTTAAGGCCTTGGTAGAGAAAGAATCCGGTTCTCAGATTGTCACTCTAAGGTCAGATAATGGGGGGGAGTTTTGTTCCAATGACTTCTCTACATTTTGTGCTACACATGGCATTAAGCGCCAACTCACCACACCATACACCCCTCAGCAGAATGGTGTAGTTGAATGTAGAAATCACATAATTACTGAAATGGCTCGTTCTATGATAGAGCATCGCAATGTTCCTAAGAAATACTGGGCTGAAGCAGTTTACACTGTAGTCTATCTCCTGAATCAGTCACCTACACATGCCGTTAAGAAGATGACTCCTGAAGAAGCTTGGTCAGGACGCAAGCCTAAAGTGGGCCATTTGAAAGTCTTCGGTTCTACCACTCATGTATGGATTCCAGACGCCAAACGTGCTAAGCTGGACTCAAAGAGACAAACACTTATCTTTACTGGTTACAACGACAACCACAAGGCCTACAGGTTGATTGATGTGGAGACAGATCATTTCTTTTTCAATCGTGATGTTGTGGTTGATGAGACTACTGGTTCATTTATGCCTTCTACTACTACTAGTCCTGCGACTCTTGATGTTGGTGTTCATCTTCCTCTTGGTTCCCATGATGGGAGGGCTTTAGAGCATTTTGACTCTGAAGATGACGAATCTACCGATCCAACCCCACTTGATTTTCCACAGGATTCACATCCAGATGACTTTGTTTCGGAAACCCCATGGGATGTTGTTTCTCCAATGTCAGATGAGGATAGATCAGTTCGACGCAAGAGAAAGCAACAAAATACAGTCAACTTTGCACTTATGGTCAACATCCACAACATTCATGAGCCCTAGACATATTCCGAGGCTAAAGGCATTCCTTAGTGGGAACAGGCTATGGAGACAAAATACCAGAGTCTTCTGAAGAATAACACTTGGGTTCTTTCCGATTTGCCTCCTGGGAAGAAACCTATCAGCAGTAAATGGGTTTACAAAGTCAAGTATCATGCAAATGGTACTTTGGATAAGTACAAGGCTAGATTGGTTGCTCGGGGTTTTACATAGTGGGAGGGCATTGATTACGAGGAGAATTTTGCTCCTACTGCCAAGATGAGCATAATTCGTCTTTTTCTTGCCATTGCAGCTCAGTTTGGATGGAAACTTCACCAAATGGATGTTAAGAGTGCATTCCTCAATGGTGAGTTTCAAGAAGAAGTTTATATGACTCAACCTCCTGGTTTCAAGGTTCCTGGTAAGGAACATCAGGTTTGCAGATTGATCAGTATTTGGCTGAACATGGTTTTCAGCATAGTCCCTCTGACACTAATCTGTATGTCAAACTTTCCGATGATGATATCCTTTTTCTTGTTGTCTACGTGGATGACTTGATCATTACTGGCAATTCAGCACATTTGATTACAACCATCAAACATGACTTGTGCCAAGCTTTTGACAGGACAGATTTGGGGCTTCTCCATTATTGCTTAGGTGTCGAAGTGTGACAGACTGATGACAGTATCTTTATTTCACAGTCCAAGTATGCCTGCAGTTTGCTTGACAAGTTTCGAATGCAGGATTGTAAACCTGCTTCCACACCTATGGAGAAAGGGCTGAAGTTATAAGCCAAGTCTAATTCACCTGCAGTAGATGAAACCAAATTCAAGCAACTAGTAGGCAACCTCATCTATCTCACTACCACTAGACCTGACATCTGTTTTGCTATCAACTACATCTCTCGCTTCATGACAGCTCCAAAAGCTGATCATTGGATTGCAGCAAAGCGAGTGCTGCGATATGTGAAAGGCACTTCAGGCTATGGCAGGTGAAACGATCCAAAGCCGATTGGTTATACTGACTCAGATTGGGCAGGATCAGTGGATGACATAAAATCCACTTATGGGTACGTATTCAGTTTGGGTACTGGTGCCGTCACTTGGAGCAACAAGAAGCAACAGGCCGTGGCTCTTTCCTCGCTTCTCCCATGCTTCTCCATTTTGTTTTGTGAGACATCTAAGCAAATTTCCCATTGATCTATTCACCACCTCAGTTTGGCCTTCAGTCTGAGGGTGATAGGCTGATGTGAAAGACAATTGAGTCCCCAACTTCTTCCACAATGTACGCCAAAAGTGACCCACAAACTTAGAGTCCCCGTCAGTCACAATATTGAGAGGCAAACAATGTGTTCTAACAATTTCTTTGAAGAACAAGCCAACAATATGGGAAGCATCATTAGTACATTTACACGACAAAAAATGAGCCATCTTACTAAATCTGTCTACTACAACAAAGATGCTATCAAAACCTCTTTGAGTCCTAGGAAGACTCAAAACAAAATCCATGCTGATACTTTCCCATGGCCTATTAGGAATAGGGAGTGGTTGATATAAACCTGCATTTGATGATGTTCCCTTAGCCCTTTGGCATATGCTGTAACTTTCAACAAACTTCCTGACATCTGATTGCAACTTTGGCCAAAAATAATACCTCTCCACCTGTTCCAAGGTTTTGTCAAGCCCAAAGTGACCTCCCAAACTGCCACAATGCTTCTTTTTGATAATATTCTCCCTCATGGAGCACCTAGGGACATACAACTGACTCCCTTTGAACAACAACCCCTGCTGCAACGAAAACTCAGAAAAATCAGAATGATAGGAATCTGAAAATCGAGTGCAAACCTCATATATCTCATTGAAATCTTCATCATTTGTACATTTGCTTGAGGGAATCAATTCCCACACTTTGCAACTGAATTTCTTGCACCATGCATACCCTCCTCCTCGATGCATCTACCACTTTATTGGCCTGCCCCTTCTTGTGTTTGATGGTAAATGTGTATGCTTGAAGGTGTTCAACCCACTTCATATGCTTATGACTACGTTTCTCCTGTCCATTCAAAAAACTGGGAGCATGATTGTTAGTATACACAATGAATTCTTTGGGTAAAAGGTAATGCCGCCATTTCTTCAAGGCTTGTACCATTGCATACAACTCCAAATCATATGTAGAATACTTCCTTTTAGCATCATTGAGTTTCTCACTAAAGAAAGCCACCAGTCTGCCCTCTTGACTCAAGACAACTCCTATGGCAAGATTACTAGCATCCCACTCCACTGTGAACAACTTGTTAAAATTGGGCAAAACTAGAATAGGCTGCTGTGCTACTCTCTTTTTCAGATACTCAAAAGATTCATTTGCTTCATTTGTCCAAGAAAATTTACATTTTTGACCTCCCTTGATTGTGTCTAGGATAGGTGCACATATATGATTGAAATTTTTGATGAACTTTCTATAAAATGTTGCCAACCCATGGAAACTCCTCACATCACCTATTGTCTTAGGTATTGGCCATGTCAAGATAGCCTCCACCTTTGCTGGATCCATCTTCAAATTCCCCTTGGAGATTACAAAGCCAAGGTAGACAAACCTCTCTTTCATGAAGATACTCTTCTCCATGTTGATCATCAACTTTTCATCATGCAATTTCTTCAAAACCAAGTTCAAGTGATCCAAATGCTCCTCCTTTGTCTTGCTAAACACAAGAATATCATCAAGATAAACAAAAACAAATTTGCCAATGAAGTCTTTCAATACCTCATTCATGAGGCGCATAAAGGTGCTTGGAGCATTGGATGGCCCAAAAGGCATCACCATCCACTCATAGAGACTTTCATTTGTTATGAACACTGTCTTCCATTCATCCCCTTGCCTTATTCTGATTTGATGATACCCACTTTTGAGATCAATTTTGTAGTAGTAGCAAGCTCCTCCCAAACAGTCCATTAAATCTTCAATTCTAGGCATAGGAAACTTATATCTAATGGTAATCCAATTGATGGCCCTAGAATTAGTACAAAGTCTCCATTTACTATCCTTCTTAGTTGCTTGGACTGTTGGGACAACACCTGGACTGAGACTCTTTCTCACCAACCCCTTATCCAACAACTCTTGTACTTGCTTGGCAATCTCCTCATTCTGAGATGGAGTCATGTTATAGGCTGGTTTGTTTGGTAATGTAGAACCTTGTATGAAGTCAATCTGATGGCTTATGTCCCCAATGGGTGGTAAGGTATTAGGCATAGTTGGACTACTTGCGACTCGACTCGACTCGCCAAGCCCTTGGGAAAAAAACTCGGCAAAAACTCGGCAACTTAAAAACACGTTTAAATTTAATAAAAAATGCATTTTTTTTTGCAAAATCTAAAAAGAAGATGCATCCAATGAGTCAATAAATGATAACACAAAAGAAACAAGCTGATTCTAGATATATTTAAATGCAAAGTGTCTACAAAATCACATCCTCATGAGGAATGCTGATGGCTGGAAGCTTGGAAGCAAAATAGTAAATAGTTTTTGTAAAACCAAAAGTAAATACATCATTACAAATTACAATTACAACTTCCTCTTCCCAGCTCTAGCAAAAACTAGGGGAGAGGTAAAACTAGAGGGTCTAGTCCTATAAGTCTGCAGTGGGCGTGACTGTGCCTCCTCGCTCGGTATGGCTGGCTCATCCTCCCTCCTGGATGAAAATATGTCTCCACCTGCTTGTGGCATTGGCAATGACTCCTCATCCTCATCCTCATCCTCTTCAATGTCATCTAGCGTGAAACCAAATCCACCCCCTCCTCCTCCATAGCCTGTCTCTCCAAATCAGTGATGCCATCCTCGGAAAACAATGGAGGCTGCTCTTGTGATGTTCAATAACTGTAAGGATCTATATCATCCAAGTCAAGTGGACCACCTACTACTTCCTCTACGTTCCTTACAGGCAATCGAAGATTATATTGCACAAAGACAAGGTCATTGAGGCGTTTTTGAGCTAACTTGCTCCTCTTCTTCGTGTTGATGGCTTCAAACAAGCTCTAATTGCGCTCACAACTGGATGAACTACAAGGTTGACATAAGATTCTGAGGGCAAATTTTTTGAGATTTGGGGTATTTCCACCCGAACTTTGCCACCAAGCATCTGCAAATTAAAATTAGGTTGAGAGTAGCACCCCTCGTCAGGGTCCGAGGGTGAGAAAAAGAGGGGTAGAGAGATAGGTCTAGATCTTGGGGGAGAGAGGAGAGAGTGAGATGGAGTGTGGTAGAGAGGGGGATAGAGGAAGAGTGATAGGGAGATAGATAAGTCTAAAATTCGAGGCAGATAAAGTGAGTGAGATAGAGAGAGCGAGAGAATGTTGATAGGAGCATAATGATTACTAAAATTTGACTAAGTCTGAAAAATTAAAAGATCTTCTAAAACCTAGAATTTGCATTATAACTCCTAGAGATCTGAAACCACTCTCAAACACATCCTGCCAATATATACATGAAATATAACTTAAAAGTATAAGAAAGGAAAAAGACATATTGAAATGCCACTTATACTTAAATGTTATATTTCATGTATATTTCTGATGAAGAGAATGAAACTGACCTGAAAAAACAAAAAATGATAATTTTTTGACATGTTTGGGCCTCTGTTTATAGTCTAGCCGAGTTTTTTATAGAAACTCGCGGAGTTTTTGCTGCGACTTAAAGTAGTTCCTTCTCAGTTGGTTCCTTCTCTCTCGTCCATGAGAGTTTGAGGCTTTCTCAAGATGCTTGCAGTGTGCCCTACTTGGTTGCAATTAAAGCATCGCCCTGTGAAGACACTAGGACCTCTCCCTGGTCCACCAAATCTACCCCTTCCATTGGGTCTTCTTCCTCTAAAGCCTCCTCTTGAACCTAAGTCTCCACTTTGTTCTTGCTGGATAGACTAACCTTGGGGTTTTTGAGATTGTCCTCTTCCCCCAAAATTTCCTTTTCCTCTAAAGTTCTTGCCTTCTCTTCCCCTACCATGCTGTTCGCTTTTTCTTCTCAACTTATCTTCCGCCCTGAAAGCCATTTGAAAGCATTCATCTACTGTTTTAGGAGTCATCAGACCTCATCTCATCTTGAATGTTGAACTTGAGCCCATTCAAGTACTTAGCAACCTTCTCCTTTTCATCTTCACGGTGCCCTGATCTCAAACTCAATTTGTGGAATTCCTTTGTGTAGGAAGCCACATCCAAATCCTTCTGCTTCAAGTTTTGCATTCTCCTATACAGCTGCACTTCATAATAAGCAGGCATGAATTGGGCCTTGAGTTTGGACACCATCTTGTCCCAAGAATGAATCATACTCTTGCCCACCTTCACCCTTTCACCTTGAGTATAGTTCCACCAGGTTAAGGCTGCACCCTTTAGTTTAGTCTTTTCAAACTTCACTTTCTTCTCCTCAGCCACTTCCTTGTATTCAAAATAATTATTCAGGGCATCTATCCAATCTACAAGTTCTTCAGCATTCATCTTCCCACTATAGGTAGGAATCTCCATCTTTGTTTCAGAAGAGTCTTTGCCTATTGTCTTGAGGGCTTCAATGAATGGTCTTTGATCAATAGGTATCTTTGGCTCCTGCCTTTGGGGTTCTTCTTCTTCTTCCTCTTGTTCCCCTTCTTCATCAGTCTCCTCACTTGGCCCTTTTCCTTTCTTCGTTGCCTTTAGTTCAGCCTTGAGTGCCTCTTTGACCCCAGACTTGATCATCTCTTCCATCTCTTGGAATTTCTTAGCCACCTCTGCGGACATCCCCTTTGGAGGCATTATGCTAGCCTTTGCTTGGCTCTCCTCTGCTGATATACACCAAAATCTGTCCTCCCAATGATCAGACTTGCTCTTATACCAATATGATGCAGAGCCCCAAGGAACAAAGGCTTCTCACACAAACTCAATCCACTAGACCCTCAACTAAGATCTCAACATTCACATGGATTCTTGGACAATCCTGACAACAACATGAAAGGACTCCTCTACACGCCCCTTTGCTCAATGGGGCCCCACTATTTCCATGAACAACTCATAGAGATACAACTTCTCACATCAAGTCTATTCTTGACACTAACTCTCCTTTAGCCACCTATGGCTAACTTGGATTACAACACATCCACCATTGCAGAGCAGGTATGGACCCTATAGAACCTCTTGTCTAACCCTAGAAATGTTGACCACAATCAAGACAACACCCTTTTGTTTGTACAGATGCAATCAAGGTGACTGCTCTCTACAAGATGCCTACTCCTAATAGCCCTGTTTTGAACTTTTAAGGCAAAACTTGGAAATCCTTCTAATGGTACCACAGACTCGACACTTTCTGATGCCTTCTTTAGTGACACAAAGCACTACCAAAACTCAGACCCCAACTCTTGCATGTCTTGGGTCAAACACTGCTGCTACAGGAGGCCTAATAGGGCTTTTAGGCCACTTTTACAAAGCAACCACACACCAATGGCCTGATCCAATGACACCAATGGATGAAAAGGGTCTGCACACATCCCAAAACATCAAATCCACAGTCATATAGGGTCCAACACACTTAGTCACATGAAGATGCCTAGCCTAGGGCTTGGTCCCAAACTCCGCTTGTTCAACGGCCCACTAAGAAACTTTGAAAATCCTAAAATGCATTGTCTCCCCTACCATTCCTTAGATTTTGAGCCAATTTTAAAACAAATGCAGAAGCATATGGATTTCAAAGAATTGATTCAATAACAGAATGAGCAAGACGCTCATAAATAATACAAGAATATTTACAAGAATAGCAAGTTTCTAATAAGAAACTGCTGAGAAGATCGTAGACGATTTAACTAAAATAGAATATACACTATTGAGCATTAATACTAAAATAACATTATTTTAATATTCTAATACCCTCCCTTAATGCTCAATCTATTAACTACACCTATAGACCCCTTGAATTTTACAAATTTATCAGGACCAAGGGGCTTGGTGAAGATGTCTGCTGGCTGCTCCGAGGTAGGAACATACAGCAACTGGATGGATCCGTCTTCAACCAGCTGTCGAATATAGTGACAATGAGTTTCCACATGCTTGGTTCTTTCATGGAAGACTGGATTCTTGGCGAGTTTGAGCACTCCCTGATTATCACAGAACAAGGGAGTAGAACTTGCCTGGGAGACATGCATATCCCCAAGCATTCGTCGAAGCCAAACCGCCTCACAAGATGCCTTAACTGCTCCCTGATACTCTACTTCTGTCGAGGAGAGAGCCACTGCCTGCTGCTTCTTACTAGTCCATGTGACAACACCAGATCCCAAACTAAACACATACCCTGCTGTAGACTTTCGATCATCAACCGAACTTGCCCAGTCAGAATCTGTGTAGCCACTGAGTATAGGATCAGAACTCCAAGTGTAGAGAAGTCCATAATCAGGAGTGCCACTCACATAACGCAGCACACGCTTCGCTGCTATCCAATGATCAGCCTTGGGAGCTATCATGAAGCGTGAAATGTAGCTCACTGCAAAATTGATGTCAGGTCTAGTGGCAGTAAGATAGATGAGGCTGCCCACTAGTTGCCTGAACAGAGATTCATCCACAACTGGTGAAGATGACTGAGCTGAAAGTTTGAGCCCGGGTTCCATAGGAGTAGAGGCAGGTTTGCAATCCTGCATTCTGAACCTGTCCACAAGACTTCTGGCATACTTGGACTGAGAGAGAAAGATACCGTTCTCAGTCTGTCAAACTTCAACTCCTAAGCAGTAATGTAGAAGTCCCAAATCTGTCATATCAAAGGCGCGGCACAAATCCTGTTTGATCCCAGTGATCAAATGTGCTGAACTGCCAGTAATGATTAAGTCATCCACATAGACAACCACAAATAGAACATCATTACTAGTATGCTTGATATACAGGTTTGCATCAGATGGACTCCGTTGAAAACCATGATCTGTTAGGTACTTATCAATTTTCATGTACCAAGCCCGAGGAGCTTGTTTCAGACCATAGAGTGCTTTGACTAGTCTACAGACCTTCTGTTCTTGACCAGCAACCTTGAATCTTGGGGGTTGCGTCATGTAGACTTCTTCTTGTAAGTCACCATTCAAAAAGGCACTCTTGACGTCCATCTGATGGACTTTCCAACTGAATTGGGCTGCCAAGGCAAGAACGAGCCGTATGGTACTCATTTTGGTTGTAGGAGCAAAAGTCTCCTCGTAGTCAATGCCTTCTTTATGTGAGAACCCACGAGCAACAAGACGAGCCTTATACTTGTCTAGGGTTCCATCAGCTTTGTATTTTACTTTGTACACCCATTTGCAGCTAATGGGTTTCTTCCCTGAAGGAAGATCAGAAAGGGCCCAAGTGTGATTCTTCTGAAGACTCTGGAACTCAGCTTCCATAGCCTGTTCCCACTCAGGTATACCTTTAGCCTCTGAGTATGTCTAAGGCTCAAAAACACTGTGTATGTTAGCCATGAGAGCAAAATTGACTGTATGCTGTTGTTTGCTCTTATTACGGGAGGTTCTACCCTCAATGAGCTCAGTATCCTTGAGATCACCAATGGTCTTGGCCCACCATTTAGGCCGGAAAGTAGACGTGCTAACATCTGGAGGAGCTGGAAGAGGCTCAGGATCAGGATCAGGAGCAGCAGGAGGAGGATTATTCTCCGGAGGGAACTCAGGTAGTGCATCATCGAAAATAGATTCTGCATCATCCCTCCCATTAGGCGAACCTAATGGAATAAGACCACTGTGAGGCTGATCCTCAGAACTCTGCTCAGAAGAAGGGGATTGAAAGAATCGTCTGTCTTCATCAAATACAACATCACGACTGAAGATAAGACGTTCAGTGTCTATATGTATCAGTCTGTAGGCCTTATGGTGATCATTGTAACCTGTCATCATGAGTTTCTGACTTTTGGAATCCAACTTGGAGCGCTTAGCATCTGGAATCCAAACATAGGCAATAGAGCCAAAAACCTTCAGGTGGCTGATCTTAGGCTTCCAAGCAGACCAAACCTCTTTTGGAGTCTTCCCCTTAACAGCCTGAGTAGGAGAACGGTTAAGGAGGTAGACAGCAGTAAACACTGCTTCAGCCCAATACTTATTCGGAACACTCCTGTGTTGTAACATAGAGCGAGCCATCTCAACAACCGTACGATTGCGACGCTCGACAACACTGTTTTGCTAAGGAGTGTAGGGTGTAGTCAATTGGCGTTTGATGCCATGGGTATCACAAAAGTTGGAGAATGTAGAAGAACAAAATTCCCCCCCGTTATCTATCCTAAGAGTAATGATGCTATGTCCAGACTCTTTTTCAACAAAGGATTTAAACTTCTGAAGGATACTAAATACATCTGATTTATGTTTAAGAAAGTACACCCACATCTTTCTACTAAAATCATCTACAATAAGCAAAAAGTATTTGCAACCATTAACAGAAGATGTATTCATAGGACCACAAATATCAGCATGAAGTAATTGAAGTACCTTAGATGCGCGCCAAGACTTTCCATGTGTGAATGAAGTCCGATGCTGTTTGCCAGCTTGACAGGCGCCACATACTCCAAGATGCTGAGTCTGAATATCAGGTAACCCTGAAACAAGTCCCTCCCGAGATAGCTGAGAGAGATACTGAATGTTGAGATGTCCATATCTCTGATGCCACAAAGTGCTGAGAGGAGAAACACGAGCTGCCAGAGCCACTTCAGGAGAATCACCAGTGTCAAGAAGCCTATATAGGCCATGATCCTCTAGACCAACAACAACAGTAAGACGAGTCTCCCGATCAATGATGGAACACTTGTGAGCACTGAACACCACATCTAGCTGAGGAGAATTCCTCATAATCTGGTTGACAGAGAGCAGATTAAGTTCCATTCCAGGAACATGGTACACATTCAGAAAAAGGAGAGTCCTGCCACCAGACTGTATCTGAACAGTGCCTCTGCCAACAACTATATACTCCTCACCTCCGCCAAATACAACGGAATCACTGAAAGGTGAGAAGTCTGTAAACCAATCACGCCGATGAGAAAAGTGACGTGATGCACCAGAGTCGATGTACCAAGCAGAAGACCTGGCATGATCTGAAGACCTCTTAGCCATAAAGGTATAAAAGGTAGACTCCTTCTGCTCGGAATGTTCAGCAACATGCGCCTTCTGGTGTGACCCTCCCTGCTTTTTTTGTTCAGAAGCGAGCCTTTGACGGCAATCTTTCTTCATATGGCCGTACTTGTGACAATAATTGCACTGCACATTCTTCTTCTTAGCTCCATCTTGTGTCTGAGAAGAGCCTTTCTGTTGAGAAGACTGAGAGGACTGAAATTTGCCTATATCCTTGTGAAAGGATTGGGCTGTGAAAGCATTTTCCGAGGAGGTTGATGTAGTACCACTACCAAACTGTTGTTTCCAACGATCCTGCTGTAGAAGTTTGGTGCACAATTCTAAAAACTTCAGATCAACATTAGTGGAAGTAATATTGAGGGTCTCAATGAAGTGTTCATACGATTTCGGAAGACTTTTCAGAGTGATTACTACCATGTCTTCTTCCTCCATAGTCCGACCAATAGTTTCGAGCTGATCTCGAATGCCCTTAATCCTCGTGAGGTGTTCCTGTAAGGACATACGTTCATCCATCATAATGGAGAACAACGGATTCTTTAGAAAGTATGCTCGGCTCTTGTCGGATGTCTCATGCAATTTCTTTAGATGCTTCCAGATGTCGGAAGCTGTCTTGCCGGAAGGAATCTGCGGTAACTGATCATCAGTCACTGAGAGTTTGAGAAGCATAACTGCCTCCCGATTGCGTTCATCAAACTTATCTTGATCTACACCAGGTGTACCAGGACTGAGCTCTTTTCCCAAAACAAGCTGGTCAAGACGCCTATATTCAAAAATGGTCAACATACGCTGTTTCCAGATGTTGTAATTGTGGCCATTAAAGCGTTGACTGCCTTCTAACATCAGATTGGTGAGAGAAGCCATTTGCACGTTTCCCAATGTACTGAAAGATGAGAGAAAACCCAGAAGGAATCTGAAAACCAAATTCAAATCCGTTGGCTCGAAAATCGAGGCACGAAAAATGATGCACCTAGAAAAATCGGGCAACTACCCAGATTAGGTTTCGAAAAACCCACCATGAATCTGCAAGAAAAATTTATTTTCGATAAAAACTTGAAGGTAAACACCTTAATCGAAAAAACAGAGGGTCGTGGAAGCCATGATTTGCTCAGAAAAAAAAAAAATTGCGTCGCTGAAGGTGCAGATTGCGTCGCGTTTGCAGATCGCGTCGCGTCGCCAAGGGTGCAGGTCGCGATGCGTTTGTAGGTCGCGTCGCGTCGCCGAGGGTGCAGGTTAAGTGTGCATTTCCTTAGAAACCCTGGTTTTGGAGGGTTTTCAGACCGCCTGTCACTAAAATGCAGATAACTTGCTTGTTATTCAGTCTTTTCCTGCCAAATCAAAACGAAATGATCACCAACTCAGAGGCCTATTCAAATCAATGGTTTAGACTACACATGGAGTCCGCACAATAACCGTACAAGACATTGTTACAACAAATTTATGGAAATTTCCGAGTGTTTATTGAAATTTGATCATTGTCTTACATCCAAACTTCATCATCATCATTCTTCTCGACCTCCAAGGCTTTAAAAAAGGTTTCTCCAACCTCCTCAACCGACTCCAACTGAAATTTGAATTAGGTAGCCGTCGGAGGGAGATTAGTTACAAAGTGACAACAAATTGACAACAAAAGTTGTCGTCAAACTTGACAACTTTGCACAAACTTCACAATCGATGACTTTTGCCTATGTAACCTATTAGGACACATCATAAACCTGACAAATAGGCCACATAGAAGCCAAAACACATTGCTTGCCTCATTTAGGCATGTTGGATGTCATTTGACCATGGTTGACCAAATAGATCCTAGGAAGTTCACACTACAAAAAAATGGTATCAAAGCCTTACATGGCTGATCAAAACAAAATGAATGGTCTCGAAAGACCTATTTACAACTCAAAAACATTCAAAGAACCTATAAACACTTCTAAGAGCCTTCATTGCTCAAGTGGTCTTCAAAATCTGCAAGATGCTCCTGCACCAGCTAGGATGGTGAAGGATCTGCATTTGCAGTTACACAAAGTGCCATTATAGATTTTTGGAGGAGATGTTTATGGTGTCTTTTCATGATAAGATGTATGGAAGTGCCAAGTTTTAGCAGATCAGGATGATAGGACCTATGATTTTTTGAGAGCTCGGAGACCTAGGATTTGAATCTCAAAATCAATAAAGCTGATGTCACATATCTGAATTGATTCTGCACTTTGGCATAAGATAGCTCTGATAGGGATGACAGGAAGAGGGGCACTCTTATCTACCGTGGCATTCTGCTTGAAGAAATTTGATTGGCACTCTATATGAGCAAATAGGTTTTATTGGGCTGAGGGCCACTGAGACCCGACTTAAACTCAATAGATGGATGCATAGTTGTCAAACTTGAGGAAGTTCTTAATGCTCTTGATCAACAAGAGATATGATTGCTTTAGGTTGGAGCTTTTTAGCATTATTTGTCTTTGTTTCTTGAATTGTAGACAGTGTAATGCCTATTCAAATTGACTAGTTTAACCATTTTAGTAGAAAAGTGACTTTGGACAATTAACCGTTTTAGTGGGTAGGCCTTGTGGAAACCTTGCAATCATAATAATCAGGCTCTTTAACTATCATACTACAACAGTTAATCGGAGTAACATCACTATTAATTGTATTTTGGAATTTATTAATTCCAAATGTGATAGAAGAATTAGTAGAGACAAGTGTAGAATGGGTGTGAACGTATTGTTGTTGGCAACTGAAGATCATCTACCAACATCTTTGAAATCAAGTCCAGGTTGGCAGGTTGCCATTGCCAAGTGTTAGCTATATTACTCTATTTTGAATTGAGATGTGTGAATGAAAATAGTTGTCATTGAAAAAGAGTCATTGACCAGTGATATTGAGCTAGGCATTAGAAGCATTAGGATTAGTTCCCTGAATGTCCCAATCTCAAAGATGTGAAGGCTGCTCAGCAAGAAGGGTCTTCATCTTTGATTTGAGGAAACAAAATTCATTGGTAGAATGTTTAGTGTTACTGGGATAAATACAATACTCATTGTAGATAGAGTTAGAGTCCTCAATGGATTTGTTTGGTGAGGAATACCTATTCCTTGGTGATGAGCAGACAATCTGAAAGGAACTAGTTTGGGCAAAATATAAAGAATGTCTCTTTTTCTGAAAATAATAAGATTTATTTGGTTTTGAGAGTGCCTTTTGTTGCTTAGCATCCACCTTTAAAGAAAGTTCGAGAGCTCTAGTTCCTACTTAGAGTAGGAAACTATCCCGAGATGAAGTTTATACATAGACACCATTAATGTTATGTTTACTGATTTCATTAGGGTGAGGATTCAAATGCTTAATGCATTGCTGGATCAATTGGCCAGATGTTTGGGGAAAATGGAGTTATCATGCCAATAGCTCTTGTACCCTGAAGATAAAATCATGCGCTTGCACAGTCTCTTAGAAATCTGTCAATTTTATATGTTTCTGTTTCTTTGTTACCTCAAGAATTTGGATGTGAAAATTGCCACCAGTGTAGGGTTGTACATTTGTGTTTACCTTAGCTATAATCGTTTTTTGTCTACCTTAGCTATCATTGTTTTGTGTTGGTCCATAAGATTTGATTGTCCCAAAATACAATTGCAGATTATGTACCCAAGCATCTATCATCATATTCCAATCAATTATGCCATCAAAATGGGGAGTGAATATCTTTGTTTCCAACTTGAAGGAGGGTTGAGAGATCAGGTTGGTCAAGGGAATAAAAATGGTGCTCTGTTGTTAACCCATGAGATGTTTTAATATGCTTGTTATTTGCTACATAAGTTTAAGTTGAGATGCATTTTGTGGTTTCCATTGGTCAAAAAGCTCGCGTAAGCAACTGGACCAAGTTGGTGTTTCAAGTTAGAGCTTGGACGTATATTTTCACCATTCATAATTTTGAGGAAAGTAAAATTTGCAGTGAGAGAATTCTGTTAAGAGCTTCCTATACAGAAGAAATTGCCCAAGGCTATAAAAAAACTTTGATGATGAATTTGTCAAAAAAAGCTTACCATCAGGAAGAAGACCTTGAAAAGGACTGATGGTAATGAACTGAAATAATATTCAGTTATGATTCCCGATGACAATGACATGTTCCAACAACTCACTTTGGCATGAAGACTGAAGTGAACAAAAGAAGTATATAATATGATTTCAACATTTTCATATATCTTAAGAACAGGAAAAGAAATGCTCTTATGGAAAAAGAGGTGCACTTATGAAGGGAAAAAACAACATTTTAAAAGGATATCCAAGGGAGCCTTTGGAAAAAGAGGTGCCTTCTAAATATTTTTCCAGCTTGGAAAATGGCTACAAAAATATTCGAAGGGATCTTACTTGAGTAGAAACCTTTGAAACTTCAGAAATATGGAATTACTTTTTCCTTTCCATCTTTATCAATGGTAATAGCAGACTTTGCCCTCGTTAACAACAGATTGCAGATCTGTGGTTGTAAATCCATCTAGCAGGCAGTAGGAAAAAAAATTCATTGCCAGAGTGTCTATCAATAAAGCAAGAACTGTGCTTGATATAACAAACTCAGGCCTAGTTTTAAGACCTCTACATGGCCCAGATACATACATGATCAAAGTTTTGAAGAGTCAAACAAGATGTTAAATATATTTTCTCATCCTCACATTTGAAATATATCTTTATTAAATAGCCATACAACCCTTAACAATTTGGCACAAGGACAGTATAGAATCAATCCTTAAATTTTAGTAATCCAGCAATTATTATAATAATGACTTAATGTATGTTGGGAGTTCCAATATTTTCCCTAGATTGTTGTTTACCTAATACTTGATAGCTTATCTTTCCTTGTATTCACTTCAATATTTACTGAAGTCTTGTAAGTAAACACCTCCATTAACAATAATGATGTAGAAATCTTAAATTTTAATCACTCTTGCAAAAACTGAAAAAGTGCAATCCACTGGTTTTGGGTTCTCTACCTTTATTTTGAATACAACGAGTGATAGCAAATCTCTTTTATCAAATATTATGCACATACATCCAGTAACTGAACACTTCTCATTTACAAAATGATGTAGAAATCCTTAAATCACTTTTGTCAAAACTGAAAAAGTGCATTTTACTGGTATTTTTTTTTTCTCTGCCTTCATAATTTCTCTTGATAGCTCTTGCAAGCATTTACATGTGTCGCCTTTTTTACCATATTGGCAAAAAGTTTAGTTGTGGTACTTAATGGTTTGTTTTACAAGTTGAACATGGTTCTTTCTTTACGGTCATTTCTTATCTGCTTTGGTTTTGTTTAATGGCTTGAGTGCATGATTAAGTGTCTCTTTTCCTTGCCATTTGCCATCCTGTTATGTACTTCCCTTAAAATCTAATTTGCGTTAAGATCTGAAATTTCAGAGTAGTAAAAGATATTATTCCTACACATTTTCTAAATTTGTGCTGTTGGTTTTTTTAGCATTACAACAATTTTAGACGGACTTTTGCAAGAAAGAACAGAATGCTATTTAGTATTAAAGATTGAGTACGATCCATTTCTTTCAATTTCTTGCTAGGCTTATTTGTTTGTAGTGTCGCAATTTTCCACAAATAAATGCTACAGCCAGCTTTTTCTGGTATGCCTGCATTTGTACTTCTAACTAGTGATTTTTGCGTTTATCACATTGAACACTCAAATTAGCTTTCCTGTTCTAACCTTTTATTTTGTGCACATGTAATGTAGGAGGCTTGGAACAAATTCAATTCAGAAGAGCTCTTCTAGAGATGGATTGAAAAAGCTTTAAGCAGGGTTCTAGAGGTCAGGTTCATGGTAGCTTGATTTAAAACTTCAACTCTCTTCCGGAAGTACCATGTGCAGATGAACTGACTTGCCTGCCCCAAGAAAGATCTGGGAACAACTTCCAAATCATGTTCATGTTCATCAGTCGGAAAGCATAAAGAGTGGTATGGGTTCTTCTGTTGTCCTAGTTCTGCAATCATGTTATGGGCTTGCATTGATTACGGGATCATGTTGACTTTGAATTGTGGTGGAGGGCAATTTATTATAAATAACATTATTTTTTGCCCATTGTAACATGCACTAGATAAGGGTCATTAAGTAGAATGATTGTGTCTAGATATTTGCAGTTTAACTATTCTATATACTGTAGATGTCTGAATTGGTAAATGTAAATGCTGGTCTTTGACCACCTTGCCAGAGGAGTATAGTTTTGTTCGACGTGTTGTTATATTAATCTACAGATTCAGAATGGATGGATTTTGTCAGAATTCATTGTTTCAGTGGACTGAGAAAGCATGCATGCCAGTTTCCATGAATGAATTCCATATCTATGTATTGGTGATATCAGTTAACAGAGAGGTTGCATTGGTATTCCATGGTATTTTGTTTGGACTACTTTCAGTAGACTTTCTGATGCAAATTTGCTCATAATTAGCAAATTAACTTTGTAATGCATACATGTTAGAAAATACAGTAACTTATTCGTTTTGCTTATATTCTACCATCTAATTCTGTGTCTTTTAAGTTATTGTTCTGAGGTTCACATGTTTGGTAATGTATACATGTTAGAAAATACAGTAACTTATTCTTTGTACTTATATTCTACCATCTAGTTCTGTTTTTAAGTTAATTTATTGAGGTTCACATGTTTTTTGTTCATGTGGTTACTTTTTGCACCTTAAATTGCTAATTTTTCTTTGTATTGGATTCTTGTTTTACTGTTTTGCATTCATTACTCTGCATCTATTAAGGATTGCCATTTTGGTTGGTTTCCTTAATTATATTGCCCTATCTTTTTACTTTTTGATCATCCTGTCAATGAATATGGGATCATTGATTTAGCCAACATATTCCCACAAGGCTACAGAATGAATTTGATGATCATAGCAAAAGCTATTTATTAACTTGTGCTTTGGATATCAGTATTGTATGATGCGCTCCATTCAGAAAATGATATTATGTTTTGAAGAGGTATATAAGATTCTCCGTGACTTGCATACTCCATTTCATTTCCACTATTTGAGTAAGCTGGATGAATGGATGAATATAATCAAAGAAAACTTTTGAGAACAAAATAGTTAAATTTAATGATGCTCTGGCCACCCCTCTTCTAGGCATTTAATGATATGGGACATCACACTACTATTTACAATCATTTGATGGTAGAAATTTCAATTAATGCTTACTAATGCTTATGCAATATACAGTTGTGTATATATTTTCACTTTAACTATTGGTTCCAGTGTACCAGCATGCCAACAATGTCATGCTGTGCTTTGAGGTCTAAACGGGTGCACATGGTACAGCCGAGGAAATGGAAACTACTAACACATGGTATGGAAATAAATAAAACAAATACAACGAGGATGGAAGAATTTTCTTTGGGAGCATCTCTTGATAAGCGAGTTCAATATTTTCAATGAGTTATTCCCTTAGATTATTGAACACATGTAAGCAAAAGCTCAGTGATTAAATGAACAAACTGGAAAATGCATTTAATACGCAATATTGTTTAAGAGGAATGAAGTAGAAAAATACATTGTTAAAAAGGAATGAAGTAGAAAAATATATTATTAAAGAGCCTCCCAAATTAATTAGGAGATCGATGTTGCTGCTTCTTCTTGCAACAATGGTTTCAGTACATGGAAGGGAATTAATCTCTTGCTATTTGACAGCTTCAAAGAAAAGTTAGATGAGTCTGAATTTTGTAAAACCAAATTTTATTGAGGATGACCTACAGTATTTGGTGTGTTGTGGTTGTGAACTTAAATTTTTTTTTAAATAACTTAAAAAGATGTAGAACCATTCCTAAAATGATTATTTATATACATGGTTAGTTAATGACAGTTATTTAATTTAAGATATACCGATATAGCAATAAAACAACAAATTTTGAAGGATCGCAAACATATAGTTAGGACTTTTTAATATAAAAAGAAAGCTCACGTCATTTCAATCTGTTTCAAGAAATATAGATATTAATCATGTTAAAAACTTGCAAATAATATTATCATAATAATTTTAAATAATAAGTGAGCTAGATGGATTATTGTGTATTTAAAGGTTTGCATTTCTTTATATACTTTTCCATATCAAATTGATATATTCTCATCTTTTGAAACATACTGTATAATGATCTTGTCTTCTAGAAAATAGCTTGCTGTTTTTTTTCATAACATCAAACAAATTTTCATAAATAGTAATAGGGCTTTGAAAATGACATGAATTTCTTAAAAAACAATTGGTACAGGCTGTAAGATTGGGTGTGAAGTAAGTCTACATAATATTTTATTACATATTACAATTGTTGCAATGGAAATTTTACACTTGAATGTGCTGTAGTTAGTGTTTTAACATTACAAAAAATTAAAGCTTTAAGACTTGGAAGATGTAAGAATTTGGAGAGGAAGAATTTGGCTTTAAGACTACACTATTTGGCTTAGAAGTGCTTGTGATGTATGTTGCTTTTGTTACCAACAACCTAGTTTGCTTATGGAGTAGCTGGAACTGCTTTAACAAGTTTGTATAATTAGCAATTGAAGCCAACACCTTGAGAAATTTTATCACATTGAGGCCATTAAAAAGTGAGTGGCTAGTTTCAATGCATACATAGAATCCTCTACATGCATACTTGGCTATGAGACCACTAAAAAGAGAGTGACTAGTTCCAATGCCTAGAGAGAATCCTTTACCTGCATGCCTGGCTAGCTAATGAAATTCATGCTTCATTAGAATCAACATTTGGCTGCAAATTTTCATATGCTTTTGTCTTCGATTCAATTTCAACTGCATAAACCATTGTTTATTATGCCTGAAACAACTTTTTGCTCAATGTTTTATATGCGTTTGCCTCCGATTCAATTTCAACTACATAAACCATTGTTTATTATGCAACCAAATCCCAGTTAACCAAAATATAAATAGAAATACGGCCTTGCACATTTTTAAAGTGACATGTGCTCATTCATAAATAAAGTGAAATATAGAAATGCATTGCATCAACTATTTAATTTGTCCTTGAATTTATTGACACTTTGCATATATTGTACAATATATAAATATTGAAACATAAAGGATGCGGAGAATCATTTTATAGCTTGTCTAAGCTTTGTCATGATATGATGAAGTATGCGATACACATAATATCTAGTTAACTAAATCAAGTTTGTATTTTTACAATAATCCAAAATTTGATGGGTGACTTTTTTGAAAAATAATGATGTGGACATGGGAGCTTAGGACTCGAGCATGGACATCCATCAAAGCATAAACAATAGAAGAATTTTATCAAATGTTGTAGTTGCAATTGCCTTAGAAGAAATGTATACAAGATGTGGAAGCATACATGAGGCACATAAATTGTTTGAAGCATACATGTCCCATTTCTAGTCAGTTTCAGTTGTTCCATGTTCCGTATGTATTTTGTGTCTTCCTTGTTCCATTTGCTCTATCTTTTCCCCTTTTGAGTACGTCTTTTTTGTTGGAGTTGATCCTCAACCTCACAACTCCCAAAGATCACTTGCAATCAAACACCTGCGACACACAAAGAGAGATAGGCTATGGAGTTTAAAAGATTGATTAAAAAGGATGAACTATATTGACTATC
This sequence comes from Cryptomeria japonica, assembly GCF_030272615.1. NCBI lineage: Eukaryota > Viridiplantae > Streptophyta > Pinopsida > Cupressales > Cupressaceae > Cryptomeria > Cryptomeria japonica. Next base: position 663,622,941 of record NC_081413.1, read on the forward strand.
TCACTAATTGAATTAACAATAATGTTTTTGATTAAGTGAAAAGTAAGTTGTGAAGGGGCCTCGAAACCCTTTACATCATAGTATAAAATATATAAAGCATTGAAAGCCCAACTTGATAGAACAACCAAAAAAACAAGGACTGCCCCTAAAGACAGTAGGCAACCCAAACAAAGAAAGGGCCAGTAAAACCAGCCCAAACAACCAACTGCAAGGGCCCTCAAGATTTGCAATTGGCCTTGTGAGAACGAAGAGTCATATCAAAAGAAGGCTTGGATGTCTTTAATGCTTCCCCTTAACAATAATCCATCATCAACTTTAGCTGCTGCAATTGACCAATTCGAAGGGCCCATCACCGATCTTTCCGGACTGGAAGAAAGAGTGTCAGAAGAGGGAGCAACAACCGTCGTGGGCACAGGATCACGACCAGCAGATGGGGCAAAAGTTGTTCCAACACCATGTGAAGCGGCCGGTGGGGTAAGAGATACCATCGCGAACACATGACCGCAACCAACAGGAGGGGCAAAAGTTGTGTCAACACACAGTGAAACCGGTAGGGTAAGAGACAACAATCTATTTTCGATAGAGGGGACAACAACATCCTGTATCACAACATCTTTAATCTTAGAAGAATCCTTAGTGGCATCCAAAGAATCTTTCATTGTCAAATTCGATCCAACCAAAGTAGAAACCCCAACATCCAATGATTCTTTAGGAGTGTCCAGAGATTTCCTAATCGTATAATGCTGGTGAGAGGCCCCCGAACACCATGAGGTCGAATAATTTTTCTTCTCAAGCCCACAATTCCCTGCCGCATGGCTGGTTTTGAAGCATCTACGACCCCTGAAAGAAATACCCTCACAATCCAAGGTCTGGACCCAGCTACCAAAAGAGGAATTAATGGCAATTTTTGCTGGCAGACCCTTAGAAACATCTAGCTCAACCAGAATGCGAGCAAAAGTAGTATGATAAAGCCCATAGGAGTCATTATCCACCATAATGAAGCTCTCAATAGCATCACCAATTTCCTCAAAGACATAATCAACCCACATGTGTAGAGGAAGGTAAGGAAGCTTAACCCAGATCGGAATTTTGTTGAACATCTCTGAAAGGGGGTTAAAATCAGAGTGCCGAGGTTTGGTCAAAAGCAGCATATTATCTTTCTCATAGAAAAAACTTTCACACATGATTTTTCTTTTGTCATTAGCATCCTCAAATTTAGCAACAAAGAAACCTTTAGCAGTAGGGAATAAAATTAAAAATAATGTTACAGTGTCTCCTTATAAAGGAACCATAAGCTAAAAATAGCATAACCTGAAAAAAGGAAAAACACTAGTAATTTTAGCCTAAGTGTACATGGTGTAGAAAAACTAATTACTCTAACATCCCCCCTTAAGTACAACTTAGGGAGTAGCTAAAAAACTCTAAATGCAAATGCATGAAATACAAAAGATGGGCCTCAACAACAAAAGGCCTAATGAGGTACTGCTAATGTGTGTTTTATGCACATAACATTTCAGAATAAAATGCCAAGGTAATTTACCCTCTCTTGAACAAAATCACCTCAGATGCTAAGGGTAAGATCAACTAAAATGATTCCAAGGTTTCTACATGTCAGGTCTTGACGAGTGGGTAATTCAATCGTCGGTGTGAATTGTTGTGTTCACTTGGGGACTTACACAAATGTTAGGATTATCTTCTTTGATCATGAAATATGCGGAATAGGTATGCTGACAACTTAGGATTTAGCAATGTAGTTCCAGACTTAGCTCTTACTAAAAAATGGGCAAAAGGAATAGGGTTCTGGAAATCTATTCCAGGCCTAGGAATGTAGGGAATGATGGACAAATTTAGTGGAATCAAACTAGGCAAGGTCTCACAAACAGGCATTGACACAAGCTTAGTGCAATCGTCTAAGGTATACTCGAGGATTTTCAGATTATCACCATCAAATGTTGACACCATCCAAGTTGATGCTTGTCAAGGGACGCATAATAGTTGAAGTTAACCTTACTCAAATTTCCAGTCGACCACACAAGGTGCACTTACCAACATCAAGATGCTAGTGGTATGGATTAAGAATTCCACACAAATATATTCAACAAATCTTTCACTCAATCTAATAAACATAAAAATAAATTCTAATCTGACTTGGAGGAATTGAGAACCATGAATGCAAAGACAACATTTGAAGAGGAAAATCACCAACAATTGAACAATGATTTAGATTCAAACAGGTGCAACATATACCAACAATTCTACAAAAACTCTCTTACAAATGAGAGACAAGGAGGTATATATATAGTCTCTTACAAAAATGGATGGCCAAGATTGATTCAAGATCAACGGCCAAAATCATGCCAACAAAACCCTAGAATCGCCCTAATTAGGGTTTACATTAAAAATGGTGCCATCAACATATGGCCCAATAAAAAGATCTCTCTCTCTCTCCTAGCATACCACAAGAATCTATCCAATACAAAATCTAACTCCTCCATGGAAATGCTAAGCAAGGTATCCTGCTACAAATCAATCACGTCCAATGAATCTGAGCAAGCATTCAAAGTGTTCTCCCAATCTAACATGAGCTTCAATGAACTATGAACATGAATCATCAAAGAGACCAAATCATCTATCTGACTTTTCTTCAAAGAGTCCAATTGACAAAAATACATAGGTTTCATCTTGTCTCTTATTTCGGCTAAGTGTAAACCACTAGCATCACTAACATCAACACCCAATAACTCCTCAATTGAGACAAGGATCTTCAACTGAATGTCCTGAATCAATCCTTCCATCTCTGTACAACTCAACTGGGCGTTCTCATAAGTTGATTTCTTCACGGCCAATGAACAATACCAGCCATGGAAATCATACTTGTCTCCACTGTGCACAGTGCTCTCACTGATCAATGTGGACTTGGGAATCTTCTTCAAAGCTCCGAGGCGTGGAATAGTCTTCTCCTGAATAGGTCGGAATTCTTCCCAAACTCCCTCCAATTACTGGATTCTAAACATGAGCCCTATTGTCCTATCATATGCCTGGACAAACCGAGTAAGGAAATCATACGCCTATTTTCTTGCACTCTCAATCCACTTCAACACCTTTGAGAGCATATCTCTCACCGCCTCATAGTGTGAATGTAGTCCATGATCAACCGCAATAGGGGAAACAAGGATGAGATTCTCATGCCTTATCCCCGCAATATACTCTCTAAGTCTAATAATCTCTTCTCTGTACTTCTCTTTCTCCTCAATTTCTCTATTTAACCTTGCGTTGATCGCCTAATGGTTATTACCAACCTCTTGAAACTCTTGCTCTCTTGTAGTATGGCCAAGGGTAACTAAAGTAATATGGAAATCCATAGGAGTAGCAATGTCCGTCGTCACACCTCCAATAGGAACAACCACCTGCGCAATCTGCATTCCCATCTCATCTCTAGCTATGTGCGACAAAATCACAGCTCTCTTGAGTTCCTTCTCCTTATTGCTCATAGCTAGGTAGTCATCAATGTTATCAATAGGTTGTACCTCTATCATTTTCTTACTTTTTTCCATACTTTTCATTAGCCAATCAGGAATAGCGGATATCTCCATACCATCATCAAGACACATATCTCGATTAAGTCCTCTCAATGCCGAGATAACTTCATCATCATCATCAGGATTACTCCTGGTCAAATCATATATCTCATTTCCCAAACTAACCTCCAAGAGGATAGTAGGGGATCCCGACTGATCACCATTCTCATTTGGTGGAGCAGATGTCGTTGTGGTATGTAACTCCTGAATATTCTCTGGTAGTATCACTGTGTTGGAACATTGTTGGGTCTCCTTATTTTGTTCTGTTATTTCAATTTCCTTAATTGATGAGACACTGAGAGGTGGTGAAGGAATGATAGGTGAAGGAATGATAGTCTTTTGTTTCTTTTCTCGACCTCCTCAATCTTCTTCCCTTTGGCCTTGACTCCTCCTGGCATGTTTTTTCTTCTCTTAGGAGCTTGACTCTCTTCATCTGCATGAATCCTGGCATCACTGAAAGTCCTATGATCATCTTCGAAAGTAGATTCTTCCGACTTCATCTTTTCATAAGTGAAGGAAACACTCATATCAACTAACATATTCATCTGAATATCTACCCATGTACAAGAGAAACTCAAGACCTCTCTCATCAATACATTTAGATCATTCTCTTCTGATTTTGACCAATTAGGTAATAAGATCGCCTTCTTCATTTCATTTTCATATTGTGGATGCGTATGATCTCGGTCATCTAACACATGATCAGGAATGAGGAAAAGTCCACACTTCCTCATGAAATCCACTGACATTCTGGACCACATTCATCTCTTCACTGCCTGCTCATCCATCAGGTTGGCCCAATAATCTTCTATGTCTACCTTGTGGATGAACTTCTCTCCCCTGATCCTTCCAACTTTCTTATCTAGATCAAATCTTTCTCTTTTCTTGAAGGTTGCAAATCGATAGAATGCAAGATCCTTACTCGCAGTGCTGGCGGCTAAGGCAAACTGACAAACCTCCAACGTCTTCCCAACTGAAATAGGGAATGTCATGCCTGTCCTATGCTTCTCTCTCTGAATGGAATCAAACTCTCGAAGTTGTCTCACCACTTCCAACAAGATCATTTTGTCGGAAGGATACCTAGGAAGCCTGTAGGGTTCGGATTGAAACCCATGAATCCTAAGGTACGTGAAAGTGGAAAACTGAATATCCACAATCCATATTTCTCTATTATCTTTGTTGCCTCCTTGGATAACCTCCTGTGGATTTCACCTTGCAGCATCCGTGTGATGTACATTGTGAATACATCATTCACTCTCTTATAGTCTTCAATTCTATACATGTTCAATTGGGGATAGCACTCATGACTCCTGGATTGTCCTTGCTCATTCTCGACTTCACCTCTGCATATCAATCCTTTGTATGTAACAAACTGTGCAAGCAGGTATACTAGGTAGGAAGTCATGGTGAATGACTTGGACCGCTCTACCTTCCTCAGTTGAAAATCCAGATTGTCACTTATGATTCTAGACCACTTTATCAATGTCCCTGTAAGACAATCCTGGATGAAGTAGACCATGCATCCATCGTATATTGCATCCTGTGACATCCCCATCACTTTGTTAAGCAGGAATACTAAGTCACTATATTCCTCTTTGAAGTCTGTGCACGTGAGTGTCTTGGGAGCCTTGGAATGATGAAGCCTAGGCTCAATCATCCACTCTTTATTTATTATATTGTTACACACATCCATCTTCTTCGTGTACTGCTCTTTATTCTCATCTTTAGTTGCATTCTTCATATTTGCTCCATGTGGGATTCCAAACACTTCAGCAATCGCATCCTCAGCAAGGTAGGCAATGACAACGCCCTTAGGAGTCTTGATCATTCGCGAGCGAGGATCATAACATTGTGCACACTCCATGATAAGCTCATTGCATCGTATGGATTGTGGAAATCTAGCGGCTTGAAAAATACCACTCTTCATAATGTTTACATATGCTGGGGAAGGAATCTGATTTTCGACTCCGAACATCCACTGTCGCATCTGGTTCAGGATCAAGAAATGTATGTTTGTATCCATAATCTCCTTCCATCTGGATGATATCTTGGATTCTGGATATGGATAGGATCCAATCTCTAGTATCTTCTTTTGTTCTCTTCTTTCCTTAAATCCGGACTTCGACATCGCACTTGTACGAAGCTTGAAGTTAGAACTTGGGAAAATTATAATATTCTTAATAGAATTCCTAACTTCTCAATGATTTAGGCTACTTAAGGTATGAAATCAGGAAAATAGTCCACACTCTAGGTAGATTTTAACAATTTAAATACAAAACGTGACAAGATTAGGGTACAAAACCCTCATGAAATCAACACCTCCCTATACTTAGAAATTTCACGTAAATTACAGTGCAAAGGAGTATATCGGTTCAAGAGTGACTAGGGAAAGGTGTGAAAGGTTGTGTTTTCACAAAAAATTGTGTCTAAAGACACCTTCCGCAGTCAACAATGGAGGTCACAAATCTAAAGACATTTGCAACTAATAAATTAACTTCTCAAAACAAGTTGCAATCATTCAAAAATATGCACAAACTTGATAAAAATCAGTCTTGATGACGAAAACAATCAAACTCGGGAGTATAGGTATGGCTGGTAAAAGATAAGTTTGTGAGGACAAGCAACCAATAACACAGTTGCAAACCTGAGACAACCCTCCAATGGTCTGAAAATTGATCTCAAAATGCCTCCAAATGTCCTCCAAATGCAAATTGCTATAGTTGTGGTTGGCTGGGCAATAATGGTTAGGTCTAAAAATTGATGATTGGCCAACAATGGAGGTCGAACTAGTTGAAGCAATGGCACCATAATTCAGATCTGCAGTAACCTCAACAAGTAGGAACAATGGCAGCCACCAAGTGTGAAGGGATCCACCAAAATATGGCACCAAACAAAAATCAAAATTTTCCAGCTATGGCGTCACCTCACACAAGTCTGAAAACGTCATCAATGACCCTCAAATTTGCCAACTTAGGTTTGAGAACATCAAGCAAGGATGGTGACATCAATAAAAAATCGTCCAAGTTGGAGGTAGAAGCTCCAAACACAAAAATCGCCTTTGCACAAAATCGCTATCTTCATAAAAAATCGTGGCACTTGATCAAGAATGGCAACCACTAATCATGTTGCCTAGCTGGAAAATGGAATGACAATGGGAAAAAATGGTAGTAAGAAGAGTCTTCAATCAATCACTTTACTTGAACACTTGCTCGAAAATCGCCAACTATGGAGAAAATCGCCCTTTGCACAAACACACTTGGCAAACTCAAATAATACATTAATGCTGGACTCCTCCCTTTTAAACATGCTTTCATCATCAACTTCACCACACAAGCAATGTGGGAAAACACTTGCTCTTATACCTTCTTGGGTAAAACTGATTTGCTTCTACAAGGTTGAAAACATTAAATGCTTATTGCAAATCATTTATTAATTATTTTTCATCTTTTAAATAATTATCGCCTTTTATTAAAAAAACAATTAAATGGGACTCATTTATTAAAATATTTTAATTTAAATAAAAAATGGGCCAATTGGGGAAAATCGATCCTAGTAAGGATTAAAAATCCTCACAAAAATCACTTTAAAAATCATCAAATATCCCCTTAGGGGAAAATCGATCCCAGTCTGGATGAAAATCCAGACTCAAAATTATCAAACGTGCATAAAAATGGGGCTAGGGGAAAATCGATATAAGTGTGCAATGAAAAATTCCACTTAAAGTTAAGTCATCACACAAAATACCCCTTTGGTGGAAAAACAACCCCAGTTTGGATGAAAAACCGGACTCAAAAATCATGAAAAATACTCTTAGTGGAAAATCGATGAGTCTGGATGAAAATCCAGACAAAAATCCTCAAAAACTTGTCACAAAAGACCTGGTAGAAAATTGACCTAGGTGTGGAATCAATGCAAACGTCATCCACAACCTATCCATACCTCCCTGGTGGAAAAACGTGGGTAGTCAGGATAAATCTCGACACTTAAGTCAAATTTTATTACTTCAGGGGAAAAAGGACCCTAGTATGGATTCACAGTGGTGGAAAAATGGAGTAAGTATGGATTTCAGGGGAAATCCACTCCCAGTTTGGATTCCGAGAGGGGAAAACCATGGGTAGTCAGGAATATGAGGGGAAAAACACCTCTAGTATGGTATTTTGACCTTTTAACCCTTAGAATATGGACTTTCATCCGGAAAATGATGATTTTTCCACTCAGAATCACTTAGAAACTTCAAAACCTAATAAAACTCAACTGGAATTACGCAAATTTATCAAAAATTGGAGTGTAACACAAGGAAACCTATCGGGATAAAGTGCAAAATCAACTTGAATAATTCTCTAGGAGCGAGAAAACAACTCCAAAAGGTCTGAAAATACCTTAGCACTTAAAATCACCGACATGGATGTTTAAAAACACGTTAACGCTCCAAAAGGGTCAACACTTAGATAAAACTAAGATCATTAAAATCTCAATTTTGTGCGCTTGATCCTATAACTTCAAAAACCCTAAATGACGCTAGGCATGATCAAAACTTCGAGACTCGGGCTTGAGAAACACAAAATTGCCCACTAAGCAGCCAAAACCCTAACCTAACAATACATAAAGCAAGAAAAAGGGGTCCCCGTTAGCAATGGGGCGATGTGTGAAAAGGTCACAACAGGTACCCATGAATGAATGCAAAGATCTCTTACAATTAGAGAAAAGGAGAAAAACTCCTCTCCAGAAGAGAGAAAAAAGAAACGAAGGATTAAGAAGCCTCCAAAATAATGTCCAAATAGGAACATGAAGAACCTCCTCTGAAGCACAATGGAGCTGCAAACCACTATCAAAAAAAGATTGCTATAATGCTAAGTGATGAACCTCCTTTGAAACTAGGATGATGGTCAAGTTTGAGAAGGCAACAAATTGCATGATTGCCCCCAATGACATTTCGAACAATGATCAAATGGCAAACAAAAGGCAAACATCTAATTATCAATTATACAAATGTTAATATTCTAAAGACAATAATTTGCATGAATGCCCCTAATGAGACTACTCAAACAATGAACAAATGACAAACAAAGGAAAACATATGTTAGTCAAAAAATAGATGGCACATGAATTTGCACGAGTGACCCCAACGACACTACTTATCCATGCAAGAGTAAACTCCAAGTCAAAAATGCAAGCGCTAGTAGTTTTAAGAACTAATCAATCGAGGATAAGTAGCATCCACAAAACTGTAATGTAAGAGTGTCTATATGGTAAATATTCAATCTCACCAAAGTGTATGGGTGATCAGTCACTGTATCCATCTAGTACATAGGAACAAATTTAGATACATAGCTCACTCCAAAGCAAAACTAATGAAACATTAACATCAACAGTAGAAAACCCACATAAATGTTGACAAGGGAGATGCATGATAGGTCCATTGAAATTGTGTGTTACCATTTAATGTATGAAAGAGCACATGAATCTGCTGAAAAGAGTACATAGGAACAAATATTAGATACATAACTCACTCCAAAGCAAAACCAATGAAACATTAACATCAACAGTAGAAACCCCACATAAATGTTGACAAGGGAGATGCATAACAGGTCCATTGAAATTGTGTGTCGCCATGTAATGTATGAAAGAGAATTTGAATGTGGTGAAAAGAGTACATGCAATTGAAAAATAAGTATGCAAACCAATGCACACACACATGAGACAAGAATTACTAGGATTCAATGTTGTCATAGAGGGACACTCATTGGACAAATGTGTGATGGAAAAATAAAAAGTACTACACAACACCCTATGACACTTTATAATATAGTGCATGTTCAAAATAAGACACAATAGAATGTGCAAAATCTATAAAAAAACATACACAAGAGTGACACTTTATTTTAGTGCATCTACAAATAGAGAAGTGCATGCAAAAGATGCTCAAAATGTCCAGATAGGACAAAATGCTTGAAATACATGGAGAACAATCCAAATGAAGTCATCCATTGCAAAGAAAAAGTTTCTAGGAATTAAAATGTCCAAGTACTCATCCAAAATGTGAAAACACAAAAGACTAAATGAAAAAAACTTGGGACAAAATTTGGAAAAGGTGCATGGATAGATGTGAAGAGCTCTAAGAGACCTTTCCAACTTCACAAGAATCATGGAAAACAGTAAAAGTAGCAAAAAGATACCAGCTCGAGAGTGAAAATTAATTGAATTAACAATAATGTTATAATGTGCTCTTATATAGGAACAATAAGCTAAAAATAAGATAACCCAAGAATAAGAAAAGCACTTCTAAGTTTACCTTAAGTGTAATAGAGTATAGAGAACCTAATTGCTCTAACATTTTCTTCCAATTTCACTTTTCTCTTCCTTCTTTTGGATTTTTCAACTTCTCCATTTTGTCATGCCTTTTATTTGTCACCTTCCATCGTTGTTGTATTTGTTAGACTTTCCATCTTGTCACCCATGTTGCTCAACCCTTAATGACTCATCCTTTAGTTGAGTCTTATGTTGTGGTTGACCCTTGATCCCTAAATTTTTTGCCTATGTTTGTGTTTCCCCCTTAACTTCCCAACATGCATCATATTGTTTCCAATAGTCTATTCTTGGTGCCATTTTTTCCAAAGTGGAACATTTTTGCCCATGACCATAAGTCGAATTTGAAGTTGTGGGTGTACATGGTGGCTTATTTGTTCTATTTGTGGAGGATATAAAATAATGAAATGTTTTATTTATATGATCATACACACTTTAATCAAATTCTTTTCAAAATTGATTTTAATCATTTATGTTTGAGTGTGTGGATTTGAGGTAGAAAACCTGTAGAGCTATTAGAGATCGGTGGACAAAATCCATTTGATTTTAAAGGTTAGAAGATGATACCTCTTTGGCTAAAGGATGATCTCATTCGAATGCCACATCAAAGCTTCCTTGTTTATAGATTTAGTTGCATTGCATTGGTGTTGCTTGTTGTTTATTGTGAATATGTCTGTGATAGTTTATTGTTGTTATATTTGTTGAAGTTATTGTCTATTTTGCATGAATTTTTCAGATTCTATTGTAAAATAAAAGGATTAGGGATTACACCTATTATTTGTTGTTCATTATGATAAGAAGATTGAGTTATTTCTAGCATTTTCTATTTGTATTGTAATGATATTACTAATACATATAATAATTTTAATTGAGTTGTCTAAGATTTAAGTAAATGTTAGGGTCACTAGTTTGCTATTCAAATAATATATGTTTGTGGAAGGTTAACAATTGAATTTGGATTATTATTTAGGTAGGGGACATTACAATAGGTACATTTGAAAATAAATGGTAGATACATTGTTTATTATTTAAAACTTCAAATGCCTCAAATAATACATAATCTTGAATCCCCCAATCCATGCTATTTCAAGCTTTCTATTATGTAAATAGATAAAATAAATCTTTGTAGTTAGACATAATTATCTCATAGGCTATTTAGTGTGGGCATTGCCCATCACAATTACACTGCTCTAACAACTAAAAACAACATAAAACTAATTAAATATTCTCAAAAATAAAAATAAACATTCTATTTTTAGTTATTTTTTAACTTGCAAAAATAGTCAACATTCAATTTAGATACATTTTTTATTATTAATATTTTTTAAATAAAAAATAATTATTCATCATTGTTAAACACAACATATTTTTTTTTCATTTTAAAGATTAATATAATTTATTATTTTATACTTAAATATTACAATTTTATTAATAATAAATACTAAAGTTTTAAACATTTTAAATTTAAACAACGAATACTTATAAAATTAATAATAATAAATAATAAACTTAATGAAAAATAAAAGTATTACATATATTTAATAAAATTAATATAAGAGCTTTTATTACCTTTTTTGATTATTTTGATTGAAATTATTAAATTGAAGACAAAAAAACTATCATTAATATGTTTAATATATTGTATAATAACAAAAATTAACCAAAATAAGGTAAGATCTTATCTTATCTAAATTTGTCTAAATTTATTTCATTTCGCTGAATTTTATAAATATATGTTTGTTTTACTTCAAAATTGAGGCTATAAATTTCATTTAATTTGATGTTGTGAAATATTAAGTAACTTTATTTGAAAAAGATATTAATTATGAGCATGATAAATATGGACATTTCTAATGGTACATAACTTTATTTATTTATATAAAATTTTATAATTATTATTTGGGCATGCACTGCTTTTTTATTTATTTTTAAATAAGGGGTAAATGCTTTTGACCTGGAGCTATGAACTAATGAGGCCACAAACGAGGGACCTCATCCCCACACTTCACTTGAGGCCCAACAGGGATTTGAACCATGGTGGCTGCTTCACCAACGAAGTGTTTTAACCACACCACTACATGTCCGAAGACATATGGGCATGCACTATTATTATTATATTATCATATCATTATAATATTATTATAATATTAAATTAAGATAATTATCAAATTATTATATTATTTTTTTGATATTTTTATTAACACTATATTATTATTATAATAATTATTATTATTATCATATGATTGAGATAATTGTCGAGGCCTTGGAGTCGAACCTGTGACCTATGAAGAGAAAACCCATGCCCAATTCCATGCCCAAGCCAACTCCTTTACCCATATGGACTATCTTGACATTATTTAACTAGACCCCAATCCATATTTTACTTTCAATTATTTTATTTACAATTCAAAATCATTATTTTAATTTTAATTTGCAAATATTTTATTACTACATAATTTACTTTACTTTATCACTTTTTAACTTTTGATTTAAAAATTAGTAATAATGATTTATAAATAATTATCAAATTTAAAAATTGTAAGTCCTAACAAATACTCTAACCAATAAACCAACCCGTCTTCTCCCTCTATGGTTTTGGCTCCCGCCTCTGCTGTGCGTGCTGCTTCCCTTGCAGCTACGCATTCCCTCCTGGGTGCGGCCTTTGTAGTGGGCAGTAAGGGATCAACTCGCCCTTCTTTGGATGTCCCTGTTTCCTCCTCAACTGCGGCTGTGGCGGCTAGGGTTCCTGGTCTTGGGGATGCGGCGGCGGCCTCGAGAGGCCTTTTTGCTGGTTTTAAGCAAGTGCTCAAGCGACAATCTGGTGATAGAGGTTTTGTCCATGTCTCGTGTGCTATCTCAGTGAAGGTGAATAAGGAGATTGAGTTGGATAAAGAATATAATGTGTCTATTTTTTCCAATCATGGTGTTATCTGTCGGTTCAGGGGTTTTTGGCCTAGCCTCCCTGAGCTGCATGCTTGGATCTCCCATTATTGGGAGCCTCTTATTTCTGGTACTGTTCATATTTACCCTATGGCTAAAGGCCTTTTTATTGTAAACTTTGAGAATGCTAAGGATAGAAAGAAAATCTTGTGTGATAATTATTTTTGTTGGAAGGACAACTTCCCTTTAATGGTTAAACCCTGACACTCTAATTTCAATCCTTTTTCTGAAACGTTTAATAAGATTTCGGTTTGGGTTAGGCTTCCTTATCTCCCTCTTCATTTGTGGGCTGATTCTCTTTTTGAGGAAGTTGTCAATGCTCTTGGTGATTTTCTGTTGGTGGATGATGATTTGCCTGACGTTCTTCACTCCACCTTTGCTCGTATTTTGGTTGAGCTAGATGGTTGAAAATGATTGCTTGCTAAGATCGTTATCAATTCTTCTATGGGCAGCTAGGTTCAATCTTTGGATTATGAAGGGATACCCTTTAGGTGTTGAAGATGTTTCAAAATGGGTCATGCAATTGAGCGTTGCGGGCTTGAAAAGAAGACTTTGTCAGCCTCATGGTGGAAGGGTGCTTCAAATTAGCATCACACGGTTGAGAAGAAATCTGATATTCATATGGGCTCTCAAATGGTAGTGCAGGATTGTTGTTTCTTCTCAAACTGATCTGGCTTACGGTGGTGTGGCTGTTGAGACTAGTCTATAGTCTCATGTCCCTTATGCTGATTCCTTAGGTGGAATTGTGCCCCAAGTGTCTACGTCTGGTGATTGTGCTTTGGTTGTCAACTCTGGTAGTGTTCATGATGATGCTTTTCTTGGAGGGAGTATCTACGCCTTTGAGAAGGGAAGTGTTGTTGCTGCTCCTCAGACTTTTGGGGGTTCAACGTTGGGTTCATCAGATTGGTTTGATGCAGCTGCTAAGGTGGAAGAGGGTTGGATAACTGTTAAGGGAAATAAATTTAAGATGCCTATGCCCTCTTTTTGTTACTACTTATCAAATTGCCATTAGTTTTATATTCAAAGTCATACTATATACTCTAGTCGGTTAACACTACCAAATCATGCAGTCGGTATACACAGAGAAGTAGGTATGTACAGTCTAGTCGGTTACAGAGGAAAGCAGTCACAGAATGCAGTATACACCGAGTTGTCTACCAAGTATCTTTTCATGTCTACCGAGCAGCAAAGATGACACACCGAGTTGATATACACCGAGTGAAACGTGTTACCAGATACATTGAACCTGGACATGCATATGAAAACGTGTTACAAGATCGAGGCACATCTAACTGTTATCACATTGGAAATTGCACCAGAAGATTGTGTATGATTTTGAGATCAATCTAACCAATGAAATATTTTGTATAGTTATTCATTCGATAAATCATGTTTGTAATATCGAAGCAATGAATTGGATCACCATCTTAAGAGATCTATTTATACAGCATGAGTTAAGGGTGTGTACATGTATGTAAAAAGACTGTTACAGAGACACAGAGGTCACCGAGAAGGTTTTCAGAGAACAGTCGAAGAACAGAGTAAACATAAGGGTTTACCGAGTTACTATATGGGTTACCGAGGTATGCTATAAGCAAGGTAATTTATTCTGAGCACATAGAATCTGCTATAACATTTCAGATGTAAAGTTGCAGATATTTGTAATGATTTTATTGTAATATTGTGAAGTAGAAAGAGAAACCTTTAACAGGGTAAAAGACTCTAATCAAGTCTATAAATTGTAAAGCCTCTAACCAGGTGCAACATTTAGATTAAGTGTTGTAAAATCCTTTAGCAAGGTAGATCTAACACATCTTGTTACTCCTAACAGGGTAAGCTATCAGAAATAGCTAATATGTAGCTCTAACCGAGCACTCTTTATTATTACAGTAGTGAAGTTGTGGGTGCCATCCCCACCGCAGTTTTTCTCTCTAACCAAGAGTTTCTGCGTAACCAAAATATATGTGTTATGGAGTGAATCATGTATGATTGTTATCTATTTGTTTTAGCTTTATTTTATGTTACTGCACTATTTTGTTTATGCATAAGAGTAAAGTTATTATTCAAGAAAAGTTTTGGAGTATTGATTCACCCCTCCCCTCTCAGTACATTAGCTTTCCATATTGGGCCTAACAATTGGTATCAAAGCTTGAATCTTGGAAAAAAGGTTTAACTACCTAAAAATAAAGATCTTATCAATGGAAGGCTACAAAAAATCTCGGAGGATTGTGTATCTACAAGAAGAGCTGGATCATGCTAATCAAGTGATTGCAGACATGCAAAGGCAAATGCAAAAATCTCTGAAAGTAAGAAAAAGATTATCTGATGATTTGTAGGATTCTCAAGAATTAGTGGAACAAATTGAGACATCATCTGAGAACAGTATATCTGAAGAGATTGAAGAAATGATTGGAGTATTGAAAGAAAAGAACAAAGCACTAGTTGATCAACTAAAAGCAATGAAAAGAGAACATGAACATTTCAACACACAAATGATTGAAAATCTAGATGCATTAAGGATAGCTAAGGATAAAGCAAGAGATCTAGAAAGAGAGAAACAACAACTTGAAGTCTTAGTATCTGATAAAAATGATGAAATCATAAGGTTGACTAGGTTTCAACAAAATATGACAGATCAACTAGGTTATGCACATCATGAAGCAATTCTGAAGAATGTTGAAAATCAAGCATTGAAACTTGAAGTATCAAGGTTGACCGATGAACTTGAAACAAAGAAGAAATCCAGAGAAACATTGAAGAAGAGTTATGAAGCATCAAAGATGTTGGATGAGCAACTGAATACAAGAAGACCCAACAAAGATGCAGGACTCGGTTACGAAGGAAAAGACTCTACCGAGAAAGGAATTCATACTACCGAGAGAGGAGAATCATCAAAGGAAGCTGGAAATAGGAATAACATCAAAAGAAAGAAGCCTATTTGCTACTACTATGGAAATCAAGGTCATACTGCCAACATGTGCCAAATCAGAAAAGGTAAGCAACCGAATATCACTAAGTCCAATGGTTATTGTTACAATTGCAAAAAATATGGTCACACATCTAATCAATGTAGGACAAAGTCTATTAACAACTATTAGAAGGCAAAATTCAAAGGGTTTTGTAGAAACTACAATAGATATGGACATAGTACTGAGATGTGTTTGCTTAAGCAAAAGAACTACATGTGGTCTGCACACCGAGCAAACACTAGAGGTTATTGAACTCACACAGATCCTTACCGACAATATGTAGTAGTACCAGGGGATTACAATACAAGGATATGGTGTGAATGTTGTGGAAGATATGGACATATTAGTGCCAATTGTTTTATAAGGTTTGGAATGAACAACCGAAGATCATGGAGAAATCATGGTATGGCATGTTTTCATTGTCACAAAGTTGGACACTTGGCTGGAGATTGCAGAGATCAACCTAGAAAAGACACTGAAGAAATAAAAGAAAAATTAAAGATGATTTGGAAAAAGTAGGAAATTGTGTCAAATGAAGAAAGCACCTTACCTACCAAGTTAGGTGCACCTATTCCAAATTAATCAATAAAGGTATTAAGGGACTGCATTCTCTGAATATTAAAATTATAACAGTTCTTATTCTATTATGTACTAAATTCAAAATCTGCATAGTTAAGATGCATTAGTAAGTTCTATCAAAAGTACTTTACAAGAAACCTGTCAAGTCGGTAAATACAAGAAGCCTATCAAGTCGGTAAATGAAGGAAATTTGGTTACTCAGTTAAAACAAAAAGGAGAGTAAATCGGTTAAAGGTGAACCGAGTGCATTTAATGTTTTTGACCTAACCTGCACGGAGCCTGATAAGGTATTTTGTGTACTTAAAAGCATTTTCACGGTCATTTACACTTACCAAGTTTTTGAAAGAGCAGAGCAGAGCTATTCCAAGGCGATCAAACCTCATTCAAAGCGAATTCAAGGTATTTACATCAAATCTCATCGCACTGTTAAGCTAGCTTACCGATCTTATCAAATTGTTATTATCTGCTGAGTGTGAAGTGTCTGCCGTTTGTAAACCATCAAACCCTAAGGATAGTTTGCTGAGTTTTTACCTGAAATCTTTAATGGCACCCAAGATCCAAGATCCCATTGTTGTTAAGAATGTAGAGAAGCCCTCATTGAATTACTCTTTGACTCCTAAAGTCGCCTCCGAACCAAATGACAAAACCGCCTTTTCACTCATCCCGGATCGAGTCTTGTTAGTCGAAGATGTTAGATTCTTCACCAAATGCCGTGTTGAAGAACTCGGTCATGTTGAGATAAGAGACACCTATGATGAACTATGTACCGATGGTGTATTAAACAACAAGTATGAACACATCAGAATCAAAGGATTGACTGAAGCCCTAACCTATCCTCGTGTGTTCAATCCCCAATGGGTCAAGTTTGTTTTGAGCAGAGTTCATGATGATTTCATGTGGCTAGAAGAGCAACCATTTAAAATCACCAAGGAAATCATATATGTGATCACCGGTTATCCTACACAAAAGATGATATCACAAAAGGAATTGATCAGTTTAACTGGAGTTGAATCTGATTACAGAGGATTAAAACTAAACAATGTCACTGATGTAGAACTTTAGTTTGCCATTAGAGTAATTGGTTACTGTTTCTTCCAATCAGCAAGGGAAAACAGTGTACCCTGTGCAACAATTGACATAGCCTATAAAATTGTGAAAAAGGGAATGAAAATTGACTTATGTGAAGTGTTACTGAAAAACCTGTTTGAGAATCTGAACACAATAAGGAAGCCGAAGAAGAACAACTCGGCAAATACACTAAAGTTTGGTTCACTTTTTGTATGCATGTTTTTCTACTTTGAAAAATTCTTTCCACCAGTCGGTAAAGTAGTTTGGGAGCTACACTGACCAATCACCCATTAGATTAATGACTTTATCAAGAAACTAAGTGATAATTTCAATGACATAATGGATGATTATTTCAGTAAATTTCAAGAGAAGATGCACAACAGGTACCGAATTCCACCCTAGCTAGTGGAGAAATATAAAGATGATATATGTTTTGAGGTAGACATTGATTACTGTTATGTGAATGCTGTGGAACCGAGGACTCAATCTTTGCCACCTATGGGTTATGAGATTGACTTTGACATCACACAACAACAAATTGATGCATTTCTTACATTATCAAGGCATTCTACCGAGCTGAGGTATGGAACCTATGAAGAAGTGAAGGGAAAAGTAAAAATGAGCATTGTAGTACCCAAAGCTACAAGAAAAACAACAAAGATGATAAAGGTTTTAACGGAGAAATTCAGAGAAGATTCTTCCTCCACACCTGTCAAAGGCACTCTTGCCATCACCGAAGAGGAATCAGAAGCTCAAGAGGCAACTATAACACTAAGCACCAAATTGCCTAAGGGCAAAGTGTTAAAAAGAAAGAAACATGACACTTCAAAGGCCCTACCGACTCCTCCAACAAAGAGACCTAACACTAGAGCATCCATTGCATCATCGAGTAAGAAACAAAAGAGTGTTACTACTCCCAAGGTAACCAAGACCTACAAGAAATCTACTCGGAGACTCATTTTGACAAAAGAGTCTAGTGATACAGAATCTGAAGATGCAAACAAATTCCAGATTGTCAAGAGCAAGAAGGTAAATATACATAGTCTTGAAAATTTCTATGCCAATCTGAAAGAATATGGCGGATTTGGTTCCTTTAGATATGTCAAGTATGAAACTAGAAATAATGATGAGAAGAGACAAATTGAAGAAGCTGTCATTTGCACACTTCTAAAGTTCTGGTTAGCTCCATTGGAACTAGTAAAGTCACTTCCAAATGAACTTTACTTACATATTGATAACAGGTGGAAGTATGCAATGGACTCAGAGAAACAAATCAGAGAAAGAAGTCTAGTCCATCTATTTCCTGATATGTCAGTAGCAGAAATAAAGGAACATTTGACAACCTACAATTCAAAATTTCTTGTCAAACAGAGAGCCTTAAAACTAATGAATGGGCTATATATTGATGTAGAGAATGAGACAAAAGCAGAATGGCAAGAAATCTTCAAAATCAAAGTTGCCGGTGAACAATCTACAGTTGAAATCGTTGATGTCACCGAGAACGAGCACGATGTCACTGAGCACGGTCTTGATGCTACCGAACAAGACCCAACTGACACTATTCAAATTGATGAAGATGTCATGGATATAGAGGAACCAGAGCAGGAAATGATAGAAGGCACTACATATGCACAACTTGTATCTAGTGAATCCGTATTAGAACAAGTTCAACCTTATCCACCGATCACTCAACCTGTCTCTACCGAAGCTCCTCAAGATACATCACAAGGCACCGAAGGTCACAAATCTACAACAGGAGAAGATACTACTCAAGAACAGACCTCTCAAGCACCGTCGAGCACTGAAAATGTAGCAGCTGAGACACCTAGTACCGAGACACCAAAAGACACCACAACGGCTACAGGAACCGACCAAAGTGTTGCCTCTACCGAGCAACCTACCAAGGGTCAGCAAGCCTCTCAAGCTATTGTCTTGGTCCAACCGACCAAAGGTAAAGAGAAGAAAGTGAAAAAACATAGTTTCAAAGTTGATTTATCTAAACCAATAGTGTTGCCCAATGTGGATATATCAAAATTAAAGGGGCAAGCACTCATTGATTTCAGTGAACTATGCAAAGCAAAGGCCGAACAAGAAAAACAAATGGCCATACAAAAGAAGAATAAAGTACTTTAGAAGGTGAAGACACTGCTATCAGATATGCTACCTACAACTACAGTGTCAACCGATGCAGCCATCCACATTCAACTGGATGAACTCCTTAATCAAATAGAAACATCTAGAGTTGATGCATCTGAGTACTTGAGCAAGCTAAAAGACAAGGAGCTTACTGCAAAAATGATAGAAGAAGTACAAAAAGCTCTAGCTATTGGCAAAGTCAAACTTGTCAAATTCATTGCTGAGTTGTCCCCTCAACTCAAGCTCATTCTTTATTTATTTCAGAAACTCTGTACATTTTCTTTATTCATTAAAGATATCAAGAATAAAACTGATGCAATTGAGAAAGAAACCACTAATCTCTCAAATAAGTTGACCCCTGAGCCCAATTCAGTTCAGAATTTTTATACCAAGCTTCAACAGCTCATGGCTCAACAATTGGAACCAAGAAATGAAGAACATAAGATCAGGATGGATATAATGACACTCCATACATTATTCCTTCCTCATCTTTCATCAATTCAAGAACATATTAACCGAGCCACACGCCTATCTACTACACAAGAGGGAAGCACTCTTGATGGCTTAATATCACCATTGGTTGATATTCAAGCACAAAATTTTTAATGGAAAGTGTAAAGGATGCACTCTCTATTGCTCTCACCGATGCCCGGAAAAAGTACAAATCCATTTTTGACCAGTTACCACCCCCGGATGGAAATTAAGTTTTTTTTGATGTTTGTCAAAAAGGGGGAGTGATACTATATATTTGGGGAGTAATACAATTTTGGTGATACAGTTTTGATATAGTATTCGGAGTATTGTATACAGGGGGAGTATACCGAGCAGAGTATGCAAAGTATCCAAGGACAGTAAGCAGAGCACACAAGCACATAACCGAGCATGAAAAATCAGAGTTATGTACAGTATAATGATAAGGGGAGTATATCTGAATATACTTTTTCATTGACTATTGTATATACTGTCAAGTATAGTCATTTTGCAAAGTATATAGATTTTTTGAGTTATGACTTTGGAAGTAGTTTTTGTCAAACATCTCAACTAATGTCAAAAGGGGAGATTGTTACTACTTATCAAATTGCCATTAGTTTTATGTTCAAAGTCATACTATATACTCTAGTCGGTTAACACTATCGAATCATGCAGTCGGTATACACAGAGAAGTCGGTATGCACAGTCTAGTCGGTTACAGAGGAAAGCAGTCATAGAATGCAGTATACACCGAGCTGTCTACCAAGTATCTTTTCATGTCTACTGAGCAGCAAAGATGACACACTGAGTTGATATACACCGAGTGAAACATGTTACCAGATACATTGAACCTGGACATGCATATGAAAACGTGTTACAAGATCAAGACACATCTAACCATTATCACATTGAAAATTGCACCAGAAGATTGTGTATGATTTTGAAATCAATCTAACCAATGAAATATTTTGTATAGTTATTCATTCAATAAATCATGTTTGTAAGATTGAAGCAATGAATTGGATCACCGTCTTAAGAGATCTATTTATACAACATGAGTTAAGGGTGTGTACATGTGCGTAAAAAAGACTGTTACAGAGACACAGAGGTCACCGAGAAGGTTTTTAGAGAATAGTCGAAGAACAGAGTAAACAGAAGGGTTTACCGAGTTACTATATGGGCTACTGAGGTATGCAATATGCAAGGTAATCTATTCTGAGCAAATAGAATCTGCTATAACATTTCAGATGTAAAGTTGCAGATATTTGTAATGATTTTATTGTAATATTGTGAAGTAGAAAGAGAAACCTTTAACAGGGTAAAAGACTCTAATCAAGTCTATAAATTGTAAAGCCTCTAACCAAGTGCAACATTTAGATTAAGTGTTGTAAAATCCTTTAGCAAGGTAGATCTAACAGATCTTGTTACTCCTAACAGGGTAAGCTATCAGAAATAGCTAATATGTAGCTCTAACCGAGCACTCTTTATTATTACAGTAGTGAAGTTGTGGGTGCCATCCCCACCACAGTTTTTCTCTCTAACCAAGAGTTTCTGCGTAACCAAAATATGTGTTATGGAGTGAATCATGTATGATTGTTATCTATTTGTTTTAGCTTTATTTTATGTTACTGCACTATTCTGTTTATGCATAAGAGTAAAGTTATTATTCAAGAAAAGTTTTGGAGTACTAATTCACCCCTCCCCTCTCAGTACATTAGCTTTCCATATTGGGCCTAACAATGAGGGTTGGATAACTGTTAAGGAAAATAAATCTAAGATGCCTACGCCCTCTTTTAACACGACTCTTTGTTCCCAAAAGGGTAGTACTAAAGGTAAATCTTGATGGTCCCTGACTGTGGGTGATTGGGCTGGAGTTTTTTCTGGCCCTTTCTTTGGTTTTTGATTGCTTGCTGGTTTTTTGTGCATGTTTTGTTCAGGTTGTGGGCGCTTGTTGGTTAAACTCTCTCTGTGTCCCTTTTTGAGGTCTGTTTTGTCTCTACCCCATTGATGTTTACTAAATATGTTTCTATGGGGCTGTTTATTTTTAGTGATATGTTTTGGCTTAATATCTTGTTAAGTCCTAGGGAAAGAGCACCAATAGATAACATAGTTCCAATAACCGTCACCTTATTGTCATGTTGATCCCCCAATAGTCGTCATAGTGAAGACACCATTAATAAGTTTGTTTTGTACCAATAGCCGATCATTTTTTGCAATTTTTTGTTCATAATTGGCCCATTTGTGCACCACTATTGGAACATTTGTGCAAAACTATTGGCACATTTGTCAACAAGTACTAGTGATTTTTAGTTGACGGTTACTGAAACATCTTTAGTTAGGTATCAAATGACACTTTGAAATGTGTACTTTTTGACCTTTGTGCGCACAACTGATTCCACAACGTACATCGTTATTACCTAGAAGCCAAATCAATAGCTATAAGCAGTTAAGTCGCATACAAAGACAACTAAACAAAATAAATCAAAATCCGATGTACCATTTAAGATCTGTGGGTGCATGAAATTAGCTATGACGACTATTGATGCTCTTCCCCTAAATGAACTTTTTTGTAAAAGATTTCAGATCCTTCTTCAAAACCTACTTTCCCTCTAATAAAAAACAATACTCTAACCATTTTACTTAAATAGAATATACGCGACGTACGCGGTAAATACATACAATTGTACGAGCAGCTGTATGTTACGGCGTTCCATTCAATTACGGAATATCAAAAGGCTTTATCCATATACTCCAAATCTTGTATTTGATTATTTTAGATGGTTTCTTTGTATCGTTTACAGGCGAACTTGTAATTGTACTACGAAGGACAGAACTGGGTTTTAAATTTTTTCACAGAGATCAATTTTATTGCTGTGTTTTCTCCAGGTGAGTAAGCTTTTGTGTTTAATTTTCTCGTTTAGGGTTTCTTTTTTTGGGTTTTCCCTATAACATGTTGCTTGAATAGCGAGACTGTAATCTGATAAAATTATCTCTGAATTTGATTCTTGTGAGAATTTATCTACTGCATGGATACGTTTCTTAAATGTTTTATTTATTGGTAAATTCCTTTTGCCAGATCGAAGGGTATTTCTACAATTAAAGTCACTCAGGTTGGCTTCGTTGGCTGGGGATCGGGGTATTCCGCACTCTCAATTGTATTTGATAGTTTATCTAATTTAACATTGAATGTTTCTTAAGCATTTGTTGATCATTTTCCCTATTAAACTTCACTGAACTACCATTTGAGTTTATCCCATTTAACTATATACATCTTAATGTTATTCTTATTGTTTGAGTGAATTTTCTGCAAAATCATTAGGAGTGCAGAACTAATTAAAACATGAATCCTAAAACATTTTGCAATTTTCTGTCTGAAAGCCTCTTTTGTGGGTTTTCTTTGTTTTTTAAAATTTTTGGCTAGTTTTATTCCATTACATAGTTTTTCTTTGATTTCTTCCCTTTCCATGACGGTCTGCAGACGAGATTTATATGTTTCTTAATTTATTAGACTCTCTTTCCGAGCCTTCAGTGGGTTTTACCCTTTTCCATGATGGCTCATGGGCTGTACAGATTTTTTTTTAAAATTTGCCTTTCTGTGGTTTTAGTAGTTTATAATCCTGTAATTTCGAGGGCTATATGATGGATATATAGGGTTTTCATTTTGATTTCTTTGGCTTCTGTGGATTTCTTCCGTTTTTCATGAGGGCTTCTAGGTATGATAGGGCCCCGATTCGCACCACCCATCAACTGGACTTCTCGAGACTGGGGTGTTTGTGGGTCACTAGGTGCGTGGGGAGTTGTTTTATTGATATGTAATCTTAATAATAATAATAAATTAATAGGAAACAAACATGACGCATGCACCCAGTGATGTAAATCAAACTTTTCTAAGGAAGTAGTAACTTGTGTAACTTTGCAAAAATAAGATAACAAGTCTGCGAGAATGAAGGAGAGAAAAGTTCTATTTGTATCACAGATCCATTTCTACATGGATGGGATATGCATGGGAAGTTATCCAAAAGAGTCTTGGTGGTAAGTCTCCCACAAGTGTAAGGGTGTAGGGATTGGCACTTCGAGTTTTTTGGATATACTCTGCCCTTTTTGTTTTTTGTTTTTATGTAGTTTTGTATTAGTTTTGAACTGGTTTTATATTGGACAAGGCTAAATCTTTTATAGCGTATTCAGAGGTGAGCTATCTGGCTCTCACTATTCGGAGGGATAGGGTGACTTCTCTGACAATTTGATCTTTTGGAGACTGATGTGGTGTGTAATTTCTGGTTGTAGATTCTCCAAAGAAGAGCTTTGAAATCAGGCTTTGTTTGACTGTGTGGAGTTAATTGAAGTCATGTAGAGAAAAAAATGGAAAAGCAAACAATTTGTAAAAATTAAAAAAAATGATTTTTATAAAATCTAGGAAAAGGAAAAAAGAAACTGTTTTTCCTATAGCCTATATGTTATTACTAATATAATCCAAGTGTACTAATACAAAGTGATATGTGTAGTTAAAAACTAAATGATTAAAATAATAGCTTGTACAAAATTTGAAAATGTTTTGGCATAATATATACTTGGATTGACATTTAAAAGATTAGATAATATGGTGATTGTTGAATCTACAAAGTTGTGTTTTTACAACTTAGTTTCAATACAGAATTCTATGATAGTTCTCATTAAAGAATCAAGCATTTCATTCACATGCAATTTTGATACCTAATCTCCTTTATACTTCTATGCAATATATTGAAATTAAGTATTAAGTTTTGCATGTGCTTATGCCATTTTTTGTTTTTGTGAGTCTGTTTGGAATGCATGCAGCATGATAAATGGCACTTTTATTTTATATACTTTTTCATCTAGGTTTGCATGGTTGGTTAACATAATAAGTCTGCATTAATAGCAATTAGACAGTCAAGGTTTATTAGGCATTTGATATACCAAAAGATAGGTCAGTTCCAAAGCAAATTTTTGAGTAACTCCTATTTGCCAGTTTCGAAGCAAACTTTTGGATGCAGACTCCTAGTTGGTGATTTGTTAATTTTTCTTAATGGTGCCTGTCCATGTTTTGTGAACCTCTTTCTCATTGTTGCCTATCCTGGTGCCTTCTGGTAGTTGTTTACATGAAACTTTCTTAGGGTGGGGTCCCATGGATTGGGGTTTCCTAAAAAATTTCAGTGGGTGCTGCTTAGATTTTTTAGGATTATTTAAAGTGAGTGGTCCCATGAATCTTGTAATCTAGTTTAAGCTTTTAAATTTATGGAAGCTGGTGGTCTCATGAATTTTATTATTTTGCATATTCAATTCAACAGAGTAAATAAATATAAAATTGTAAACAATTAATTGGTGGGAATATAAAAATTCTACATGATTGACAAGTGGCAGGGAAAAGGCTTGAGCTAGTGGGGCAATTTCTAACCCCACCTCAACTGTAGCCGCTTAAATTTTTGAACTAAAATGTAGGGGCTGTTATTGTTGAGGAATAGATTCTTATTTTTCCTCAAGCATTTTTTTTGGCTTCATGAGACCCTCTGCTCCTTCAAAATAGACCTTGAAGGCCCCCCATGGGACCCCAGCGTTAGCTTGTCATTGTTGTCTTTACAAAGATAAATTTGTGGGCTTCTGATGTTGCATATCACCTTATTTTACTCAATTAGCAAAAACAAATTCATAGTACCTATATATGCAGGAACCCCAATTCTTGAGTACTTAAATCTTATGGTAGCTTGTTTGAGCTGAAAATTTGAATTTTGTATCATGTGCAAGCTGAAGATAAACTGGTATGACTGATATTGGCGATGTTCTTTGTTTGCAGGGAACACCTTTAAGTGTTTCTTTAGGAAGACAGTGAGTAACAGAGATGAAGCCTGTGTATTGTGGGAACTTGGAGTATGGGGCTCGGCATTCAGAGGTTGAGCGTTTGTTTTCCAGATATGGAAGAGTTGACAGGGTAGATGTCAAGTCAGGTAAACATTTTCTTTCTTAATATCTCTGAGCTTTTTACTGATAGAAAGTCATTCACCAAGTCACCAAGGATCATCAGGTTCCACAAAATTCTGTTATTCAGGCTGGAGATAACTGTAGATGACATCCTTTGAGTTCTAATGTAATGGTATGAGAACGACTAGCAATATTTTTGTGAGCCTTTAAAATTTCAAATGTCTTATTGATGTGTTCCAAGCTTTTAGCTACTGTTAACCTTTGTTAAAGGCAGAAAAGATCCATGCCATTTTCATCATATTCTATACATTCTATTAGAATCTTAAATGTTAACCCTTAAAATAAAATTTAAGTAGAAGTTTTCCTTCTAGTTTAAGCTTATGTAGAAGATAGACTCAGCATTGAAGTTTCCTTGAAGGGGCAGCAGAGGAATATGTGAATATTATATATAGAGATATATGAAATTGCTTGGGAATGTTGAAACCACGGTCACAAATGTAACTTTTAGCAGAAAAATGATTTGTGAAATGCAGGCCTTTGTACTTAAAAATTTCTTTGGCGCAGGAATATCAAAGAGCATCGAAGCTCTTCCTGGCTCATGGATCCCTGTGCATAACTTTTAATCATGCATTTGTGCCAGAGCATAAGCTTCTAGTCTTGATCAACCAAGTTGATATGCAAAACATGTCCTGCATTTCCTCACGAGATCATTGCTTCCCATCCCTCTTTTGCCATGTTAACTCTCCGTTCCAAGCATATGTTATTTGATAGGTCCCTTTGAGAGAGCATTGCATCCAGAAAGGGGCATAACCATCAAAAGAAATTATCCGATGGATGGCATTTTCTTTACTTATGGACTAGGCTTAATGAGATCATTTAGTACAGCATGCAATGCATGTTCCCGATGTCCTTTAACACAGCAGATCTGTGCTCAAATGAGTAACAGGTATTGTATTTTGTTTTACAAAGCCTATGTTCTTATTGCTTATTAGCAATCACTCCCATGTCTGTCATTGCTTTCATTTTTGTTTCCTTTCTGAGTGTTTTGTGTTCTCACAGGCTTTGCTTTTATCTACATGGATGATGAGCGTGATGCAGAGGATGCCATCAGAGGGCTGGACAAAACAGAATTTGGCAGGCAGAGACGTCGACTGTGTGTGGAGTGGACAAAGGTTCCTCATTTGTTTTTTCTTTTGGGTTTATTTGATCTGATAGTCTTGTTATATCCTGCACAGGTTTAAATTAGTTATTATGAACCAAGGTTTCTTTCTCTTTTTGCTTTGTTGTTTCATTTAGATATTTAGGAAGTGACAGTCTTCGTATTTCTTATGTAAGGAATAATCAGCTATTAACTTTGCCACTCTATATGTTCTTAGCGTTTCTTTTGTTTTATTTGCTTTTTTTATAGTTATTTTCATTTTTGATTGCCTTAGAGGTGTGATGTTTCCTGCACAAAGCTTCAACCTTATGTATTCTTGTAGCACTCTGTTGTCTTTCATTGAATTTGTTTATTACATTTTTAGATACATGAAGTAAGGAAATATTTATTCCTATTTAAATACTGATTTACTCACATTTTTATTTGATTTTGTACCTCACAGCAAGCAGACCGAGGTAGTCATCGCTCTGAAAATGGCAAACGATCTTCAAGAAATTTGAAACCAGCAAAGACATTGTTTGTGATAAATTTTGATCCTGCTAATACTATGGTTAGGGACCTTGAAAGACATTTTGAGCCATATGGAAAGGTGCTCAATGTAAGGATGAGGAGGAATTTTGCTTTCATTCAATATGAATCACAAAAAGAAGCAACAAAGGCTTTGAATTCCACTGACAACAGGTTAGTTAAACCATCTCATTATAGTTTGTAAACTAAATCTTTTGCAATTGTGGTATTTGGTTAGATGCATGCTACTGAATATTCATTGACAAGATCTTTTTTGCATTGAATTACTTGGGTGATAAGGAGATTTAATTAAGAATGTCTAATGTCTCCTCTAGATGGTTGCTATTAATGCTATGAAGGTCATGTTCTCAGACAGTTTGCTTAGTTTCTGCTATTTGCTTTCTGGCTTCTTAAGTATTGTTAAAGAAAGGATATTAATGTGAAAATTTGAAGTATTTGGTTTGTCTTTGAATAACCTTATTATTGGGCTTGAGCAGCAAGGTGTTAGATAAGGTTATATCTGTGGAGTATGCTCAGCGTGATGATGGTGATAGGGGAAGTTATGGGCGCTCTGCAGAAAATCGTGATCGATCTTTAAGTCCTAAATATGATAGACGTCCAGTGAGGGGCAGCCCTGATTATGGTAGGGCTACAAGTCCTGTTAATGCACGACGCCCAGAGAGGGACAGTCCTGATTATGGGAGGGCTGCAAGTCCTGTTAATGCACGACGCCCAGAGAGGGACAGTCCTGATTATGGTAGGGCTGTAAGTCCTATTAATGCGCGACGTGCAGAGAGTGGTAGTCCTGATTATGGTAGGGCTGCAAGTCCTGTTTATCCGCGACGCTATGGGAGGGTTAGTCCAGGCTATGCCAGAGCTTCTAGCCCTATCCATGAACGATACCGAAGGTGATTATGAATCTATTTTGAAGATTTATGCAAAAATGGCAATCGTCTTTTATACCATCTTCAGTGTCTAATTTTGTTTTTATATTCACTTGAACAGCCGATCACCTTTGAAGCGATCAAGATCCTGAAAGAATTATGGAGCATGATTGTTTCCTACGAAGGCAGTTTTGAAAATTGATGTCACATAATTTGTTGAACATGTATATTCTTATTTTTACATCTAAAGCAGGGCATCTGTTATTTGGAGGGGTACGATGATATTGAATCTGAAGTCTTGCATGTATCTGGTTCTATTGTGTTGGAACACTGTTTGTATTATCAATTATGTATTGCTTATCTATATATAATGTGCTACTGTTTAGTGATGTCACAATACGGTTTCTTTCAGAAGGGGGGAATGCTTATTTGTGGAGTACATTTCTGCTAAACTAACTGGGTGATTAGATTCGCAATGGCTTATTTACCATCTTTCAAGACCACCAGGATTACTTCTTAGGCTAGGTGATGTTAGTATAAAAACCTGAGTTGTCAAAGCTGCACCTTAGTGGCTTCTTTGTTTCTTTGTCTTGAGCTGTTTTTGATTGAAATTCATATTGTAAATCATTATAGAACTGTAGCTTACACTTCTCAAAACAAATGTGGGCAATGAATCAGCACTATGATTATATTAGTTTAGTATAGCATTAACAAGCTTTCTTGGGAACGCTGGAGGTTTTAGATGGTTATACATTTTGTTCATTTGTTTTCTTTGAAGAAGAATGTCTGAGACAATTAATTACAGTTAAAAAAAAATCAGATGGTTAATATTTCAAACACAAATTGGGGGATCTATGCTCGTGTTAAATGCAATTGAATATATAACATTATTCAGTGTCATTGTTACGTTACACATATTCAGTCATATATATACAAAATGCTGTTGCAGCATTTAGCTTGAGCATTTGTTTACATCAGATTTCCTTTCTTCATATGTTGGTTCATATCCACCATGGTTTCTGCATAATTTGTTGTCTATGTTTTTTACTGTCAGCAACACTACCCTTTTATCATCTCTACGCGAGATTGTCCCAATTGTGCATGTGCATCATCTTATAGTGGAGCATATCGATACAGCATCTTATACAGGATTTGCCATTACATCAATTGATGTGCTACCCAACATGATATGGTTAAGTTATACTAAAACAGGTGTTCTCACAGACGCATACAGTATGTGATATATTGATAATTGAAGCTTAGAAATTGTAGTATCAGTAGCTCAAGAAAGCTGCATGTTGATGATGTTTCATCAATACTGTTACAAGTAACATTCATATTTTGATTATTTTTGAGGCTTGAATAAAGCTGACAAATTGTGACACTGGTAGATAATGTTCCGTTCTTATGTTCTTTCGAATGCAACGCCCATTTACAAATGGAGATTTGTTTCAATTTTATGTTTCTAAGTTATGGTGGAAACCTGTCTTAGGGTTGTTTGATTGTGTCTTTCTCTTGCCCCTATCTCCCTTGCTTACTAACCTGACAATTTTTGTATACAAGTGTTGTCTTTATAATTCCAGTAAAATGAAGCAGATTTAATGATTAAATACTGACAACAATTTTGACCTATCTTTATGCTATTTTGCAATAAATATATGTTTGCAAATCGTTTCAATCATCAAATCCAGATCCGAGCGTATGCTGGTTTCTGTACCTTTTTCTTCCGAGTGTGCAACTAAGGGTTTGGGGGAGGAGTCTGAATGCTATTGGCTCTTCTCGCATCAAGAAAGTGAATGGATACTTGGCTAGGAGCCAAGATTGGCTTGTCTTAGTTATACAGCCCAATATTGTTTCAGATGATATATCATATTGGTCAGATCTTAATCTGTAAATTCATGGGTCTTAGG
Source organism: Cryptomeria japonica (assembly GCF_030272615.1). NCBI lineage: Eukaryota > Viridiplantae > Streptophyta > Pinopsida > Cupressales > Cupressaceae > Cryptomeria > Cryptomeria japonica. The sequence continues at coordinate 663,653,382 of NC_081413.1, forward strand.
CTCTCTACCAGTCTTGGAGGTGTGGGCACGACGTGTCTGGAACCCTGAAGAAGATATGGAGATCTTGCTGACAGCTGATAATTACTTTATAGCTGTCTTCTCATTCATATAAGATAGACATTAGGCTTTCGAGGGAGGCCCATGTTTTTTCAACAAGATTGGATCATTTGTCAAACCATGGAATGCGGGGTTCAATTTAGTAGAGGAGCTTCTGTCTAGAGTTTTGTTTGGATTCGTCTTCCCAGGCTTCCGCTTGAATTCTGGAAGAGTGATATTCTTCATTCGATTGCTCTCTTGATTGG